>NC_056732.1:487320296-487530296 GCF_019279795.1 Protopterus annectens | reverse complement strand
TATAAAGCACTAAATAAGCTACAAATCACTACAGCACTCAACTTTCCTCACTTGTCTAGAGGAAAGCAGTTTTTAGTACTTAATAAATAAGCACCTATCCAGGCATGTCTAAGGGTCAGCTCCCGTGATTTCTCCTGTCTACCTGATGAATCTGGGCATCTTGGGGCAATGCAGCAATTGCCTCATGTACACAGACAACCCTCTCCTCCTACCACCCAACACTACAACCTGTGAGAGATGCACTTATGTAGCCAAACTGGAAGCAAATCTCTCTTCACCCAAGACTGGACTAGACAGTCAAGAGGAGAAGGTTAACACTTGCACCACACTACACTCATCACATAGTCCCTCAAAACCTACACCAACAAAACACACACATAGCAACACAAAACACACACCTACATTCGCGGAGGCTCTCTATAAAAATTTTCTTAAGCAACAGAGACCTCCAAAGCAGAAATGCATGCAACCTCCACCTCCCCAGCACAACCCAAATGACACATAGCCCACAAACTCGGTGTGCCACTCAACCACAGCCCATAAGGCATAACAACATACCCAACACTCTAGTCATAGGTGAATCTATAGTCAGGCACACTGATGTTCCACTCACTAGGCTAAACAAGGAGAAAGTTACTGTCAGCTACCTGTCTGGTGTCAGGATACACCACATAACGCATGCACTCAGGTCACTCCACAACAAGTACAAATATGACTCTGTCATTGTCCATGTTGGTGTGAATGACCTGAGATGTACCTCCCTGGACTACATAAAAATAGACATGGAGGAGCTTGCTGATCTTGTAGCCCAGGCAGGTATGACCCTAGGCCTGAGTAGCATCCTGCCATCACCCAGAATGTACCACAGTACAAGGACAAAATGTTTGACTTCAATAATTGGCTAAGCTTCTGGTGTCATTCTAGGGGGATCCAGTATCTGTCTGCTTGGGATGGCATGATCAACAAACCACAATGCTTTGCCAGAGATGGCCTACACCTGTCACCCTTGGGATTCTGGATACTGGCCAAGACTCTTGCTACCCCTATACTGCCTTTTTTAGGCAAGGTTCAAATGACAAATTCACCACCATAACAGGTACAAGCAAGTAAAATATGAGGGTAATGCTACTCAATCCTAGAAGTCTAAACCTCAAAATGCATTCACTCGAGGCATTCCTTAAAATGGAGAACATAGACATCTGTGCAGTGACAGAGACCTGGTTCAAGGCTCCAGAGCGCACCCCTGCATTACCAGGCTATAATTCATACTACACCTTTCGGCCACCTAACCTGGACCGAAACACTAAAAGTGGAGGTGTGTCCATATTCATTAAGGATATCCACACCTCCAGGCTAGTTGCTCAGCATAATGCATCCAAGATTATCCAAGTGCAACTAACTCTGGGCAAGGCCAAAATCCAAATTGTAACTTGCTACAGATCCCCCACTATGCCCCAGGATTCCCACTCCTCATTTTTAATACACTGGAAAGTATTAGGGTACAACCCAACACCCTAATAATGGGCGATTTCAACTACTCATGTACCAACTTTTTTGCTCACCGTTTTCTGGAATTCATAAATTCCAATGCCTTGGATCAACTTATTCACACCCCCACCAGGGGCAGCAATATCCTAGACCTGGTCATTACCAACATAGGTGACCGATGTTCCACACCAGAGGTCATTTCCTTGTTGGTCAGATCCAACTACAAGCTAATGAGCCTAGACATCCACATCCTGCCCCCACCCACCCCCATTAGGGAAACCACCATAAAAAAGTTCTCCAAAGCCAACTTCACGCTTCTTAAGACAGAAATGGCAAACTTCATAACACCCATGCAGACGGACAATAGAGGTATGACTGCTGAATCCTACACAAATGCACTTTATAAGCACTTAGGATCGTGCTATCCCTAACAGAACCAAGATGCTATCCTCCAAAAAAAGGAAGCCAATCTAGTGGTCCCCTGACATAAACAAGCTCTACAACAGAAGAAAGAAACTGTTGCAAAAAAAGAGTAAAATATTATGACTGGAAGAACTCCCTGGTCAGTCTCAGTAAGAAGCTGAGATCCCTCATAAAATCCTTTAAAGCTAGTTATGAAAACATTGCCACTGATTCTAAAGACAACCACAAAGCATTCTATAGCTATGTCAAGAATCTCAATGGCAACACTCAGATCTGCTCTGAGTTACAGCACAATGGCACTAAATATACAGAACCAACTGATATTGCCAACATCCTGGCAGATACCTAACCTTACCCCCCCTCACTCCCTAAAGGGCCCATCTCTATACCAGAAGAATGCAAAGTTCCTGTAATCATGGCTGCACAGTTAAAAACCACACTCTCCAAAGCAAAGAACACAGCATGCATGGGACCTGACAACATCCCAGGTTGCATTCCACATGAACTACAAAATGAACTGGCACCCCACCTAAGCACCATGTTCAATCATAGCCTCGCCTCAGGCTTTGTGCCATGGTTATCCCACTCCACAAAGGGGGAGCCACCACGAACCCCAAGAACTACCCCCCATTAGCCTAACAAGCCTGGTCTGCAAGGCCATGGAACGTATAAACAAAGACACTAGTAATCTCCAAACTCTGGACCTCACCCAGTAGAAGTTTGTAAAAGGTAGATCATGTCTCCTAAACCTGATAGACTTCTTTGAAGCAGTCACCAAAGCTGCAGACGAGGGTAAGGTGGCTCACACAGCCTATCTAGATCTCGCCAAGGCTTCTGACACCATCCCCCACTCTGGACTTAGAGATAAACACACTAAACTAGGTGTAAATCCCTATGTCACAAGAAGGGTTGCCAACTGGCTCACTGACAGAACCCACACTGTAAAAGCAGCAGACTCCAAATCCAACTTCAGACCAGTGACAAGTGGAGTACCACAGGGTTCAGTCCTGAGTCCTCTCCTGTTTGGTATCTACTTTTCTGAAGTACAGGCTAACACAGAAGGTCTTTGGCTAATGAAGTTCACAGATGACTGCAAACTAGCAGCCATAATTGAAACTCCAAACAATGTGGACATCTTACAAAAGGGCCTCACTGAGACAGATGCCTGGTGTCAAAGCCATGGCCTCAAGCTCAATGCTAAAAAGTGCATTGTCATCCCCTTTGGTAAAAACTCTGTACCCATGAGCTACCACATAGGTGGTAGTCTACTTAACACTGAAAGTGTGATAAGAGACTTTGGGACACAGGTGGACAGTAATCTCTCCTTTGATAGAAGGATTTCCTGACTACTGTGGTGATGTCACTAAGTGGCACACCTCATCACAAAAGGTTTCTCATCTAGGAAAAAAGAGGTCATTGTTCCCCTCTACTCGTCACTCATTAGACCCACTATAGAGTACAGCGCCCTTTTTGATATGTACCTCACAAGACATCTACAACAGCTGGAAGGGCTGCAGAAATGCCTCACAAAGAGGATTACTGGCATCAAACAGAATACTCCATCACATATCGCCTACTCAGAGGTGATCTCTGCCTAACATACAAAGCTATGTCAAATCCAGAGCTGTTGGACATGCTCCACTTAAAGAAATCCCAATCCCTCCAAGCTACACGCTCTAGGGACCTAAACCTTGTCACCACAATAAACAGAACATGCTAGAGGGATAGATTCCTGTCCCAGAGACTTCCCATACCCTGGAACAAACTACCTATCTATATCAAACAAAGCTCCTCATTAGCACTCTTCAAAAAAATCTTGATGACTGGATGGGAAATAGGAAATTCACCCCGGGGATCACCTCTGTGGCTCTGCTCGACAGGGGCACAGGACAATCATTTTCTTGGGTGGTGAAAGCAAGGGTATCTTTTTGGCTAGGCTTGTATAGGCCCTAGAGCCAGTAGCCTAGTACCTACCTATGAACCCTCCAAACTCATGAGTTTAAGTGAGGTAAATCCTTTTTCAAAAATTTGATAAGCATTAGTGTGTCAATTGTAAGTGTTATACAGTTTTAAGAAAAACTATGTGTATGAGCTGCAATTTTACTAATAAAATATTGTCTGGTTCTATATCTTAAATAAGAATATGATTAATTAATATACAACTACTAAAAACTATAAGTCTACAGTCTTATTGTGAAAACTGTGACATCCCCACGCTGGGCCAGTAAACAAGGAGCCTGAATTTTCACCACTGACACTGGAGAGGGACGTTCACTTGGAATACAAATGGATATATTCAGTATTTCCAGATGCAGACCTCTCTGCATCAAGCACAATTTCACTTAAGAGCACACAGTAAGCCCGGGGTCTGGGTGTCTCTATTTGTCTCACCCCAGGTCTCCAATAAAGCTGCCAACTGGCACTGTGAAACCAATGCTTCATCTCCCTGCCCAAAGTAGCTGACACACACACTCTGCCCGAAGTAGCTGACACACACACTCTGAGATTTAATTTTCACACACACACACACACACACACACACACACACACACACACACACACACACACACACACACACACACACACACCCATATTACCTGCTCTACCAACTTTGCCCAGAATTTAAGGTAGATTCACTGCCACCAGTCAGTTATTATAAGGCTCTTAAAAAGGTATTTAGTTACACTGACTGAAGTAAATATTAATACAAATGGTAATGTTGACCAAACAGCAAGGCTTTCAGGAGTGGCCAGAGGTAACACCAAATAAATATATGCAAATACTCTCAAAACAAATATTTTCTAAAAAGGACCAGCCACAAATACACTTACTAATAAATAATAAAAGAACAAGAAAATACTAAATATCTATTTATAGTAAACAGAGTTTCAGACACAGGTAATACTAAAAATAACACAGATGGAAAGTTTCACACAGATATAGAAAAACAGTATTTCTAATCTCACTATATATCCTGACTAATCTAATAGAAGTGATGTTCCCTAGTTAAGTTAGTTACTGCCGCAAGGGAAGATAATGTGGGTTAGTGGTCCTTGCTATCAGATCAAAGACAGACTATAGAATGTGGAGAGCAAACTTCTACTAATATCTAAATATTATTTTTGGCGTCCAGAATGACCTCACACACAGCTGGCCATCTGACTCTGTTTCCCATACGGTCACCAGTACCAGAAGCTGGCAGGATTTTAGCACCTATGTGTTACCATGCACACTGATAGAGCTTTGCTCAAATCTTCTGGAAGTCATAAAACCATTTCACTCTTCCTGTAGGATAACATCTTTATGGCTTAACCCACAAAGCAATTTAATTTCAAGAAGGTTTTCCAAAGTCAGATGGATTAAGAGTAACCTCTTCACTTCCAGTATATGCTGTTGAAATGTATGCATGTAATTCAGTTAAAACCTGTACATTTCTTTTCTTTCCAGCAGGCACAGTGCTGATACATTTTAACACAAACAAACCTCATAAATACATTTAAGCATCTGTACAAATCAGTTTGATATACAAACAACATATAATTTAAAAAATTCCAGCTAGCTGTGCTGGCATATGTTACAAATCCACTGCCCTATCCTGGCATGGCTGGCAGTACCTCCTATTGTCACAAAAACATTGACTTTTTCTTAGACCTACATTTCACATAGCAGCAGTATGTCATAACGTATACTGATGCTGTTCCAGTGAGTATACTTTTGCTCTCGTAATATGTTTTTTTTCTTATTAAGGTATGTATATGTTTATAGAAAATTATCTAGAAGATAAGTAACATGTGACTTTAAATGCTAATGTGACAAGAAAATAAATGCTCCTAACAGAAATGAAATGCACCATAATTACAAACACATTAACTACCACATCATACACAAAATGTCTCATTTAATACTCTGTTAAGATGGCACCAAAAGAATTTGAATATTAGTCATGTTTGTAATAGATGCCTTGTATGGTATTTTTATTTTCTGTTGATCCATCCCTTTCATTGATCTAAATAGTTATTGGTAAGTTAGTGGGGGGGGGGATCTTCTGAAATACATGTATTCTAAGAGTAGTGGTTTTATAATTAAAAAAAAAGCAATGCCGTGTCGACAGTAACATGCAGTTCTTTTCTTTGGAGTGGACAGCAAACTTCACCACAATTCACCCCAAGATTTTCACACACTGACATTCAAAGATAGCCCTATGTAAATAAACACATTTTGAAGACAAGAGACAGGTAATACTGCAAAAGGGAGCACACTAAACAAGTACTCTCTTTTCTCTAGTAATTTCTGGATGAAACCACTACCAGGTTAAACATGTTCAAAGTGATCAAAGTCACAGAAATATTTCGCAATTAACTCATTAAAAAACAGGCATAACTTCCATAAGATCTTACACCCCAGTTTGAAGAGGCTTATGCAATAGCAAGTACCCTTTATATTTAGTCTACTTTATAATACATACTAAAGGACAATTTTCTTTGACATAATGCACCAGACCTGCGGGAAGTTGTGCAGGACAAACATTTATTAGGTTTAAAGCTGCACATCTGTAGCTGATACATGCAACAAACCTATGTAACACTATACATTTAGCAGATCTAAGGTTGCATATTTGTAGCTGGCACATGTAACAAAGCTTTGTAAGAGTATACATTTAACAGGCCTAAGGCTGTACACCTGTAGATGCTGCCATGCACAGAAATACAGAAACATTTACCCCAGGACTGCCCCCTGTACTACTAATGGACAGAGGCTGCTCCTAAATGCTTTAGCTCATGCATGGGGCCCCCAAATTATGTATAGTATGATCCTAGTTATTCTCATTAGGGGTAATATATAATTGTCAATCTTGGGATGGGTAAGTCCAATCTCTAACCAAAAAGGATAGAGTAACTCAAGCACAAAAAGGAAAACTGGCTTGGTTGGATTGGTCCATAAGGGCAGCCTGCCTATTACTTACCTAGGAACCTGTGCAGCAAACCTATTTTAGTAGGTCTAAGGCTCCACGTGCACAAGAGGCCAATTCACAGCAGTCATGCAGCTCAGATTTAGTGATAGGATACAAATACCTCAACTTTACTGCTGGTAGGGTCACTAGATACCACCCCAGCCTTGGGATATTTAGTGACCTCCCTTAAAAGTGAGTGGCCAAAGTCTAGTGGGTGAAATCATAGCCTCATGTCATACTGACAAAGAACAATGAGCTTCAGAGAGGGCATTATTAGAATATGGGGACTGTACTCCACTGATGGCTGTCTGAATGATGGCATCTCCTGTTGAATGGAGAGGGATGATTGTCAGCAGATTGGAGGAGAAAATTATATACAAAATACTAAGCATTTACAAAAATTATTGGATCCCCACTGTACACTGAAGATAACTTGTTTCACTGCTGTGCAGCCCATCAAGAAAAGTATATATATATATATATATATATATATATATATATATATATATATATATATATATATATAAATAAATAAATAAATAAAAGTCCAGTGTATTGATCCTTTCCTAGTTTTAATCTTCTTCTAATATTGAGCAAAGAAAAAGATAATACAAGTAACATTTACTTACTCATAAACTAAAATTGTATACAGTATTCTTTTATCTAATTTGTTACCAGGTAAAGCAAGCAGATGCAAATGGGTTAACAGGGTGACCCAGGGTCAAAATCTGATTGAGTTGCTCAGTCTTACAAACCAAGCAAATGGGGACTGAGGGGGTCGCATCCCAAATTATAGGATGAAGCTTGTAACAGCTCATAGCCTTAATCCTCTATGCTAAACTATCAAAACAATCTGTTGAAAATTTTAGCATAGCAATATAACTATAATGTACCATGCTGTCATAAAAGAAGGCAAAATGTGGGCTTCCATTTCTTTCTGTGACACAAGGACTATTGCATCCCTTCAACATTTGAAGGTGAACACACTTTCAGAAATTTTGTTATCCCAGACCTCTGATATAACTGTGCAAATGTCAAATGCATTCATTCATTAAGCATGCTGAGATGGCAAGACCAAACAAATATCTATGGAATGCAGATGGTTGGTATTGTGAGATACAGAGCATTTGTTTTTCCTCATCTTAACCAAAGATCCATGCTGGTCAATTTCACCACTTCCTAGAGGATTGATTCATCAGAAAAGTGACAGAGAAAAGGGGCAAATTTATCTTTAAAAGAGTCTGCAACAGTGCAAAGGCTGTCACCTACTTGAAGAGGATTTTTGTGGAAAATACCTCAACAAAAAGGCGCACACACAAACACACACAATATTTATTTGTATATATTTAACTTGCATTTGGTCATGGATTATTTTTACTGAAACAAGAATCATCAGCTTTATTAGTCAATATATGTTTTGACAAGTGCTGTGGCTGTGTGCAATAAGTGATTTAGTGACAATCTAACAAAGGGCAAGGAAGTTTGCTACACTCTCCACTGCTGTGTGATTTTGGAGTTGGTGTATCCTTCTGCAAAACTTATTCTGTGTATGGTTTCTAGTTTTTAAAGATACATTTTGTATCTGGATTAGACATGTTTCAGGCAAATTTTGTTATACTTGTGTGTGTGTGTGTGTGTGTGTGTGTGTGTGTGTGTGTGTGTGTGTGTGTGTCAGAAAGCCTCTTAAAATATGTCTCATTGAGACTGCAGTACAACTACTGCCAATGCAGAGGGGAAAATTCTAGCACTCATTGAGCCAAAATTTCTAAATCGGGTTATTGATGAATAGTTCAAACTGAACTGTGACCAACTGAATGGTACCCATAAGTGTATGTGTGCGACTTTTATATATATATATATATATTTATAAACATGTAGATGGGTTTGCCACAGTTAATCAAAACAACAAAATTTAAATAGTCGCAACAACCACATAACATTAAAAACATGAATGTCGACATGCTATTACACATGCACTGAGAAGCAACCTTAGTACATGCAAAATATAAACTCAGAAAAGAAAAAAAAAAACACGTTATATGTACCCCACAAAACCTTTGTTAATTATATATACCAAGTCTGGGATTACAAAAAAATCAGGGAAAGGGTGTATTTCTCAACATGAGAGCTGGGCAATCTCACATACCTATCAACCATCTGGTCAAAAAAATATGCTCAACCTAATAGATGTCAACCAAAAAATTATTCAACATGAACCAGTCTACAGCTATATGCTTATATATATATATATATATATATATATATAAATAAATATACACACACACACACACACACACACACACACATGCTTGTGTGTACTTTAAAAATGACAGACCAAAGTTCATTCATGCATTCAATTTCATCAATAAGTCCTTTTAATCGTATTGGCTGAGGAAAAGTGATTTCTTTATTCAGCTATGTTAAACCTAATTAGTCAAAAGAGATAGATGCTCTTTTCCAAAGGGATGACCTGTGGGCCAAATCTCATTAGGAAAATACAGCAACAGATGCAGCCAGAGTAGCACACAAGTCTCATTCAACATATACATTAATTAAAAATGTAACCTCCAGACATCATTAAGACTTTAACTGCTAAACTCTATAAAAATAAATAGCAGAATATTTACTCAGAATCACTCATTTAGCCATGTAAATTGTGTGCACTATTTTTTTACAAAATGGTGGGTAAGTAACATGTCAGTTGTTTACATCAGTCCATGCACCTAAGAGTTTGCGAGGGGGAGATAAGTGGAATACTTTTAATTTTAGTATGCACTCAATACTCGTACCCCAAGACAACCCCTGCATCATATTAGTAAAAACAGTGGAAATACATAGTCCAGCATTTTGCATTGTCCTTCCATCTTAAGATCTAATTACATGGCCATTCTTCTTCTTCTACTTCTTCTTTTTCTTTCGGCTGCTCCCGTTAGGGGTCGCCAAAGCAGATCAACTGCTTTCATTTCTTTCTGTCCTCTGCATCTTGCTCTGCACACCAACCACCTGCATGTCCTCTCTCACCACATCCATAAACCTTATCTTAGGCCTTCCTCTTTTCCTGTTACCTGGCAGCTTCATCCTTAGAATCTTTTTCCCAATATACTCTGCATCCCTCCTCAGCACATGTCCAAACCAATGTAATCTTGCCTCTCTGGCTTTGTCTCCATACCATCCAACCTGGGCTGACCCTCTAATATACTTATTCCTAACCCTGTCCATCTTCATCACACCCAGTGCAAATCTTAACATCTTTAACTCTGCCACATCCAGCTCTACCTCCTGCCTTTTTGTCAATGCCCCTGTCTCCAACCCATATAACATAGCTGGCCTCACTACCCTCTTGTAGACCTTCCCTTTCACTCTTACTCGTACTCGTCTGTCACAAATCACTCCTGACACTCTTCTCCACCCACTCCATCCTGCCTGTACTCTTCTTCACCTCTCTTCCACACTCACCATTACTCTGAACTGTTGATCCCAAGTACTTAAAATCATTCACCTTCACCACCTCTACTCCCTGCATCCTCACAATTCCTCTGTCCTCCCTCTCATTCACACACATATATTCTGTCTTAGTCCTGCTGACCTTCATTCCTCTTCTCTTTAGAACATATCTCCTCCTCTCCAGGGTCTCCTCCACCCGTTCCCTACTCTCACTACAGATCACAAAGTCATCTGCAAACATCATAGTCCACTGATTACATGGCCATTCTATGGATTATTTTCACTAAAAAGAAGAGAAAATATATTTTCTAAATGATCAGTAAAGTATATGCAGGGAAATAAATGTACAGAAGGTATTGATACTGGATTCTCACTCTGTTAGAAAAGACAGCTGAATGAATCTGGCTTTGATATAAGAAGATGAGTAGGGAAGGCTTGAGTTTCACCCTCCTCCAACCTGCACTTGGGCTGTCGGGCAGAATGAGAGGACTGAGCTGTGCCATGTGTAAGAAATGGGATATAACAGGGGGGTTAAGAACAGGATTTTAGGAGGTAGTAAGGAGATTATTCATTATATACTGCAGGTAACAGTTTGAATGGTATGATACCTGAAAAAATATGAAATGTACTGTGCTGGAAAATAACAATTAGATATTTTGGGGGGTTACCAGAGTGGCATTCATTTCTCAGAGTGTTGTGTGATTATACATAAATAGTTATGATGACTTTCTGAAGGTTATTTGCTGGGAGGGTTAATTGTGATTGTCTCAAGTTAGCTGAATATAATTATTCAGATAAATATAACACTAGAATATCACAAATCCAAAACTCCTGAATCTCCAATATCACCAGCTAAAAATGAACACAAATAAAATAAGCGAATAAATGAAATATTTCTAGTTCAGCTGAACACTTGTCTACAAAGATTTTTTCAATACTAAATAAAACAGTCACTTGCTTAAATACAAAAGCAAAAATGACATGGCCATAAAGATGCAACTGCTGTAAAACAGTGAGATACTTCACAGCTGACACATTGTTCATTAAACACTTGTGTATCATATACAACAATATACAAAAAGATGAAACTAACCATATAAAATTAATTAAAAAAAAAAAAACTGCACCTTCATTTTAGGGTAGGGTAAAATGGACACTTGTTCATTTAATTCAGGCGAGTAATCTAAGTTCAACTGGAGTTGCCAAGACAACTCCCTGTTCTGTAATAAAATCTTGCATGGTCCTCATATCACAGTAACTTTATCAATAATTATTAATAATAATTTAAACTTCTTAAAACTGCCACAAACAAATGCTTGAATAAAGGATTCTTCATGTCTCTCATACTAATACTTCTACAATGTTCGTAAATTCTTTCTCTAAGAAAACATTCAGTGTTTCTCACATAAAACACATCACATGTCACACATTGGGAACTAAACAGATTTAAAGTAGCAATTAAATAAACCAGGACACATAATTTTCCTGTTGCAAGATTTAACACAAATAAAATGTCCTTCCAATATATGAAGACTGTCAACAAGCTCCACGCTTCATCTTACCACTTCTAAATTTGGTGTGTTTAACTCTACTCTCCAGAATTTGCTTAATGCTGGTGGCCTTCCTATAAGCAAGTTTAAGTGGCAAGAAACCTGAAGATGGACTAACTTTAACACAATTTTAATTAATAATGTTGAAAACCTTTCTTGAATCCAAAGAATAAGTGGTAGATTATTCTGAGACTACCTCCTAGATGACAGTGTCCAAAATTGTCTCCATACTATAAATCCAATTTTTTTTAAAACAAACATCTCACTACTGTTGGCCTAATTTCCAAGGGCAATGAATTCTACCTCCATCCAGCCCATATCTGAAAGATTAATTCCTTGCCTGTGAAGACTTTCCCCCTGCCCCAAGCTCCAAAACTCATGAATTATTCCTAGTACCCTTGATGTGCCGTGCAAAGAGATGCCAAGCTAACATCAAATTTCTTCCTCCTACAGACATGTATATATCATGTTCAATCTGTTCCTGTCTACAATAATAAAAAAAGAAAATAACTTTTGTTCACTTAATCTTTGTTCGTATTGTAATACAGGCATTGCTTTAATATGGTAAAATACTTCTGTACTCTTCCCAGTCTATTTATATTTTCCAGCGAGTACATTCAGAAGCCCATTTCATACTCATACTGCAAAGGTCAGATAAGTGCTTTATAAATAGGTAAAAGCACCTTAACATTCCTTGACGATATTGTTCTAGATATCATTCTAACCACATAATATGTGTTCTTTAGAATCTTGCTCACCTACTTGTGGAATTTCCAACACTAAGCTCTTAGGCGTAACCATCGACAATCAGCTTAAATTTGACTTGCATGTAAATAACTGTATCAAAAAGACTCATTCAAAACTAGGGCTCCTTTACCATAGCATGAAATTCCTTACCTCTGAAGCCAATATTACTCTCCCTCTCTCTCTCTTACCTACCTTCTACCCAGTCTAATGTACAATTCTCAAATTCTCAGAAATCTTAACTCAGCACTCCTGACCGAACTCGAATCTACCTACAAGGTAGCTAGATTTGCTGCCCAAACAAACCTAGAAATCCCATCACTGTCTTTCTCTAAAACACCTAAACTGGCTTGAATTACCCCACCAGCTTCTGCTCTCTCAGCTCCAGGTCATCCATTCTATCCTATACCAACCTGTCCAGCACTATTCCCTCTCATCTCTTATTATTTTCCCTCTAGAGCTCTCCGAAGCTCTAACCAAACCTACTACAAATCTACAAACCCAAGTCTAAATTTGGATACAACCTGTACATTTATCACCCCACTATTGCCTGGACTAAGCTCCCACTAGAAATCAGGACCCTTCCACATCCTAAACAATTTAAGACAGCCACCAAAGAGCACTTAGTCACTGGTCCTGCCACTGCACTCTCCCTCCTTAATATCCCCTACTTCTCATACCTGAATCTACGTTCTGCCCTTAACTCACTCTTCTCACTAACTCTCTCTAATCTTCCTTGACTACTCTTTCTATTGTCTTCTAAAATCTATTAAGCAATTTGCATCAGAGAAACATTCTATTGTAATTGTCTTCCTTCATGCAACTACCTTATGATAAAACTGGGTTTTTGTAACCACTTACCCCAAAGACTATACTCATCTTAATGACATATTTCTTTTTATACATCTTGAAATAGTTTTGCTATAATCCTGATTATCGACACTGTATAACATTGTATTGTTACTTAATGCCTTGTAATAATTCCTGTAACATTGCTGTTTTAATGCTAATTTATAATGAAAATTATATAATATGTTGGAGCTTTTCTCCCCAGGCCTCTGCTGAAAAAGGGCTCTTCAGCTCAGTCTGACAATCCCGGTCAACAAATGTAAAATAAATAAATAAAATAAATAAATCCTCAAACAGCTCAGATTCTTCAGTTACGATAGTATTCATGTTATACAGATACTTTATATTATTTTTGCACAAACATATAATTTTACATTTATTTTTATTAAAATGGACACCATTCTGCTCAGCCCACAAAATATACTTGGCAAGGTCAAAATACATCACATCCTGGAATACCTTCATCCAAGAAACAAACAGTCTTACAGTTACAAGTTTTAGACTAATTGTCATAGAACTATCTGATGAAAAGTCAGGTTGATGGATATCATCACAACATTTATTATCTGCATAATTATAGTAAGGATTCTCTCAAAACACTTACCAACCAGGCTAGTTAGGTTAATTGTTCTAAAATTGCCAACTTTAAATGTCCTCCCTTAAGGACTAGATTATATTAGCACTTTTCACAACGGCAATATCACTGGAGTACTGACTTGTCCCAGAGGTACAATTCATGGAACAGGAGACACACATAGTGCCAAGGCTTTGCACTTGTTAGAAGAGTGATCCTCCTTTGTTGCTAACAAGTGGTTCTGCATACCAAGCTGTACATCAGATTTGTACTCTCAAACCAACCCATTACCTCCACAGCAGAGAAGAAAAGTCCTTACTTGCAGTGAAAATTTCCCTCACCCCAACTCAGGAATGCTGGTTAGGTCCTGCCAATGGAAGCCTGTACAGCACAGGGGACCCTCATTACCACATTATGGTAATGAGCTTCAATTTAGAATCATACCTGAGGAATGAAACATTTTTTATGAATTACATCTAAGCATAATAGCACATCACAGCACAACAGAGAAAGGCAAATGCCTGTATAATAAGGTATAGTATGGCTTACTAAGCTGCCATATCTGTGCCGTATCGTATACCTTTGACATGCTACACAGCTTTTCCTTTCATCACAAGAAAAGTGCATAATACACCATTAAGGTGTATCATATCCCCCGTGTGCAATTTAATAAAGTGGATTGTGGATTGCACAACACCATGGACAGCCAAGATCCTTTGAATATTAGATGCTATCACAAGGTGGAGCAACCACAGGAATTGTTCAGCCTTATTCAGACCTTCAGATAAGGTCTGCAAAATATTCTGTATTTCTTTATAAGGACATTAATACAGCACCATCACCATATTACACCTTTATGGCACTGATGCAGTTGTCCCAAATCTCAGTGTATATGCAGTTAGCAAAAAAAAAATCCTCATAAGTAAGCCTTGTGGTCTCACAGCTCTTACTCCTAACTGTTCAAAGGCCACATACTTGCATGTCAAAATGTGATCCCATTTCAGCAGATGACACCTAACTATGCAAGTCCCATCTTTCTCCTATTAATCAGGGTGAACAATGTAAATTCCATCCTAGCTCTGGAAAACTGCAGCAACTGTATGCCATTCCACATGTACTGCGGGAGTCAACAGAATTTCCCAATAATCCTTATATATATATATGTGTGTGTGTGTGTGTGTGTGTGTGTGTGTGTGTGTGCGTGTGAGATTTTATTGAGAAGCCAAATCATGGTCTACCCTACAGTGTCTTGAAGAAAGTGCTACATCCCAGGGCGACTACTGCAGGTCATCCAGTCCTTATATACAAGAGAAGTAAGAACCGCATCCACATTGCTGGTTAGTCATACATGCATACATGTTTAAGGTAGGTGCAGGACTCCAGTCCACTAAGGCAGTGTTTTTTTATCCCCTCTTGACTGTGATTTTCATAGAAATAATACTCACATGCAGAGTTTGGATAGTATTCAACATGGAGATAAGAGTGGTATTTCCGCTATTTGAATATGTAGCTGCTACACACCTCCAGCATGCAAAGGAGTAATATGCAAGTGACTGGAATGAAATTTAGCACTCCATATCAAAGGTCATTGTTCTCTCATAGAAAAGAATGGACTGCTTACTGCTTCCGAGAGGTGAGCAGCTACTGCAAATGAAGGAGTTTAATTATCCTGGTGTTACGTTCAAAATTTAAGGCAGAGGTGATGGGGAGCAAGACCACTGGATGAGTGCAGTGGCAGTGGTACTACCTGCCACGTACCAGAGTGCAGGAGCAAAGCAGAATCATAATCAACAAAGTTTGCAATTTACCAGCCAGTTTATGTCCCCATCTTTACCTAATGTCATTCACTTTGGACAGTGACACAGACAGAGAGCTCACAAATACAAGTCACAGAAATGAGATTCATTCACAGGCTAGCTAGGTTCACTGTCCATGATAAAGTGTAGACTTCAGCAATCCAGGATGTTTGTGGGAGTACAGTCAGAATCAATGGAAACACGGGCACCATGTGGGGATGCCCTGGGAACCTCCCACAGAAAGTGTTCCAAGCACAGCACAAAGAAGGAGTTTCTAAAGTGGATGCAATATAGGCCGGAGCATTTATATCACTCAGCTCACCCTGGGAATGACTTTAGATCCCACAGAATGAGCTGAAGACAGGTGCTGGGGATACAGAAATCTGGTATGCACGGCTCATGCACGGCTCAACTTGCTACCACTGCAACCCTCACCACAACAAGCAGATTAAAAATGGATGAATGGAGCTCATTAATTAAAAGAGAAGTTGACAATGCCAAGGCTTTGGAAAAGACTGATCTAGGAATAAAATTTTTTTTGCCTCTCAAAGCTTTAATTTTTCCTTAAAGTTATGATCTGATGTTTTTTTTTATCAAGGAATGCTGTTCAGAGTGAATCAACATTATGCATCTTTCAGAAGAACCTGCATGTTAATAAAAGATGCAATCCATTAATGTTAAACTTTTTTTTCAGAAATAGGGGTTCTGTTCATAAACAATATATGCCATGGAGTAGGGCAGGTATATCAAAGATTAGTGTAACAAAGCACTGTTTGATTCATAGACAAAGATGCATAACAGGACTTGCTTGCAGTCTTTCATCACTGTGTATATACAATAATCTCTATACATAATATACATGTGAACGACCCTTCCCCAGTCATACGCTTTTCACAAACATGACAATATGTGCATGTGAAGTGGTCCCAACAAGGTAACACTATGGAACTCAGGCTACTTGCAGTTACATAATTCTGCACTTGTCAGCACCTTACCTGCTGGTATAGTGCATATCATACATACATATAATAGCCTACAAAGTTGAGAAACATATATTAGTACTACTGAGGAAAAATAATTACACTCCTTTGCATTATAGGATTAACCTTACCACCAGCATATTTCCCCATACTGCAGGCAATCCTGTTATCAGAACCACACATTTCCCAATCCTGCATTAATACTACCAAATACCTGTCAATGGTAGCTCGTACAGCACCTGATCCCCACATTACAATATTATGGTAATGACCTGAACTCCACTACCATGGCTAATAAATGTAAATTCAGTAAGAACTGCCACTGATATGACAGTTGAGCCCAGTGCTGCAGTAAACACATAGTTAATTAGTAAGGTAAGAGTCTGTCTTACTAACATCTGTTCCTTGCTATGATGTATTGTGCTTCAGTGCCTCAACTGCAACACACTGATCAGTATGGCTGTAGCACAGAAATGCAAAGCAGGCGTACATTCTGCATTCTTGTTTGCCACTCACACAAACTTTTTTTTGTACACCAACATTCAGTACCCTGATCCATATCTGTGAATCACAGTACAGAAGTTCACCATACTAATAACAGTGTGCAGAATGCTTGTACGCATCCGAGCACTAAGTTTATGGATTCCAGGGCCTAAACAGTGATGAACCTGGCATGGAACTGACATTTACATATTTGTTGCCTCATTTATAAAGGGAATGGGAAAATACACGGCTTCTTTCTAGAAAATACATTGTTTTGCTGCATAGATTACATAATCTTTGGATGATCCATTTACAATTAAGATTATAGCGGATTTCTCCAAGAAAGCACAGTAACCAGTTTGTAATGGGATAAAATATTCCGTGCTGCTTTACACACTTATGCATTTCATGTAAACTGTTAAGCGTCATTTTCTTCTTGGTTAACTGTTTCCATGATCAGTAAGAAATGTATCAAAAACTGCATACATCTGAAACAGAGATGGATATTTCACCAGAAACTGTTATACACTATTCCAAAAGTCAATAAAATAATATGAATGAACCAACACATGGCCAGGGTCAGATAAAATCAAATAATTGTAATCAAAGAGGTTAGCACTTTCACGGGTCAATAGCCCACTTCTTCAGACCAGAATACAATCAAATATACAAGCAGGAGACTTTATAAAGTTTTAAAAACTCTTCCACCAATAAGATACACTGTATCCACGAAACGTCCTATTACACTGCTAGTTACTAAGTGTCAGTAAATCCTGGCGTCATCTTAAAAACACACAATTAAAAATGATAGCTCTAAGCTAAACCTCAGTGCATCCTACTCAAATATTAATCCACTTTATCAAAAATACAGTTAGATCACATTAACTCTTATTAAAAAGAATAAGCACTTAATATACAAAATTGATAATGACAGCAAATATATATAATACAAGAATAAGCACTCATGTTAAAAATACAAAATTGATAAGAGCAAATATCATGTATAATACTAAGGATCATGCTCACGTGTCAGAAAATGATTACCCCAGTTAGTATCATAAGCACATTCACTCTACTAAATAGTATTATAAATAGGCTCTATAAAATTTATGCAGTCCCTTATATGTTTCATTTATAATCATAAAACTTTAACTCTTATCAATTTTCTTTAATTTTAAATATAAAAAATTTAATTTTACCTATTCGTGGATGGGAGCAGAAGAAAAAAAAGCCTTCTTGTATGCTACTGAGAGAAGTTGTTTCTCAAATAAATCTTCATCTGAAAGGGTTATGAATAGATGACAACATTACCATTACCGAATCTTGTCATCACTCCACTACAGAATTTATCCAGCTATATGGACTTAGATTTTTTTCATAATTTTTACACCACATTTAAAACACGCAACAGTGATGTAATACAGGAATGATGAAAGGCAATTTATATGCAACAGATAAGATGCTCCTCTGTTATAAGTCATGCAAGAATGAATGGAAGCTTGAGCTATCTGATGCCAGCAGGCTACACTCAGGAACTGTGAATGTCTACCACTGGAATCATCTGTCTATAAAAGATCTGACTGCTTTGATTAATGAATGTTAAGGAAAGATGCTATAAGCTGGGTATAAAAACTGTCATGTTTAAAGTATATAAAGTTACATTATCAGAATGAATTACTGATTATCTGCTCTATGATGTGCATTTCATCAGATAAATTAATACACCTTATAACCTGCAGGGTAGTTTAATCTTTCTTCTGACATGTATAAACCAAAACAGCTGCAAAGCATACTTGACAGATACTCACTTATATAATTGTAAAAAACAAATCCTTGAACTTCTATAGCAATAATAAAGAAAGCAGGAAAGATTAAAACTGTGTTTGCTTCGCCAGATATCACCATTTCACTTTGAATGCTTTTTTTTTTTTTTTTTCACTCCAGATTTATAATGCAGACACTGGAAGCAGACAGGAGTGATTGTCATTAGGAACTTAGAGTAGCGGTGATTGGAAACTGGGAATATTAGACCCATTGGTCCGCAGATATGACAATCTGGCAATCCCTGATTTTACAAACTACCCCCAATTTTACCTTATGTTTTTGGTCTGATTCTCATAAAATGTACATTTTTGTGGGAATCTATTGACAACTGCAGTCGCTAGTGTGTGTGTGCATATAACTTCTAACTAGCAGATGCATGTAAATCTATGAAACAGGTCACAGGAAAAAAGCATACCCCTCCATTTAACACAGTCTAGGGAGTGGACAATGCAAATACATGCTATCCATTATTCGGAGCAATATTTGAAATATGTACCAGATTTTGGGTTTTTATCCCTCATTATTCTTTGGCTTCATTCCCAATTTTTGCAACAACAGACATGCAGCAAAAAGAGATACTGCCAGCACAGCTGGCTGGAGTTTTGTAAATAATTATATGTTACTGGTGAATATCGAAATGATTTATACAAGATGCTTATGTTACAATTGTATTAGAACTGTATGTCATGTGTATATCAAACTGCTTGTACAGACATATGTGTTGAAAAGGTATTTGTAGAGTGCTGTGTTTGAAATGCAATCACAGTCTGTCTTATTGGAAGAGAACAGAAATGTACCTGCACTATTGTAACTGTTTAAATGTATATGCTTAACAGAGGAAACTGGAGGGTTAACCTCAGTCCAGCAAACTTTAGAAAAATATCAGAAATTAAATTACTTTATAGGCTGTGCAATAAAAAAGCGCTCTCTCAAGTTTTCAATGCAGCTAGAGACACCAGGTTTGTACTAGGAATATTTCTGTATTGCCCTTGGAGCAAACTAATTGCTACTTTTGAAGCAAGAAGGAATGCAACTGTTTTATGACTTCCAGCATCTGCCAAAGATCTGTGAAAAAGCTTGTCTGTATATTTTACAGGTAGATGCTAAATGCTGCCAGCTTCTAGCAACAGAGGTTTTGGCCTGGAAACTAGAAGTCATATGACCAGAAATTATGTCATTCAGCAAGATATCCCAGCAGTAATATTTTAGATATTAATCTGAGAAGTTTCTTAGTGAGACAGAGCATTCTGCATTATGTCTTGCACCTGACAACAAGAAGACCCATTCACTACATCATCTGCCTGAAGTAAGTTTCTGGGGAACAGTATAACTCTCTTAAATAAAGTGAGGAATATAGTAAAGCTTAGTTTAGATGTTTGTATTTATTTCTGTGAGCCTGTACTACAATGTAATTTTAAATATTTCCTGTAGTTTTGAACTCTGATGTCCCTGTGAATATATATTTAGTATTGTCTCATTCTTTCGTTATTTATTATTGACTATATTTAATCCTGTCATTGTGGCAGATCTGTGTAGAGATATTTAAGTTTTGAGAGTAACTGCATATTTATTTGATGACACTGTATGGGCCACTTCTTGTAGCCTTGCTCTTGGTCAAACTACCATTTGTATTAGTAACAGTACACACTTACACAGTAAGATTGGACACCTTTTGTTAAGTGCCTTAAAGTAGCTGGTAAGGAGTGACTGGTGGCAGTGAAAACTACCTTATATTCTGGACAGGAGGCGGCAAAGCTATTAAACCTGTGCCATCCTTTCCCAGGTGTGTATGTGTGTATGTAAATCAAACCTCAAAGTGTCTCTCAGCTACTTGGGCAGGAACATGAGGCACTGGTTGGATAGAGATGGTGCTAGAGGACATGGCTTGATCACTCAGCTGAGATCCCAACTCTATAGCTGTGCTAGTGGGGAGTCTTATTGGGGATCTGGAGGAAGGGGAAGAAACCAGTCCCGGACTGACTGTGGTCTTGATGTGCTCTTAAGGGAAATTGCACTTGATGCAGAAAGCTGCATCTGAAATACTGTGCGTGTGTACTTGTCATCCTCTCATTGAATGCCCCCCACTGTTAACAGTGGTGAGAATTGAGGCTCCTTGATTATTGGTCCAGTGGAGGGTTGTCACACAACTAAAAGTTTTTTTTTTTTTGTCATAATCAGATGAGGGTTAACTGCTGGGTTGGAGTTGAGGTTAATCTGTGGATGCTGTTGTTGTCTTTCGGCTTTTACCGGTTAGGGGTCGCCACAGCGGAACTCCGGTCCACTAATGATTGGCAGTAGATTTTCACGAATGCTGAGGTGCCAGCTCTATGTCCAACCTTCAACGAAGGCACGCCCATTTACGCATGTCTTTCGAACACCCATCCAACCTTGAGGAGGACATGCAGACCCCACATAGAAGGCGCTCCCCTCACTCCAGCCAAGAACTGAATGGGAGAACCTCTTGCTGTGAGGTAACAATGCTACCGCTACACCCCCACGGCATAGGTTGAGGTTAATCTGTGGATGAAAGTAACATACCCTTTTGCTCTGTTAAACAGTCTGACTTTGCAACAAAGATTAATATGCATTTGAGAGATATCAATCAGAATACTTGGATTATTGTGCGCTTGTTTGAAACAAACTTGAAATACATTATTGTGATTGCAATTATTTATTTTTCATCCAAAATCAGACGTCTATGGTTTATACAACCAATAATGTGGCTATAACTGATGGCCGATCCTGCTGTCATGATCATATTACATGGTTATAAGTCTGCCTTTGCAGGACTAGTATGTATTTGTGTAAAACAAGTTAGAATACCTTATTATGACATTTTTTAATATCATAATTGGACAATGAAGGTGTGCAAGAGGCTGTAACTGATGGGTGTGGAAGTCTTTTGATTGCAATGAGAGCAGTGTTAATTATCTTTTAAGATTAAGTTTGTGTGGTCCAAAAAAAAGGTGTGTGTGTGTGTGTGTGTGTGTGTGTGTGTGTGTGTGTGAGGGTGGCATGGTTTGCAAACCACCCAAGACCTAATTTGCCACTACTGACAACCAAAACATGTATTCACTTCTGTGGCAATCATCATGTGTAACAGTAGAACAGACCTTTTCCTTGAGTTCAGCTTACATAAAACATTACGAAATAATTTCGTGAGCTAATAACCAGAAAACAGAAGCTCTGTAGTTTATCAGGGGCCTAGGGCCCTCAGTCCTTCCAATTCTGCATCCTCTTTATAAACAAAGGATGTCCCATGATCACAGTATCCCAGGTTCAATTATATCTCTCTTTCAAGGTACTTCTCCTTTTAGATTAAAAATGCCATGACATTAAATTATGAAATTAGTTTTGCAGCACAACTAATAGCAGCATTTACTTTCATTACCCAAAGCAAATACACAATATAAAATCAAATTTTAGCTGACAGTTTTAACACCAAGTGCCAAGTTTATCAGCGCTCTGTAATTGCACAGAATCAACCACTGCTGACATAGAACACTTTAAACAACCTATTACTTTGGAAAAGGAATTATGGATGGATGGACAGATGGGACTGAATAGTATTTGCCTTTCTCTGCTCTTTGGCAAATGTGGAAAACCATTTCTGGAAGACAGCAACTGATGGTTATTCTTATGAAACTTATGAGTCAGACCTAACTCCCATTACTACAACTAAAACTAGTTCATAGCTGCAGTTGCTCCTTCATAGCAGTGCACGTAACAAATCTTTGTTTACAAATACTGGAAAATTACATCTGATCAGTTGACTTAAACCTTTCCTGCTGAAACAGAAATGATTGATCATAGTTTGATGAATATTGTATTGTAGAAACTGTTATCTGAATCGTGCTAAAACATTAAGACTGCCACAAATCAGAAAAAAAAATTCCCTCTCCATGCTCATTAAATTGGCATGGTATGTGCATGTCAGTGTATGAACGATTGTGTTTGAGGGAGATAAATAACACAAAGCCAGCCATCAGATTTGTCTTTTTTATCTAATGTATTTGGTACAGATTCCTCATACGGAAATGGCATGTTCAAAGAAATAGTTTTCCTGGATGTGTTGGTGTCATGCCGATTACAGTACTGAGCCATATTCCTGCAAAACATCCCAGTCTGTATCATGACCCTACCCCAAATCTCACTATACAACTGTAATTTGTAATTGCTGCCCTGATTCCCATTTCTGCAGTATCTTGCTTATGTATAGCTCACAATCATGCACAACCACAGACACAAGTGTATGCATTTTGTTTTAGTCCAGACATCTGCTGCTGTACATTTCCAGCACATCAATAAGCTACTATTTTATGGGCATGTTCTACCTCTGCCCCTTTTTAAATTATTTAATGTATGTATGTATGTATGTATGTATGTACATAATTGTCTTTGTTGACTGGGAAAAGTCAAAAGTGGGTAAAACCCATTTTAGAGGGGACCCAGAAAGTAAAACTCCACATTTAAGTTACACATGATGCACATTTATTAAAAGGAAACGGGGCAGTATGGCCAAATATTTAAAAGCCTGCATTCATCCTCAGTGGAAGTTCCTTTGAATGAAGCACATTTACATATTTTCCATGGAATAAAACCAGCCCAAGCGCAGAGCAGCAGTTATGGGAATGGACAGCCTAAGAAATCATTTAAATATTTACTTACTTTGTTGATCAGGGTGCGGCTCTAATCCTCATGGACCATTTTCAGATGGAGACTTGGCATTTTAGAGCAGAAAACAAGTAAAAATGCATGCAATACCATGTGTACATGGGTTTAACATAAACATAAAGCATTCAATCAATACAGTGGAAAAAATGAATATAGCTGGTATAAGTAAAGATACGATCAAATTAAACTATATAAATGAAAATAAATACAATTATTTGGAGATTATGGAATGGGGAGTGACAGGGGTGCAGGTTAGAATGTGCTACAGGGATTAAAATGTTCTGAAGAGATGGTGGAGAAAAGAAGAGGCAGGAACATTAATTGTAGATTAGGTTATTCCACTATTAAAGAAACAGTTACCTTATCTCTAAATGGTACATTGTGAAGATGTGAATGACAGGTTGGTAGGAATTCCAAGAATAGAGAAGATGTGTAACATGAAACACCAGCATTGGTTTGGCTATATCACTGCTCCATAATATGCCCAAGTACTATTCATCTTCTTCTTTCAGCTTTTCCCAGTTAGGGGTCGCCACAGCAGATCACCTGCCTGCTCATGACTGGCAGTAGAGTTTTACAGTGTCAAGTTGGCAGCCCGGCACCCAAGCTTCCACAGAATTCACACACATGCACACCTAGGGCCAATTTAGACTGTCCAATCCACCTAAAGCATGTCTTTGGGATGTGGAAGGAAACTGGAGCACCTGGTGGAAACCCACACGACCACAGGGAGGACATGCAGACTCTGCACAGTAGGCACACCAGCCGAGGATCGAACCAGAGAACCTCTTGCTGTGAGGCGACGATGCTGACCACTGCACCACCGTGGCCACTCTATGCCCAGGTACTATAAAGTGACAAAATAATGGAATATATAGTTTGTTTGTGCATACTAATACACAGCTTTCTTATGTCTTTTCACTAATTTATTTTGTGTTATTCCTTGGCATGCTTGCCATTACATGCCATTACTTATTAAAGAAGATAGATGTTCAATGTCTTTACTACATCAGTTCTGAATTTTCATAAATGATAAATTACAGATGTGTTGCCCCTTGCCAGGTACTTATTTTTATCAGCAGGAGCTCCACACTGTCTTATCAGATGTCCAGTTTTGCTAAGTATTAGGTTACAAGTATTCTGGTGCTTCTGTATTCTGAAGTGCACAGTGTTGTATTTTTCAATACCTTAAATATCCATAAAATCTGTTTTATGAACACCGTTAGTTTGTGATGTGAACTGTAGTTATGAAGACACATTGACCTAATCATATATATCCATTTATTGAACAGAATTTACACAGATAATATAAGGTCTACATTTGCACCTCATACGTGTACCTTCCAATGCACTGATGTTTCTACCCATAGCACACAAGGAATCAGGGACATGTCCAGAAATAATCAGGGACTATTAAAAACACTTTTAAAATATTAATACTACTAACTTGAGGAATTGACAGAATAAGAGAATGTCAATTAATATACATTTTCTGAAGTAAAAAAGTCTATAACTTTAATGGTGGTCATTATCACCAGTTTTCTCGAAATGTAACCAGTTTTAGGAGGGATTAAGACGAACAGAGCGAAAACTTAAGTCAAACTCAAAGTCAGTTGTGTGGTATGTTTCTGCCACTAAAAATATGGTTACTTTGCTATGGTTTCAGAATGACACTATAAACGATGTTAACTAAATATACGCGATATACAACCCAATAAAATGTTCACCTAATACTTTTTTACCCTGCCTCCGAACCTTCAGTAAACAGTGTACATTATCTTCACTTTCTTCTGAAACGTAGCTATATTATCATAGCTCTCAACCAATCTGGGACAAAACCAGAAATCATTAGGGGCTATGCGGGACACTTTTAAAATATTAATGCAATTAACTTGAGCCATTAATAGAATAAGATAATGTGAATTAATATACATTTTCTGAAGTAAAAGAAGTCTTTTCTCCAAAAGACAAATTTTAGGAAGGATTAGGAGGGACACAGCTAAAATTTTAGTCAAAATCAGAGACAGTTAAGAGCTATGATTTTGAAAAGTTTAGCAAAGGCAGTCACTGCAAAACCTGTTCTGATAAGCAAAGTGCATTCGTTCCAATGTTCAACTGCAGCATTACATATTACTGCTGCCCTAAGAAAGTCTACACCAGCCGGATTAGAGAGCTCAGTTTACCACGACTAAATGAACATGTGCTAAAATGCATTAAAGAAGAAACCTTAGCTTGTAGCATATCTCTCAAATTCTTAGCACAAGAAATCTGGGCAACGCTTTAAATAACAGAGGAACAAAGGCTCAAACTAGGGACCGATTTTAAACGTAGAAAGGTGTAGCTTTGAATTCAGCCTTGCAATTTGCATTGTTTGCATGCAGTCCTAATCTTCATTCCTCGTCCACAGCTGTACTTTGTTTCATACTGATTGCCAGTATAAAATACAATGCGTATTCCACAAACAGCAAGCTTGTATACTTTTTACTTAAATCAGAGGTAGTACAGAATTCTACACAGTCCGAAGGAATTGCAATCTATTCGTATTGACATAATACACAATAAAAAGGACTACAGTCGCCTAACTTAGAACTGCAGTTTACTTTTTAATCACACATATACTAAGGCCAAACATAGCTATGTAGCTATAAATTGACCCAAACAGATAAAATGAAAGCAAGTACGTGACACGTTTCACTGACACAACTATGCATCTCAACGGTCCAAACTATCGCCTCTGTTCCTCATAAAAATTGTAGTTTTCTGACAAATCATTGGAATGATCCGAGGATTGAAGTCACTACATAATGACATACATTTGAGTTTCAGACTTCAAATCCTTCAGAAAAGGCATGTTAACATAAACCCTGTTATTCTAGCAACTTCAATTTCTAAGAGCAATATTTACAATCTGTCCCTATTTTGGGGCCTTTATTCCTTTTGTCGGGCTTTGTCCAGATTTCTTGCGCTAAAAGGTTCAGAAATATGGATACAGCAGAAATGCAAACGGGAACTTAGAACCCACAGAAGGGAAAGTAGCTCATGTAATGCCACGAGACGCTGCTTCGTGGCTGCACTTTGCACTGCAATCCTCACGCGCTGCATGAACCGCTGTTTCACTTACCAGCAAAAGCGGAAATTGTTGAAGAGTTGCTGATTTCATTGTGGTCTGTTACGGGGAAACCTTGCGAGTCGTAAGGAGTATTATTTCCTTTCAATATCTTTAGCTCTCTGTTCACCTTTTTCTCAAATTTAAGGAATCCAAAGGATATATATACCTCAAGGAACAGGAAGTGTTGCACTGAATAAATGTGGTTATGACGAATTCTGACTTTTTTTTTAATTTTCGTGCGTATAAGTACAGAGTACTTTATTTCCATTTCCAATAGGTGGGTTAGTACTGTGTTTTACAACTGACTGCCGTTAGGAAAGCCAGTTATATTTAGTTATTTTTTTCTATGTTAAATATATCTCCCTAAGAACTGGACTTTCCTGATCTGAAATAAATCATGTGTTCCATATAGCCTGACTTAGAGCTCCTTTAAAACGTGTAATGGTCATCGTTCCAAACACCAACCGTTTCTGATTTTTAAAGAGATTCCTCAATAAGTGTCTGTTTGCTCAGTCCCACCTCCCCGTGATTTTTTTTACCAAAATATTGGGTAATTACTGTTAACACTTAGTGAAGATCATTAACACTAGTGTTCTGTTGTGTCAAAAAATATACAAAGAATCCTGGTCGTCTTGTTTTGTTGACCTTTTTATGTTAACAATACTAATATTTATAACAGTACCTGGTGTAGGTCTCAACCTGCTAAGAGTCCAATGTGGAACATAGACAAAGTGTGACAAGTAGTCAAAATGTGAAACACCCTATTTATGGATGAGTGAAAAGCATACCTTGGCCATATTTTTTCAACTAAAATATACCTTATGTAAGTATTTAATAATGTCCACACACACACACACACACACACACACACACACACACTCATGCACAGACATTTACATAATTCGCACACACAGATGTTGAAGCAGAAAGGCAGTGTGGTTCACACATACAGAGAAACTCAAACACACAGAGCAGTGACTTTGATTATTGTTTTGTAGTACCATCTGTCAGTCTGTGTGCTACTGTGGATTCTTTATCCTATGGGTGGTTAGTAAAATAGATTTGTTTTTTACCATTTTCAATCTTTTTTTTTTTTTTGCCACCTTCAACAAACCCAGATATGGTTATTTTTTCTCTGCAACTATCAAAAGGATGTACAGTAAAGCAATGAGGTAGTTCAGTGATACGATCTTTGACTCACAGCCCATCGGGCTTATGCCTCAATATACCCCACCCCTAGGTGATGTCTGTACCAGGAACAGACCTTTATGCATTAATACATGCATACATACTTACAATTATACACATTATCAAATAAGTTAATAAAGTGCAAAATGTTAACATAAAAGTGCCGAGTAGAGAGAGGTATTTTCTCTTTCTGCGGTTATGCTATAATGTACATGTGCATGTGTGTACATCTGTACAGGTGTATGTGGGTTGTATCTGTCTATGGCTATGTGTGCATATCTATGGTGAGGAATTTTATGGCAATGCATTTTCTCTGTATAGCTGATTATATCTCTCACTATTGCAGTGTTTTGTACTTATACAACACTGTATGGGATGTTCATCCTCATCTATATTCTGAGACAAGAATGTGCTTAGGCATACATCAGAGGCATCTGTGTGTAATAAGACTTGCTTGGAACAGTCTGGAACTATTAATGTTGGTTCTGAAAACAACATACCTTTCAGTTGACTAAAGGTTTGCTCTTCAACTGTCCAACTACCATACAGGGGAGCCTTAACCTTGGATGGGTCAGTTGGGGGCAAGCAGTGATAAAAAAATGGGAAAAATTATGATATTAGCTAGCCAGAGCTGAAAAGTGCCTTAACCAATTTTTGGTGGTTTGCATGGGCCAGTTTTGTGCTGCCTTAGTTTTCTTGGCCTGTGCCTTCTACTATGCTTAACGTACACTTAGTTGAGACAGCAGATAACCAAGGTTGACACAAGGAATCTAAAATAGTTTGAACTTTAGGGAGACAGCTTACCCAGTGTTCGTTAAATATTATGCATTCCACTTTTGTCCATCAGCAGCTGGAATTTTGCAGGTACTTCATGGAGACTAGAAGGCAGGATTCTGTAATGGGGGAGTCCATCTAGTGTGGAAAATGACACTTGAACCATAAGTTATCATGCTAGTGGAATTTGCCATCAGTCTTCCATTAAATATATAGTGGACAAAACCCTAGCCTTAACCAATTTTTCAATCAGTTCATCCACGCAGGACATGATTGAGTCAATCATGCATGGGGCACAGTAGTATAATGATCTCCCTGGAAGAGTTTGGAGAGACAGCAGCATGTAGTGCTGCCTGGAAATGTGTGGGGCAGACTGCTGACATCAAGCCAATGCAGAAATTAAGTGTTGATGCCTATCACATTTACCACCCAAGGGGTACAAGTGACATGCACAAGAGGTGGAGAATGAGTATTCGTTGGAGATAATCCCAGGAAACATAAAGGAGGTTCAGTTGACCAAGTAGATGAGAAGAGATCCTGAAGACATCTATTATTCAGCTGTGGTAAGCAAAAATTTGCCAAAGTATGTATATATAAGTATCTCTGTGTGTGTACGTGTATGTAGATAGATGTATATAGACATATTTCTAAATAAAATATATGTATACACACTGTGTGTGTGTATATGTGTGTACGCTATTTAATTTTCTGAAGTAATTGAAAAACATTATGGGCTCATCACGTTTGGTCACCAGTAAAATGTGGTTATACCCCTCATGTTTACATTCTTCCATGAACTCCATTTCAGCATTTTCTGTACCTCTTTGTTAAGTGCTTGACATTGACATTGACATTCTGGTATTCCATAATGTTTCAAACATAGTTTTTCAACAGGCATGGTTTTCATGTTTTTCTGGATAAACAGGTTCAGCCAGCAAGCTGTGAATATATGTCTTTAATCCTGAGTACAAATTCCTTTACTGCTTGTTTCTGAGATGTTGATAATGTCTTTTCTAATTACCTTAATATATTTTGACTTTTGAATATATTGCAGGGGACCTTAACATCTTCTGAAAACATATTTCAGAAACTAGTTTCTCTCCATAGCTTCAGAACATTTTTGTGTTTTAACACTTTTGTTTTCCCTTTGCTCAGTTGTCTTCCCCTTTCCTACAATTTCAAAAAGACCTTCACCAGTTTGCAAGGAATTTGATGTCAGCAGTGGATACTAATATGAACACTTTATCCCCTGCTATGAATTCTTTGAGATCAGCATTTCTGTCATACACTTTCTGTTCTGCCTCTTGTGGTGTCTCTGTGTTTTTACTTTAGACATTATAGGTCATATCCTATCATGTGCATCTGTAGAACACTGTCACACCTTAAAGGGGGGGGGGGTGTTTTACTCTTCTTTTGCCATAGTTAGCAAGCCACTGGAATATAACATTCCAGATGGCATGAGTCCAGTTTTGGCAGCCTGTACTTTGCTTACACCAATGACAAGATATGGGAGCAGCTGGTCTCAATTTCAACCTTAAAGTTTTAGCAATATAGACTTTAAAGTGTTTTATTAAGGCGCTGAACTTGACCATTAAGTTGAAGGTAGACTATAAATGTCCTTATCTGTTTCACTTAAAAAAATGATAAAAGCTTATGTATTGCTCTGAACACGAATGTGGTACTTTGGTCAGTGAGCATTTTGTGGAGAGCTTCTATGCTAAAAAAGAGTGACACTAGTTTAAACTAACTGCTGTTAGCACTATTGTACCAGGAATGTTGTTGCGTTAGCAGTGATTACCATAACATATTTTAATTATTTAACATTTGTTGACTGGGAAAGTCCAACTAGCACAAGCCTATTTTCAGCAGAGGCCCGGGGAGAAATGCTCCAGATGCATATCTAGCTCTTATTTGATTTTACAAGTGGAACTTGTTGATTTCCACTCTCTTAAATTAAACTTCTACAATTAACAAGGGTATTAAATTACTCTTAAATCCTGGAATGGATGCTGTCCTTTGTTATTTTGGGCAACTTGCACAAAATTATCTATGTTGTTTACAGTATCAAGCCAATAAAATCTAGCTAACATTCTAGCTTTTGACCATCCAAATTGTGGCTGGGTTGGGAGGGTGGCCTAATGTTTAAGGTGTTTGCCTTATAAACACAAGGTACAGGATTTGAGTCTCACAAGGGATAATTGACTAGCTTTAAAATGGCTCGCAAGGGTAGTTAGCCTAGTACTAATCTAAAATCTAAATCTAAATATGCTAACTCCATCACAAGCACTCTAAATAGTTTCAGAATCAGTAACTGTCACTGTATCTGTTCTTTGTCTTATGTTACCCATGAGATTCTTCTGTTTCTTCCGCAGTCTCAAAAAATACTTCCAGTGGTGTATTCTTAAATATGGATCCTTTCCTGAGAGTGAATCAGCACTGGATTTATTTAACCCTTCTACCCAGAGTAAAATCTTAGTTTCTTTTGTGTCTTCTAGTACTTCATCCATTTCTTTACTGGGGCTATGTATTTCTGACAATATATCTGATTAAACTCCCCCATTTCCTATTTTAACTGGGGAATGTCTTGGCCAATTTTCATGTGTTAAGTTAGGCGTTAGAAATACTGGATGTAACACTTTGCCTGAATGGGTTTGCATTTGTACTTATGGTATGGGGTATTCCCTTTTTGTCTCCATGTGCATGTATCCCTTTAATTTTCTGTTTACTGGTTATTTTATGTTTACAAATATATTGTAATCTAACTAGTATAATAATGTTCCCAAAGTCCAACAGCCCATGCTGTCAGTCCCATCTACCAAAGTATTACATTTATTGAGTTTAGTCACAGTACATTAATAAAAAAGCAGATTTCACAACTGTAGTAACTAAAAGTTCAGCATTATCATAGTCTATCTGCATGCTTTCAGGCACAAATTGCTGTCTAACATTAACAGCTGTTGCAAGTGCAGTATTGCTGTTAATAACTGTAGTACTTTGCAAAGTACCTTTTTCTGGATCATTAAAAAGCAGCTTTGACAGTAGCATTTTATTCTTGTTTGCATGCAAAGAAACATATTTAGTTGAAGATTAATTATTAGCTTTGGTATGTACAGGTCTGATATGGGACTTGGAGTTAATAACAGACCTCCTAATAGACCAACTAGCTGTTCAGAAGCTGCTCACAAAACTGAAGAACAAACACTTTAAAACACAAAGGATACACCAAGGCAGGGAAGCAGATATAATCCAATTGTATTGTAAGCGCTTTTGTCTTGGATAATAGCAAGACTTAATCAGACAAAAAGTAACAACCCACAAACCATTAAAAAAAAATGGTTTGTGGTTTACTTTTTGTCTGATGAAGTCTTGGTATTATCCAAGACAAAAGCGCTTTCAATAAAATTGGATTATATCTGCTTCCCTGCCTTGGTGTATCCTTTGTGTTTTAAAGTGTTTGTTCTTCAGTTTTGTGAGCAGTTTGTGAATTGTTACACCAATTGCTTCGGGGAGTGGATTGTCTTCTTTGGATTTGTTTTTGGACAATGAAGTTTCTAAATCCAACAAAAAACAAAGGGAACTAACTATTCTTATCCAACAGTTAAGCAAAAAGGTGGATGGTCTGGCTGCAGAAGTGCAGCAGAGATTTTCTGGGATGTCAGAAGGATCGATTCTCAGTGTAATCAATTCCAGTGGTTCTATTGCCCCTGGACAAGGTAATGCTGCAACTAATTCAGTGACTTTGTTTAATAATTTACCTCGAGGTGTTAATTTGCAAGAATGGCTAAAGCAAGGGGTTTTGTTTGCTCAGTCTACACAGCCAACAGTTAACAGAACTTTAAAAAACAGCTTTGACCTGTATTATGAGAAATTGCTGAAAGTTCGTAAACTACAAGCCGAGAATGCTTATCTTATGGAATGTATTAAGCGTAACCAGGTCCCTAAAGGGCTGCGACTTTGGAGATTTCCAATAGGTTTAATCAGAGATTCTCCATTACATTGTGAACTTTTGGCACTTTTTGACTGACATGGCTGTAAATATATGAAGGTTTTGGTTAAGAATAACAGTAAAATAGTGGATGACTTGATTTGAGAGGTTAAAGATCTGGACCAATATTGTTATCACTACGGACCTATTATTTCAACATTACCAGGTGGAATATAATCATATTTTCAAAAGTATTGACCAGCATGTTAATAACGTCAGAATACGTAAATCAAAGAAACTTGAGAGAGATGCCCATGATTGTCTTTTTTAAAAAAGCTTATCCACTCCCTCCAAATTCACAAGAGTGGGGCCAGAGGTTGTTTAATTCCACTCCCTGTGAAACGGAACATGAGGGAAACATTAATATTAATGAAGGGGCAGAACAGGCTGTGCACACCCTTTTAGATCAGCCTGTATTACGTTGATCCGAATGGATAAGGGAGAGAGAACAGGATTATGGCCATGCAGTGAATTTAAACTACAGGAAGGACCAGCAGAACCACCTGAATTACCAGCGACCCAGATTTTCAGGGCAGAATGTGTATCAGAATCAGAACCAACGGTGGCGATAGAATATGTTGACAATGATCTCCCTTTGGTGAGTTCCTTTGGTTCTATACCAGTTCCATTGATCTCAGATATAGCGTCTTTGGACAATGATTCTGATTCAAGTTTTGGATTTGGAAATACCAGCAGTTGTGCTACTAGCATTAACATTTTATCAAGCCCGCCAAATATAATCTTTAATAGCACAAACAATTTTAAAGTTTTTAACTACAGTAGCTGTGATTTTTCAACAGATATTGCAAATGTGTTTTCCAAGGGCTTTTCATCTGTTCCACAAGCTAGAGCGGAAACTGTGACAATTTTATTGGATCTAAAACTTTTTATTCAGAAGTTCAATTTAAAGATGTTGTTTAACAACTGTGAATCTGTTGATAAGGGGCCTTTCTGGGTCTCTAGTGTTTGCAACCCCCCCCCTGCATCCTACGCTGTTTTTTTTTTTTTTGAAAAGATGTGTGAATTTGATTTGAGATTTCTCTTACAAGAAGGAGATAGGAAGGTGTTGGAATAGTGAAGAATATGATTTGATTAATCATGTTAAACAACTACCAGTGAAGGTTATTCAGCCGGACAAGGGTGGGGGTGCTGTAATTATGGATTATCATGATTATATTGAGAGAATGTATACAATTCTTTTTAGTGATAGGTATAGACAAGTATCTAGGAATGAGTTAAATGTAGCCTATGCCAGAATTTCAACTCAACTCAGTGGCATGTTATTAGAGCAGTGTATTACATTGGATGAATTTAAATTTTTAAAGGTTCAATTTCCAGTTATTCCTACCATTTTTGGCCTGCCAAAATTGCATAAAGACTTAAATAATCCCCCCATGTGCCCCATTGTTGATGCTCGTAATTTCATTACATCTGCTATATCTGTATTTTTAGATAAAAAATTGAAAAGTCTTTTAAAACAAGAAGAACATCTATGTATTGATTATTGGGATTTTTTGGCAAAATGTGATAAAATGTTTTTGATCCTAACTATTTTTTCATTACGATAGATGTTAAAGACTTGTTTTCCTGTATTCCACATGATGTAGGGTTGGGTTGGTTCCAGGATTACTTGGTTCGGAAAGGGCTAGTACAAGATCATGTAAATTTATATGTTGAATTGTTGGAACTTGTTCTCAGGAATAATTACATTATATTTGACGAGCAACTATTTTTGCAGAACAGTGGGGTAGCCATGGGTGCAGCTTGTGGGCCTTTGTATGCGAATATTATAATGTGTGAATGGGAATGCCGATATGTGTTTAATCACCCCTTATTTGAATATTGTGTTTTGTATGTTGGATACCTTGATGATTTGTTTGTTATTTGGAAGGGGGATATGACTGGATTTAATGAGTTCATGGAATTTATTAATTCATCCACTACGTTTCTGGAATTCACTCTTGTTATGGATTTTGAAGTTATTAATTACTTAGATGTCCAATTAACGAAAGATCGGGCAATAGTAGATATGTGTCCACTATATATAGGAAATCAACTTATTCATATTCCTTTCTCCATTTTTCAAGCTGTCACCCTAGGACCCATAAAAAAGCTGTGGTAAAGGGGCAATTCGTTAGAGCTGCCCGTATGACATCTACTTTTGAAGATTTGTTGAATGAATGTTCATTGTTGGAAGAAATGTTTATTAGGAGGGCTTATCCTATGGACTTTGTGGGTGACATCAAGTTGAAAGTTATTAATAAACGTTCTGGTTTTTATGGCCATATTTTGAGTGTCAAAAATATGAATGAGAGCTATATTATGACCTCAGTGCATACTGTAATGAATTCTGAAAATTTTGGAGAAAGGAATTTTAGATTATCCTATATTACTACGTTTACTGTGGACTCATATGCAATACAAGATATTTTATATAAGAATTGGTCTATCTTGATGGAAGATAGTAGTTTTAGATCAAAAATTAGTCAAAACCCCCTGATTGTTTATAGGAAGGGGAATAATTTAAAAAGTTTGTTGGAAAGATCGTTGAAACATGAAGCCGATGAACAAAAGGTTTGGCAGATGTCTAGGTGCGGGTTCTGTAGCTATTGTACATACATTAATACTGGAGAACTTTTTTGTTTGAATGGATATTTTTTACACATTCATGGTAAATATAACTGTAATAGTACTGGTGTTGTGTATGGGGCTCTATGCCAGAATTGCCCAGCTTTCTATATAGGAAAGACCAAGTGTAAACTCAGAACCCGCATTTATGAACATTGTTATGACATTAAAAAGAAAAAAACGACAAATGCTTTATTTAGGCACATTCATGAATTCCCAAAACATCATTTTAAATTTATACTTATCAAACAAATTAAACCCAGTGTGAGGGGAGGTCGCTGGCAATTGAAATTGGAGGAAAAATAATTATTCTGGATCCTCCGTTTAAAAGCTGTTGGATGGCCTGGATTAAATGAGCTTGCCTCTATTGGTTGTGTTTTAAAATTAAAGGCTTTATTGAGATAATTTATTGGTAAGGGCTTTTCCTAGATTTACATTTATATGTTTTCTATAAATTTATATATCTACATGTGCTGTTCTACATGTTTTTTTGTATGTATATGTTTTAAATGGGGTTGTAATGTATGGGTTTTATAATGACTTATTTCTTTAAATGTTAATCGAGGAACTGATGTCAGACCTGGGGTCTTTTGTTAAAAATGGTTTGTGGGTTGTTACTTTTTGTCTGATGAAGTCTTGGTAGTATCCAAGACGAAAGCACTTACAATAAAATTGGATTATATCTGCTTCCCTTTCTTGGTGTATCCTTTGTGTTTTAAAGCTGTTGAAAAGACTTATGGCCACTCTGGCATACTCATATTTAAGTAGCTTGGAAGTGTCCTTTTCAATTTATCTGCAGCAAGTATTTCTAAACTTTTATTTTATTTAGATTATTTACACAACCGACATCCGTGGTGGTGCAGCAGTGGCATTGTTGCCTCACAGCAAGAAGTTCTCCCATTCGATTTTCGGCTGGAATGCGGGGAGTACCTTCTGTGTGGAGTCTGCATGTCCTCCCCATGGTTGGGTGGGCATTTGAAAGACATGCGTAAATGGGCTTGCCTTCGTTGAAGGTTGAACGTCAAGCTGGCACCTCAGCATTCATGAAAATCTACTGCCAATCATTAGCGGACCGGAGTTCCACTGTGGCAACCCCTAACTGGGAAAAGCCGAAAGTCAAACAAGAACAGCACAAGGTTTTAACCATATTTTCAAAATACATCTTGTAATAGCCATTTGTGTGCTTATTGATCTGGCCTTACTGAATGACCAGTTAAGAATGTTGCTCCCCATCCCATTTCAGTTTCTGGTAGTATGTGTATCAGTATTCTGAAGGTCCATGTATGTTTGCCATAGGTATGAGGACGGTATCATTGACCACTCAGATTAGGCCCAGATTTCTTTACCTACATGTCTCTCAAATGCCACCAAGTTAGCCTCTGCATCATCCTCTGTTCTTATTTTTTTCAGAAGTGTACTGAGTTTTGTGATCTCTGTTGAGGTGTTTTGCTGGTTCATCTTTGTGGATTTTTGTTTCTAGAAGTTGAGCAGTGGTGGACATTGCCAGGACATCACTGAGAATGAGAATAGGAGACCCACTTGAAAATTATTGATAAAATATTCAATGTTTATCTATAGGACTTTTGTCAGGCAAAGGCTTTAAAACCATAGTTGCTGTATATAGATAAGAGACAACATGGCACCATCTCCAATAAAAGCAAGCATCCATCGTAGTATAGTACAGCACTAATGCAACCTGTCTTCTGATGTTACAAATGACTGTCAGGCTAGTCCATAGTAAAAAAGTGTCCAAAAGTTATTGTCTTTTCTTGTTTTCAGGCAACATGAAATCGTAATTTGAGTTGTTTATTGCAAGTAAACAAAATATTTCTGACGCACACTAGCTCACTTGTCAGTACAAACATAATATCTGCTAAAAATCAGCATTGTTTTCATGTTCATTGATGTATCAGAATTCTTACAAAACATTTAGTCGCATACTTAATGGTGTCTTGATTGCATTACAAAATCATTCTGTGGCTGCCTGAGTAGTAACTACAGTTAGAAAACATATGAAATCCATTTCAAAGAAATAGATGCCATGTTACATCTCACTTAACAATAATATTCTATTATATATATTCTAACAGCTTGCTCTCAAATAGGTAATATATAAATATAGATTTACATATTTATGTAATGAGTAGTTATTACATAACTCTGTCCTTGTCTCACTTTGTTGTAATGAACTGCATACTACCAACATTTAAAAGGGATTGACCAGTTTCTGTTTCTCAAGGGCAAAATCTTAGATATAACTTCAAGTATTTCAAATGTCAGATATATGTCAGAGGTTTATAGATTTATAGATATTTCGAGACCACTGACTCTTATGACAATTCACCCCTTGCTGATACCATCCCTTAGGCAGCTCCTCCTTTCTCCAGGAGGGGCATACCAGTCACTTCCAGAGTAAATGTGTAGATAGCCATCCAGTTATCTAATTACTTTTTAAGGGAAGATAAGGAATCACACCACTTAACATACAGGTAAAGTTTATTCCAGAGATTTGTGAAGTCCTAGACTGTAAATCTGTTCCTCCACGTTTTATTTATATGATGGTAAATGTATAGGTTATGTAAAACGTAGTATTTCTGTTATCAAAATCTTGCCATTCACGCACGTCAGTTTAATATATAATAAAACAGGATAGGTACTCTATGAAAAATCCAGTTTATCTCCCTAGTTAATATGAAAATCATATTCTGTATCATTACCTTTTTCATCTTATTTTGATTAACTGTACACAGTGACTTACTTCATGCTCAGGGTAAATTAATAAACAAAGAAGCAAACGCAGAATATTTAAAACAGTATATAAAATTGTCTTTCTGATGCTAAATAAAATGGTGTTAGAATACCCTCTTTTGATAAATCTAGTTTCAGTGGTTATGTTTTGAAATGTCATATTTCAAAAATAACTGCTCAGTCAAGTATATAAATCATTGACATCTAATCTCATGCTCAAGGTTTATAATTACTAAACATTAAAAAGGCCATCTCTGATCTGTAAAAAACAGATGAAATTTATTGCATGTCATTATTTTTTTTTTAAAAAAGTTTTTATTAAATTTTAGCTAAACAAAGCGATCATGACAATAATTCTATTTAGCAATTTATGAGCATAAAGAAATATGAACAAAAACAAATAATAACTATTTACAAGAGTGTCTACTAACAATGAAGATTCTCAAAAAATTTCTTTACATTACAATTTTTATAAGTATAGTTATTTTTGTTTATCAAGCAGTTTTTTGAAATGTGTCCACATATTATTGTAGGAGGTGATTCTAGTACATCTTGATTTACTGCTGATAATTTCCAGATGACATAGTTTAGTTGCAATATTTGTGGATTCTTTGAAAGAGGGTGTAGCTTCATTCTTCCAATTCTTGATTATAACTTTCCTCACAATTGATAAAATGGACCATAAAACAGGGCATTTCATTCTTCTAACACAAACAGGAATAGGGGTATTAAAAAGAATTAAGATTTAGATAAAACAAAATTGTCCACAAATAAAGCCTGTAAAAAAAGATTGTTATTCTAATAAGTTGTAAGTATAGCACAATCAAAGCACGTGTTGCCAGTCTGCTTTAAGCTCTTGTTTACATCTCCAAAAAACTTGCTTCTCTTTAAACATTAATTCAATATGCAAGAATTCTAAGTAAAAAAAGTTTCAGTCTAAGAGAAGAAGTTGTCTGTTTGGAAGATATTAAAAATTATTTTATATCCTCTTCATCTGGAGGTCTGTTACTAATATGAGTAAAATAGCTTGAATAATTGTTTTTGTTTCTTTTCTTATCCCTCTATATAATTTGGATAAGAGACCCTCTCCCATTGTGCTTTGTTGTATTAATTATTAAAAATGCCATTAAATTTGGGATAAGATACCCTTGATTCCATTAACTTAATTTTACCTTCTACATATTGTCTTCAAGATTATACATCCAACCACATATCTTTGCTTAAATCATGTTTACTTATGATATAATCAACAGAATGCAGTTTTTCATTATTCATTAATTGAAATCAGTCTATCATATTTTTTTCTTTAAAATTAATCATTGTTTCTAACTTTGAAGTTGAAATATTATTTTGAGTATATGCTATAGGGAAAAGAAAAAAATTATGCCTTATATGTTGGATTTCTATAAATTAAATTTATAAATGCATTTACTATAGTAGAAATAAAATAAAAGTCAGTTGTCTGGCGACTCCTAAAGTAATCTTTTAGCAACCAATGTAAAATATTGTGTAGTATAAGACTGTGATATCCATGCTTTATATGTTGGATTTCTATAAATTAAGTTTCTAAAGGTATTTAATATAGTAGAACTAAAATAAAAGTCAATTATCTGGTGACTCCTAAAGTAATCTTTTAGCAACCGTTGTAAACTGTTGTGTAATATAAGACTGTGATGAGAGTTTATGTTTAAATTTTATGAAAAGGCATCCTAGAATCTCTTTCCACCTGACTGTGTAAATATTATTTATCTACAGAGATATTGCTTTTATAATTGATGATAAAGAATGTAATTCTAGATCTGGTAGTCCAATCTTTCCTGCTGCCCTGTCCCTTAAATGATGATTTAAGGCAAGTCTTGGTTTGTTGGGGATGCAAAGAAATTTTAAAATTAATGTATTAAATACTTTAATGCATGTTTTAGATGGCGGTAAAGATAATGATTGAATAACATACAAGATTTTTGGTAAAATAATTATTTTGATTATACATAATCTCTCTTCCATTGTAAAGAAACATTTGTTCCATTTATTTGATTCTTTATACTGATTATGCTGTTAACATATTATATGTTATAATTATCTTAAAATTGTTAATTGTTCTCTCTTTGACAATGTATTTAGTAAATTTATCATTTATCCTATCAGTATTGGCACTTATAGGTAGTATTTTTGTTTTGCTATTAAAGGAGAGACAAGATGTTTTTTTGGATCTCATCCATTGCTTTAAAAACAGCAAAAAGGGAACTACCACTGTCACTCAGTGTCAGAAGAATGTCATTGGCAAATAATTGCATTTTAGAAACCAAACTTGCATTTAAGGTAATGCCTTTTATGTCTAAATTTGATTTAATAAAATTAGCAAAAGGTTCCATAATTAGAGTGAAAAGCAGGGGTGAAAGAGGACATCCTTGTTTAGTTCCCTTCAAAATCTGGACTGAATGAGAAGAAAAAGTATCTATTTTAATGCATGCAAAACAGTTGTCATAAAGAAGATTTATAAGATGTGTAAAATTATTTGAAAAATTACATTCCTGTAAGACTAACAAAAGATATTATATATATATACACATTTTTATATATTCATATATACTTTCTTTTGTTGTAATAAATGTTAGGCAATATTAGGTAATAATATATACATTATTTTAACACAACCAGCATGATTTTTTAAATAATTTTTAAAAAAGTTTTTTGATGTAAGCATTCTGATGTTTAGTTTTATAAACATATGTTTTAGAAGATGTCTTTCAGGTCCTTTAGATATATCTGCTTAGTTGCTAGATTTGTTTATTTGTTTTATATATAGATCTTGACAATTTGGGTGGTTGTTTTCTCATGTAACAACATATTTGTTTTATCAGCTGGGACGTGATACAATAATTTTATACTTTGTTTTTGTCAGTTTTTATTTTGACAGTTTACAAGCTTAACACTTGAGAGTTCCTTAGCAATATACTGAAAATGTCTGTGTTAATTAATGTATTAATCAGATGTAAATTGCTTGAGTAGAGTCAATTAATTGTAGCTGTGCTATATATACAGAGAGATAGATTGTTTCTGTACTTAATCTGAAGAAGTGTGCCTTTAGATGCACGCGAAAGCGCTCATTCTTTTATTCAATAAAGACTTCGTTTTTTCTACGTGGTGGTTGATCTCCAATTTTTCATTATATCATTTTGTTCCTGCTTTGGGATCAACCTTCAAGGGAAAGGTTTGCCATTTTCTTCCTCCCTTGTTCAACAGTGCCAAATGTGAAGCATCAATGGCAAAATTAGAAAGGTTAAACACAAGGTCAGTCAATGTCTCATCTTTCTGTTGTAATCCTGTTTCTCTCCTGAGAACTTTCTTTTTCTGTCCTTTGGTCCACGGCTGTTTGATCTCCCCCTGAATTGAGGTGTAAATTTCTTTCTGTAAGGTAAAAAAGGGGGGTTAGGTTGTGTTACTTTAGGTATTGCTCCCTCACTAGCAATGGAAGCACCAGGTTGCATAAAAAAACATCTGTTGGTTTGGAGGTGGTGTGTCACTCAATAAGTGGGAGGGAGCACACACCCTTCCTGCAACAACTGTTGCAGTGGAAGAATCATCGCGCCCAGAGGAAACAACTGCAGTGCTCACAGGTCCCCTAGACAGAGCTGAAGTATTAGAGTTAATAGAGGACGAACCCACTGGCATCACTGGCCCATCAACAAGGCCTGGTGTAGAACCATTAATAGAAACATGTGAATTGTGGGACCTAGGCCAAATGAACACTTGGCCTTTGGCAAAATCATTATGGTCCCTTGCCAGTTTATGATGTTTAATGGTCTTGAGCCTATCACTATAGGCACTAGTTTGTGAACAAACAACATGTATTTTGTTAATGCAAAAATCAGATGTAAATTTTTCAGTCAAAGTCTTATGCATATTGTCCACTTTAATTCTTAGCTCATCCTCCAGTGGTGAAAAATAGTTTAGTAATAACTTAATGTAGCTGAAGCCTAACTCTATATTAAGCTCTTGCCACTGTTTTAGTAATAATGGGTGTGAGTCCCCATAGGTGGGCATGCAAAAAACCCGCATACCCCTGGGGACCACACGAAAATGGAGGTAAGTCTCTAGATGTAATCGTTGCCATGTATATATATATATATATATATATCTCCTGTATTGTTAATTTCTATAACAGAAATAATTTATTTAATAAAAAAAGTATTTAAAATATTTATATATGCTGCTATCCTCCTGATCTTAATGTTATTGTTAGATTTTAAAAACAGCTCAAAAGTGATTACATTGGTTTCTGAAAGTGGGCAAGATGCCACTTTAACTTTGCCTAGTTTATCTGTCAACTCATTGGAGCCATATGCTCTATCAATTCTGGATTATGTTCTATGTCTGTGTGAGTAATGAGTAAACAAAAGTGATTCTGGATCTGAGAAATCATTAAGGTGAAATAGTTTGGTGAACTTTAACAATGCCTCTCCTAATGCCTGTATTTTCTGTTTACCTGTTGTATTAGTATCCTTTGGTGACAATATACAATTAAAATCTCCTGCTAGTATGATGCTGCCTTTTGAAATTTAAATTACTTTTTTAGAAGTTATTCAGTCATTTTAATTCTTATTCCAGGAATCCAGTATAAGTTAATAAGGGTTTATATTCTCTTATTATATTCTAGGGTAACAGAAAAAGCATACCTTTATCATCGGTATATGTGTCAGTGATTTTAGGCATAGGCAAATAATTTTTCCGTAATATAGCAACTCTTTTTTTTTTATTTTATTATGAACTAGAGTAATACTTAGTATTAAGTCTTTTATCTTCTGTCAGTAAGTGTATCTTTTGTAAAAAAAAAAAAAAAAAAAAAAAAAACTTCAAATACATATTTAGACTACCCCTCTTGTAACCGTTATTCAGTCCATTAACATTTATGGAACTAAAAGGGTGGATGGAACAACGTTCCTAGCAATGAACCTTAATACCAATTGTATTATGAATGGAGCTGTTCCTCACATTAACCCCACCTGTTCAGAGGTGGTTTCAGAAAGAGATAATATGATTGGCCAGCAGAGTGGAAGAGTGAGCCAATGAATAGAAGGGTTGGAGAACTATCCTGCGAACAAAGGTGATTTTGTACTCTGGTTAAACAAAGATTTTTCTCTGGGGAATGTTAGCACAGAATAGAAACAAATAGGAAGTGAAGAATGAGCACACATATTTAAACAAAAGCTTTATAAGCATGAGAAACTATTGAAGAAATACCGAGGCATGCAATTAGATAATATTTTCTTTAAGGACTGTATCAAAGTGCAACACGTGCCAAAAGGTTTAAGAATTTAAAGTATCCTAACAATATTAAAAATGGCTCTTTGTTGCACCATGACCTTTTGGAGCTTTATGACTGTATGGAACTAGAATATATGAAGCTCCTTATGAGGGATAACCAAAGGTCTATTACGAAACTTAAGGAAGAGATTATTTTATTATAGCTAAAGATTTACTATCCGCTGCACGTGAAGCTCTTTATAAAGGAGTTTTTCAAAGGGTTGAACAGTATGTGACAAATGTGAAAAGAAGAAAAGAAATTAGTCCAAGATTGTGAGGAATACCAGCAGCAGTTATCTTATCCAGTGCCTAAGAGTGTTTACAACAATAAAGTTTCATTTGTGGAAACTGATGACATTGCGGGGGGGGGCAACATAGTTCAGATGGAACAGCTGAGCAGAATGTGCACAGATATTTTACTGGAAAAAAACAACAACTAATTTTGACAACAGTGCTATTCGTGTTGTGACTTATAAATCACACTCACCCACTATTACGCAGATTATTGAACAAAAACTGGGATGTAGTGTTTGGAGCATCTGGGTTAACTGGGAGGTTAGGTCAGTTACCAAAGATTGTATATAAAAAGGGAAAAATATGAAGAATTTGTTTGAAAAAAAGAACAAACAAGAAACATTGAGTCACCAAGGAAGAATGACAAACAAGAAACATTGAGTTACCAAGGAAGAATGACAAAGTGTGGTGCACGTAGGGAGTGTAGACTTATTTATGATACAACCTACATAATTATAGGCAACAATCAGAGGGTCTATCCTATGAAAGGAGGTTTTGATTGTAATACCAAGGGTGTGGTATGCTATATGTTGCTATCTGTTCAGCATGTCCTGCCTTTTATATAGGAAGACCGACAATTCTCTTAAGAATTTACCACCATATATATATGCCATCAGGAGGAAAGATAGTAAAAATGCCTTATATAGGCTTACATTGAGTTGTTTTAATTTCAAAAAACTTGTATTTTGTGTTTTTGAGAAGGTGTTGGTGAATAATAGGAGGTTACTGGTTGTCATTTCTTGAATTTAGGGAGACACATTGGCAAATACTGTTGAATGCTACTCAGCCCTCTGGAATAAATGACAGAATATCAATCAATAGTTTATTAGTAATGAAAGCAGATAATATTTGACGCTTTACTATTACAATCATATTTATTTTATATGAGTACTATATATGGTAATTATTGAGTCCTAGATTATGTTCAGCTCACCAGCCCGAAGGTTTCAATTTTATTGTGCATTTCATGTTTTAGTTTTGCTGTATGCTCTATGGTTAAACGTTGTTTATATTTTATAGTTTATATTTCATGTATTTATCATTACCATGGTGCTAATTTTTTTAGCAGCAGCAAAATTGAGTTGGTTTTGGTCGCTTTATAACTAACAATAAAGTTTGTAGCAGTTTTTGGTTTTAAGGTTATATGTTAAAAAGTTTTTAGAGGTTACCAATAATGTAGCTTAAATTACTAAATAAATGAATAAAGTGATGGTTTTGATTGGTTACCTCATCCTTTTAAAGGAGAGGAAGTTGCATGGAAGTTATTTGATGAAGTTCCGTGGTATGAAATAAAGGAACAAAAACACTCATCATGATATCCTGTTCCGTGGTGTCTCTCTTGTTTATCGCCACCCGTTTTTTTTTTTTTGTTTTGTTTTGTTTGTTTTTGTTTTAGTTAATTTATGGAATTACAATTAATAAATGTCATTTGTCATACAGGTCAATGGTGTAGATGTAACTCTCTTACAAATTAACTATATGGCCCTGGTATAATATATCTTCTTTGTTAAAGAACTGATTATTAATAGTCATAGTGGCATTAATACTTAAAAGTTTAATTAGATATATAATAATTGTTATTGTAGATACCCACAAAAAACAACTTTTAATGTAACCAAACACTTATTTTTAAAATCCTTCAAAACCCTCATGGAGTATAACTCTCCCTGCTTGAACAGTCTGACCATCCAAGCAGATCCACCCATCTACTATTCTAAAAAGGCCAAACCCCTCTGCTTCAATTAAACAAAATTGTCATTAAAAGCAAAGTGAACGCAAGTCTGTATCCTTTAAAACCGGTATATATGTGTGAACAATAAGAGAAGTGCTATATGTTACAAACTTGTTGTTTAATTTACATATGTCTCATTTTTATATGTTCATTAAAACACTAAGAGATACATAAAATTTATTATTATTGTTAGATAACTATATACAATCTTGAATCTCATTTACTGTGATCTTGAAAAGGTAAGAAACTGTTGTACTGCAGTTAAAGATTCCAATTATGTGTCTCACAAAAAGAACAATTTCCTTCCCAAATCATCTATTTTCATTCAGTGAAAATGTAGATAAATAGATGTTATGAAACATTTAAACAATAATGTATCGCTATTTGTGCTTAGCAGTTTACTATAATAAAGTAACACATCTTATGCCATCCCTGTTAAACATAAGGTTTGTTTGTTTCTTTCTTTGTTTTGTATATGATAACTTTTAAGTGTAATGCTAAGATACTTATGACATTAACATCAAGCTTCTAATAAAAAGATTGCCAATGTCCTATATATCTTCATGTCACTATTAATTTAATGCTTCTGTGAAACATCTTAATACGTACATTCAAATATAGTCTTCAAGAAATGTACTCCAGAATATATCACAGTACATGCAGTATTGTTTTTCTTATTAAATGATAAAGAGCAACACTTGTGACAGAACTTAATGTAAATATAACATTCACCAAATCTTTGGTTTACATGCTTTACATAGCTTTCTTATCATTTGTATTATGTAACAAACTGTACTGCTTTATATAACAGAGATAGTATGTCCATATGCTTATTTTGTATTCAAAAAATACATCAAAACTAATCATCTAGCAGGAGAAAAAAAACTTTTGGTAACCTACTATAGCATAGTGAATTATATTATTAAGTTATGATGTCTTAACAGTACAATGCAACTTAGATTTTAATTTCACTTAGCCAGAAATCAGAGTTTAAGTGTTTTATTGTGTTCCCCATTCACAGTCTTATGGTTTCATTGACTTTGTTACACTGTGAAGATAGGGGCCTTTTCCGTTAATGGGGCAACACTCAAAATGTGCTGGTGATGTTGGTTTTCTGATTTTAACATTGTCTTTGTCCTGACAGTCTTACGAGTTTTCTCACTTGTCGGTATTGCTTATTTTACTCTTCTGTCCTGGTTTGAATGTTGGCTTTCTACTTACAGTACTACTGATTGTTCCTGACATGACCATTTAGAAAGTAAAAGAAGACCAACAGTGACTTACTTCTGCTTTGTGCATGGCATTGTGTGTGTCTAACAACTAGCAATCAAGAGATGTGCCACAAGGTATTATTTCAAAAAATGCTAATGCATAATAATAAGAGAAATTAAAACCAGTTAACTTGTTCAGAGAACTGCAGGAGGTGGCATTGCGTCCTTACGCTTCGGCTGGCAACAGAACGGCCGCTGAAACAACATGCTGCTTATTCTTTTTTTTTTTTTTTTACTTTTTCAAATCTTCCCAATTAAATCTGAGTGAAACAGCTGCATGTAGAAGTAAAGCAAATGAGGATGTATCTGTATTTGTGTGTACATATTTTTTCAGCTGTTTCAAGATTTGGAAAGGAAAAATCTTCGAGGCTAACAGCTCTGCAAGGATTCTGAGAAACATCCGTCTGAGAAATCATAATCTTATGACTAACAAACCAAACATATAAGGTAAAATTCTGAGCATTGTAGGATAATCTGTACAGTTTTGAAGGAGAATAGCTTTTCACACCAGGTTTTACTACCAAGTCCAGCACCCGTGCGCTGATTTCAACCACTACCTGCCGCTTTACAAATGGGTTTCACCGATAACGGAAAAGTACCAAACATAGTGACATTTGAGCTAATGCATTATTCATAGGTTCCACCTATTATTTAAATTAACATTCTAAAGCTGTCCACCAATCAAAATCATGAGCTGTTAACATCCCTGATTCTTTACATGGGTGGGAAACTTTACAAAACTGAAGCTGTTTACTAGAGAAAGCTTCAAGTGTTTAAGTAAGATGAGAAAGCTCAAGCACAAGAGAGAGAGAGAGAGAGAGAGAGAGAGAGAGAAACTTATTTTTACAAATACATCTTGTAAGTAGTTGTAACTGGACATGTTTCTTTAATTCTCTGATGGTGTTTCATCTCATTATAAAAACTAAGGAACACATAACAAATCTACAAGGAGAGATTATTTTAAATCCATTCCAAGCATCACCGAACCTTCATTTGCGAACTAAAACATGAAATATACCCAAAGTTATTTTCCAACAATACTGAATATTTCACTATTACTTTTTAATATTTTCCAATTATTCATTATTATACTTTTATTTATATTACTGTCTAGTAATATATCCAACTTAAGTCTTGTCTTCACTTCTTTTTTACAAGCATATCTCCTTTTAAAATCAGAAATACAAATACTTCGATCATTTATTACCTCCATGGCTATTTCTTTCAGCATGTCCATCTCATAACCCATCTCTATAAACATTTCTATAATATTATCTACCTCTTCCAAAAACAATTTATCTTCTGAAATAAGTCTAGATTCTTTTGTAAACTATCTCCTATGGACATTTCTTTTCATAAATTTAGGATGCTTACTATTAAATTGCAAATAATTATTAGTGAAAGTATCTTTGCTATAAATCTTACTATTAAAACATTATCTATTCAAATTCTTACTGATAGTTATATCTAAAAATTCACTGTTACTCCCGTAATACCCTTAGAAAATTTGAAGAAAGAAGTAAATGTAATTAATATATCTATAAACATTTCATATTAACTTTTAGACCCTTTCTAAATGAAAAATAAATCATCTATAAAATGTTTAAAAAATGCAAAAAAAGTTCATAGGTTCATCAGAGATTGAAGAACAGATCTGAAGAAGATTACTTTGTACGTGAAAGCGCTCATCGTTCGTTTTTGTCTGTTAATAAAGGTGTGTTCCATCATTGGTGGTGAGTTCTGCAGTGTTCTTATCGTATTGACTGTTCTTCCTTGACTGGCAGATTCTTCAGAGACCTTAAGGAGATTTTTATCCACAACTGTTCATCAGAGATTACTAGGCTGACAGCTTAAGAGCCCTTACAAGCCTAACCTATATAACCCAATTTTACCCAATATATGCCCCCCAGGGGCAAGAGGATAGCATAGATTTGTGCCCATGCTTTGAGTATGTTACAGATTACCCCTGTCCATAAGGGACACAGGCACTACCCCATGTAGGTCTGAATTTGCTTTCCCCATCCATTGATCCAAACTACATTTGAAGAGGGCCTGGGAAGGTTTCTGCTTAATGTGAATAAGAAGCCTGTTTCAAAAAGGGGCAATCTTTGAGACACATATCTGTCTCTCCAACATAACATGTTTGAGTTGCTGACTAACTTTAAATCCCTAGATTTGGTGAGCCTCATGCTGTTTGACTTACAGATGTGTTGCAGCTCCATTGGGGCTGGATTTGTGGGTGCCTTGTAGGTCAGGGATAGATCACCGCTTAATAGTCAGTAGGAGACAGAGTAAAGGGATAAGGCTTTAAGTCTGTCTGCATAGGACATGTTGTTTACACCCTGTATTTTCCTTGTGAGGAACCTCTGAGGTCGCTCTAGCTGCTGTATGTTCCCAGTCAAGTACATGCAAAATGGTGCATTGTAGTCAATGGATTGCTAAGTACAGCAGGACTATAATTTCCTTGGATCTGGATGCCATACCTTTACTTATAAATTGTGCCACACAGAAGGACTTCCACACCACTGTGGGCACATGGAGGTCAAAGTTCAGGCTACCATCTGTCTGTGTACATAGATCTCTCACCACTGAATATACTCTTAGGGGCATGCTATTGATGTTGTTATTTGCATGGGTATTTGACTTCCCAAATGGTATGATAATACATTGTTTTCACATTTAGTTTTAGGCCATGGTTCTGGCACTAATTATTTGTGTGATTTATACCTGATCTAAACCCTTCTAAAGGATATCTACACAGTAGGGGAATTCACTGTTTTTCCCCAGCTTGCAGGCTTCAGCAAACTTTGTCGTCCAGAGACCTTCACATTAGCCTTGACTTCCAAATGGGAGTTATCCCAGCACTGAGCCCTGTGGCACACCAGTAGTAATAGGCCTCTTACTGGATCTGGATTCAGCCATTTTACCCAAATGTGTGCTGCCTGTGAGCCAACTGGCTATCCATCTGGTGATGTAGGGATTTATGCCCAGTTTTGTGAGTTTGTTTATAAAACCTGAGTGAGGAATTGTGTCAAATACCTTGTCCAGGTCAAGGTAGTTAGTATGTACTGTTTAACCCTCATCCATGGCCTTAGTGACTTTCTCAAGGAAATCCATCAGATTCATTAGGCCTGATATGCCCTTGACCAAGCCAAACTGGGTCTGGTCCAGTGTTTGGAGGTTTCCTATGTCATTATTTATTAGGTCCATGATTATTCTTTCCATGGCCTTACATATAAGACTAGTCAAACTTATGGGTCTGTAATTTCCTAGGTCATTGGATAGTCCCCCTTTATGCAGGGGGATGACTGTTGCTGTCCAAAGTGGGACAAAGCCAGTCTGAAGTCTGTGGTTAAACAGAGATCATCATGAGCCTGAAAAATCCTGATTTAAGCTGTTTAAGAGGTAACCTTGTATATCATCAGGCCCCCATTGAAGCCATGTTTATAGTTTTTAGAGAGCTCAGTGGCAACCTGTTCTTTGGTGATAATTGGTGGTGGACTGGTGGAGGCTATTTCTTAGGGGAGAGCGGGGGGGTGATGGGAAGGTGACATTTGAGCTGAATTTGCCGGCTAGCCGATTTTTTATATCTTCTGGCTGAATACAGATGATGCCATCTACAGCTAATTCCGCACATTGCTGGGCATTGCCCTTAAGACTGCGCACATAACTGAAAAATGCCTTATATTTATCTTTAGCTTTGTAGGCCTATTTTGATCTCAAAGTCTGCATTTAGAGACTTGCGTAGTTCCCTGCTTTGCTTGTTTAGGCTAATGAGGACTTCTTACTCTGTTGTGTACATTCCCTTTTATTTCTGTTGTTGTACAACCTATTAATATCAGGGGTCCACCAGGGTTTTATTTCAGTTTTACCTGGGTTTATTTCACTCTAGTACAGATGTTTCTATGCAGTTCTGTATATGGTTATACAGGGCTTTTGTGTATGCCTCTGCATAGGTTTCTGTGTTTTCTGGATATGGGGGAGCTTAGAAACTAGCTATGCTGTCCATTTATAGGGGGTAATTTACCTTAAAGAAGTTCTTAAAGTTTTTAGGGTTAGGTGGGGGAAACTAGTTTTACCTTTATTTCATGGGAAACTGGTTTGTGATTTGATCTTACCACTGACAACATAATACTTGGGGGGTACAGCACTTTCCCATATTTGTAAGTACCAGATCTAGCATATTTGTTCCCCTAGTGGGAGTGCAAACTAACTGGTCCAGGGCATAGGTTCATAGGTAGGTACTAGTTTATCAGCCCAAGGGCCAACGTAAGCCTAGCCAACAAGTTTCCCTGGCTTACACCACCCAAGAAATTTATTTTCCTGTGCCACTGTCGAGCTGAGACACCGAAGTGATCCCCTAGGTGTATTTCCTATTTCCCATCCACTCATCAAGATTTTTCTTGAAGAGTGCTAATGAAGAACTTTGCTTGACATAGATGGGTAGCCTCTTCCAGAGTATGGGAAGTCTCTGGAACAGGACTCTATCCCTCCAGCATGTCCTGCTTATTGTGGTGGCAAGGTTTAGGTCCCTAGAGTGCGTATCTCAGAGGGATTGGGATTTCTTTTGGTGTAGCATGTCCAACAGTTCTGGGTTTGACATAGCTTTATATGTTAGGCAGAGATCACCTCGGAGTAGGCGATATGCTACGGAGTAAAGCTGGAGTTTTTTGAGGTGGCCAGTGTAGGGCATTTGTTTGAGGCCAGTAATCCTCTTTGTGAGGTACTTCTGTGGCCTTTCCAGCTGCTGCAGATGTCTTGTGAGGTACATTCCAAAAGGGGCATTGTACTCTATAATGGGTCTAATGACTGTTGAGTAGAGGGGAACAATGACCTTTTTTTCCTGGATGAGAACCCTTTTATGATGAGGTGTGCCACGTAGAAGCCATTTGAATTTAAAGCCAATAAATCTTTGGGCTTGCATGTTAGTGGCTGTGTATGCCTTCCAATTAATGGAGCATTAGATAAAATCACCCATGAGTCTGGTATTGGGCTGGATGGTAAGTGATTGATTATAGTAACTTCAGGCATGATGTATGGGTTTCCTGGTTCATGGTGGGGGACCTGTAGCTAGCACGAATATGGTAATGTTTTTTTTCCAATGTTTAGTTGGATATAGAGTAGCTCAAGCATGCCTTATTGTTTCACCAGCTTTGAGGTGTACTTATCCTTCATGTACCTAGAGAGATCTACTTCAGTAGATCAAATCACCAGAACATCGAAATTTAAGTAGTAGAGATGAAAAAAAACGAATGTTGAAAAGAATGACCTTTCACAATTCCAGAAATAATAAGAACAAAAGAACTACTGTGCATGTCACACTGAACTCTGACCTTCTGAAGAAGCTACATTTTTGTTTGTAAATGATTTCATCAAATAAAGTAACCGTTTTTTGTAATTGTGCCATGATGTACATTCAGAAAATCAGAATTCTGTGTGACATGCACAGTAGCTCTTTCATTCTTATTATATCTGGCATTGTGAATAGTCACTATTTTCAACTTTCATTTTTTTTCGTCTCAGCTATTTAAATTTCGATGTTCTGGTGATTCAGTCTACTGAAGTAGATCCAGATAGAGACACCTTCATCATTTGCCATTTCATGTTCAGTGCGTGGTCAGAATGTATGAACGGTATTACAGCCTTGCACTGCTGGAGTAATTTCCACAGCTTTGAATCATGTTTCAGTAACTGCACAGATATCAGCATTCTCCAGGGTGAAGAAAGCTTCCAGGGAGTGCAGTTTATGGTCTAGACTTTGAGCATTGAGCAGTAACACCATTACATTGTCCTGAGTAACTTTATTTATGTTGGAAGGTTTGTCTGTTTAGCAATGCCTAATAAAGGCACTATAGGGGTGGATAATGTTTTGGACAATATACAAAAGCCTAAAGTGACAGGTGAACAGTATCCCTGGCTAAGCAGCATGGCCTGTCAACCATGTCCTCCCAGGCTGACAAGTATTAGACCCCTTTGAAATGACACCTGTAGCTAAGCCAATTGCTAAAGTCAATCATTTTATGCTGATATTGTGGCATCATCATTGGAGATGGTAGAATCCTGTTCAATCCTAGGCTCATACCTGCCTGTGACACATATCCTGAGAACTGAATCATGTCTGTCTTCATATAGTCCACGGAGGTATGTCTCACCCACATGGACTATGACTGAGTCATACTGGTACTGAGGGGTATGTGGCCTGAGTGCTTGTGTGATCTGGTGAATCCTGCCTCCTGACAGGCAACTAATTGTAACCTTCCCCTTATCCAGCCTGGTAAGAAGGACATCAGTGTGTCTCACAATGGAATCTCCTGTGACCAGAATATTGGGTTGTGGAGTGCTTTGCTATATAGGCTTGATAGTTGAGACTCCATGAGATGTGGCTTTGTGTTTTATGATGGGAATTGTGTTGTTTGTGTGCATGCAGAGTTTCTGTGGACTACACTTGAAAGACCCTTGTGGTTTGAGTAAGTTACATGTGAGCACCTCCGCATATGTTGGTCAATGTGTGTGGTCCTATTTGAGTGCGGTGAGTGATGTGTGTGAGTCGTTGACAACCTGTTGGTTTCTTTTTGTGTCTGCATATCTCTCATATACTGTATTTGTCTGTTCAAGAACTAAGTGGTTGTCAGTGTATTTAAGGCAATTGTTACATTGCCTCAGGATGGCCATGTCCATCAAGCTGGTAACAAAGATAGTAGGAAAGTGCCCACCCATGGTTACAGGTCCTAATGTGCATTTGCAAGGGATTGAAGAGAAGGGTGTTTGTAAATGGAAGAGGGAAGGGTGCTTACATGGCAGAATCTTCAGCTAACCTAACTAGTAATGCTTCCTAGCACCCAAACCAAATGCTCTCTGAGCAGCAATAGTCCTGGGTGCTATAGTAAAGTAAGGTAGATGTAAGTAGTCCTAACTAAATGCATAAATGCTGCTTACTGTGCAAACTAGTTGTCCCGTGAATAACATAGGACTGAGTAAAGTTCCATGGTAGTTTTTATTGAAATTTCAATGTCTGGTGATTGTAGAAATGAGCCAAGAGCTACTCAGTTGTGCAGAATTTATAAAAGCACTGAAAACAAGGTAATCTGATTAATAAGCCCTCTATCCAATAAAAGAATTATGTGCAGGAATCTCTAGTGTTTTTCTCCAACGTATACAGACCAGGCTACCACCCATTGCCACTAGATGGAAAATCCAATGTCTCCTTGATGTAAGAACACAGGAAGGAGCTTTCTAAAGTGTAAAAATACACTACATTATCCAGCAACTAGTTAGATAATTAATTCAAAGCAAGTAAATCAGTAGAACCAGACAATTAGAGGCAACATTTGTTTTTTTTTTTCAAAATAAGTAGAAGGAAAGGCAAATAAATAATTCAAGATATAATAAGCAGTATAGAAAAGATGAGCTTATGCAGTTCAATTTACAGTAATGGTGGGCAACATAAAATCACCAAGTTTAAAAAGCAGATCAAGGAATGGGACAGTGGATGGGAAAAATAACCAGCAGGGAGTCATCAATATTGTTTGTAGTTTTTGTAGGCTTGAGTCTTGTTAGAAAAGTCAAGACCACATATATACTCTGTGTACTTAAGTATCACTCAAGAAACAAATTAATTAGTGAAAAAAACATGTTAAGTGTACAGCCTGAGTAATTTAAGTGTCTATCTGCCTCACAGAACAAAAACACCAGGCCAAGTAGATTTCTTAAAACAGAAAACAAAATGGGACAGGTAAAACAGAAAGCAACTTTTATCAGTTTAAACAACGCACAGACAGAATAGTTTTACTTTCCTCACCCAGCAGGGAGTCACCAACAGTGCTTATAGTTTTTGCAGGCCAAAAATATGTTTCCCACCAAGCCATCATCAAGTGTACAGCCTGGGTACGTCTGTTTGCCACACAGAACAAAAACCTCAGACCAAGCAGATTTCTTAAAACAGAACACAAAATGGAACAGGTAAAACAGAAAACAACTCTATTAGTTTAAACAACTCACAGACAGAAAATAGGTTTACTTTCCTTACCCAACAGGGACCATACCTCTCAACTGTACAGATTTTCGCAGAATGTTCAAATTTTTTTCCCATATTTTTGGTTTGTTTCTCATAAAATTGTGGATTTTTGGCAAATCATAGACAAATTATCTAGGGTTGAAGTCAGAAAATAATGACAGACATTTGAGTTTCAGATTTCATACCCTTGAGAAAATTCATAGTAATGCAAAACATGTTATTCTTTCACCTTTCTAAGTTTGTAAGAGCAATATTTTAAAAAGTGTTCCTATTTTTGGGCCTTTGTCCCCCCTTTATTTATTCCCTTGTCCAGATTTCTTGCCCTAAGACGTTGGGAGGTATGGGGGTCACCAACAGTGCCTGTAGTTTTTGCAGCTAAACATTTTCCACAAAGCCAACATTAAATTCACAAAAGCAGGAGCAATTGCTGCCCCCATTAAAACACACTTGACTTGTTTGCATTATTTTTTTATTAAATGAAAAGTAATTCTTATTCGGTATCACCACCATTAAGATAAATAAGTTATTTACATATGTAGTTCTCATGTTAGCGTATTTAATTAAATATAATCTCATATAATCCACCCCTTCTTCAGTTGAAACTTAGGCATACAGTGAAACTATATCTAAGGTAAAGATAAAAATTTATTCCTAACTTAATTTATAATTCTGTCTCAAAATCCCATGAGAACATTCTTTAACTGTTGTATTTAAAATGTTATCCACAAACAAAGACATTTCTTCTGTTGCACTACCTGCTGCTATCACTGGTCTGAAGGGGGATGGATAAATACATTTATGTGTCTTAGGAATTCCAAAGTAAAATTCCCAATTTAGGGTAATGAACTTTTATAAATATATGCAAACAAGGTTGAATATAACTTTGAGCTAACATATCTAATAACGTATTTCCAGTTGCACTATAATTATGATGAATTTCTTGTAGACTCACTTCAGTATATTCATTTTTTCTGTTTAACAAATCTTCCATATATATCATCACAATTCTATTACCACAGGGTATAGGAAAATTACTGTGTTTTGGATAAAATGACAACTACCTATATTAATACATTACGTATCTTAATGGAGGTCATATTGAATAATAATTGCTTTTTATTTAGTACAAATATTATAAACAAGTCAAGTGTGCTTTGATGGGGCAGCAGTTGCCCCAGCTTTTGTGAATTTGGAGATGGTGTGTTAGGAATTTTTTTTTTGGCAAGGTGGATCTTTTTAAATGTTTTTTAAAACATTTTCTAGATGATTTTCTTTTATTTGAAAAGGGTCTAAAAGTAAATATGAAGTGTTTATAGATCCATTAAATATTTTGCACTTTTCCCTAACATTTTCTAAGGGTGTTATGGAAGTAGAAGTGAATTTTTACCTGTAATTGTCATTATGGATTTGAATAGATATACAGTAGGACTCAAACTCTGTGTAGGCTTTGCACAAAGCTTAAACAGAGTTTGTGTTTGCACAGTGAGTAGTAGCGGTGGTTACATATTCATGCCGAGCACCACGTTTAAACATAAGCAAGCATAGTTTCACGGCCACCATGTAAAGCAACATAGATAGTAAACTTTATTTACCTTAGAGTGCCTGCATCTGTCTCACTTGGGCTTCAGGCTTCTGACAAAGGCCCTTTGCCTCCCCCATAGTGCCTTTTATTAGGAAAAGTCCTGAGGTCGATAAAACCTACATATAAATTTCAACAAAACACAAATTAAAGGTCATGCTGCTAAACACTAGGAGTCTAAACATGAAACTGCACTCATTGCAAGTATTCTTAAACCTAGAATATGCTGACATTTGTGCAGTCAAAGAAACCTGGTTCAAAGCTGCGGAGAGCACCCCAGCCTTACCTGGTTACTCATCCTATCATACATTCAGACCCCAAACTGGGGGCACCAAAGCCAAAGGAGGTGGAGTTTCAATATATATTAAAGACACACACACACACACACACACACACACACACACACACACACACACACACACACACACACACACACACACACACACACACCTCCAGGCTGGTCAAGCAGTATGACACACAGGAGACACTCCAGGTGCAGTTAACCATTGGCAAGGCCCCTGTTCAAATCATAGCAAGCTACAAGCCCCCAAATTTGACTCAAGATGCCCACTACACCTATCTGGACCTCTTTGAATCTATCAAGATTCAACTCTTTACCCTGATCCTGGGCAACTTTAACTACCCATCCATAGATTGGAAAAACTACTCATGCCAGAATGCAAATGCCCAGAGATTCCTCATTTTATCAATGCAAATGCCTGGGAACAGCTAGTCAATACTCCCAGAAGAGGTGATAATTTCTTGGACTTGGTATTAACCAACATGAGTAACCACTGCAGCACCTCTACAGTATCATCCTCCCTGGTAAGATATGACCATAAAGCAGTCATTTTCAAAGTTAGCATCTCCCCTGACCCCTCTCTAACTAGGGTCAAACAAAAAAAATTCTCCAAAGCTGATTACAACCTCCCTCTCTGTTGGAACTGGCACCAATGTTGAAATCTACACCAAAGTACTGTAAGAACACTTCTATAGATACATGGAATCATGAATACATGACAGGACAGAATCATCCTCTACAAGGAAGAGTAAACCTGTCTGGCGGATGTCTGCAATAAATAAACTATATAACAAAAGGGAAAAAATGCTGTCCAGAACCAAGAAGGAGCAGGTGCCCACTTGGAAGCAATCTCTCCTTAGCCTGAACAAACAAATAAGATCACTAGTGATATCCTTTAAAGCCAACTTCGAGTCCAAATTGGCCACATCTACTAGAGACAATCATAACGCCTTCTTCACATGTGTCCTCAATCTCAAAGGAAACACTCAGCTCTGTTCAGAATTGGTGGTTAAGAATACCACATACCCAAATGCTGTAGATATAGCCAACCTACTGGCTGACAAATTCAGTGAAAACTTCACCCCTCTCTCACTCCCCATCAGTAAATCAGGACATCTCCAGTACCTGCCCCTATCCCCTTATCTCTAGGGAATAGGTCATCACTGCCCTCTCAAAGACAAAAAATACAGCCTCCATGGGACCCGATAACATCCCAGGCTGCATCCTACATGAACTCAGGCATGAACTTGCAGCACCATTAGGCACCCTAGTCAACTAAAGCCTGAGTACCAGCTTTGTCCCAGCCAAGTGGAGGACAGCCACTGTCATCCCTTTACACAAAGGTGGAGCGTCCACTGATCCGGGAAATTATAGACCCATCAACTTAACTAGCCTGAACTGCATGGCCATGGAAGGGATTATCATGGACCTCATTAACAGAAATATTGGCAACCTTCAAACACTCGACCCCACACAGTTTGGCTTTGTCAAGGGGAGGTCATATCTGTTAAGTCTGGTTGACTTCTTTGAGACAGTCACCAAAGCCATGGATGAGGGTAAGATGGTGCTCACAGTGAGGAAAATGGTAAGTTTCCCATTCCACACTGTACAGTGATTTCCATTCAAAATGTTTGACATTTCAAAACGTTGATCTTATGGTCACGACCATTTGCAGTTTGAAGTTTTGAAACTTCAAGCTTGTGAAGGGAATCCGTACCCACATACACACACACATTTATAAATACTTGGTTATTGCATCCTAGAGCAGTTATGGTTTAAAAGAATGATTTGTAGAAAAGATGGTCATCGTTATTTGATCCATGTTCTTTGAGAATGATTCTTGATTTCCTTGTTTTGGTTACGCTATATTTATTATTCGGCTGTGTATAAACTGGACAGCACGATGTCTTTGAGTTTAGTGTTATAAGTTTGACTATGAATACATTTTTAATTTAGCTTGTTTTTTGTGGGCATGCAGGTGTGCTATGTTCTGAGTTGGGATGCAACATTTTTTCTGGCACTTTGTGCAGATGAGTAAGGTTACAAGCTGTTAATATGATGTTTTCTGTAGGGCAGGATTTCATTCACTTAGTCTTCATTTATGTACAGTGTGACTCTGATCAAGTCAGTTCACCAGAGAGTGATCTTGGGCTGCCCCTGAAAAGGGATGCTTATATCCAGTGGGTTGTCCTAGTCCATTAGCAGATGCATTATATTTTTGTTGTTTTAATTCATGTATCCTTCACATAACCAGAAATTTGATTACATTTTTGTTGTTTTAATTCTTGTATCCTTCACATAACCAGAAATTTGTTCTTCTATATATGCTGTTTGTTTATAAATCCCAACACATTTCTTGTAGTTTAATAGGTTGCCAGATGCATTTCAATAATTGTGAGTGTCAAGGGGGGAGAGAAGTTTACTGTTTTTAATGTGAATGTTTTTTTTTTGTTTGTTTTATTTAGCAACTGTCTGCCAGTGTTTTGCCGCAAAAGTCAAAGTAAAAGTTTACATGAAATCTAAATCTTGGTGATCATTGCAAAGGTAAAAAAGAAAATAATATGCATGTTAACAGATCTGAAAATCATTGTATGCTAATTGAGGAGAGATCGCCAAGAAATGGGATAGCAATATGGCTGGGTGAGGGCCCTGGCTCATTATCCTGCCTAGGACCCGTTTGACCACAATCTCACTCTGGAAGTTCATAAAGACTATCCTGTGGTAGGTTCTAGTAGTATATGGTCATGGATCCCGCACCTCTTTTTAAGAAACAGATAAATCAGTTTTCAAGTGTTTCATTAGAAAGAGGATTGATTGACTTGGAGACTTATAGTGTGCTTAAAATACAAAATTCCGTATAACAAATATTTTGTTTTGTATGTAAAAACCATAAAAATTGATATCCACCACTGGGAAGATTAATTGTTTTAGGTAAGAGATCAGTTACAGAGCCTCCTTTTTTGGAGTACTATTTAAAGCCTTCATTGCCCCATTTACCATGAAGATTGAAAGATACTACCGATTTTCTCTTTACAGGATGCCCACATTCCTACTGATGCTATGTTGTGCACTTTGGATGTTACAGCTTTATATGCAAATATGAATAATCAAGGCAGTATTAATGCTGTGACTCATTTCTTGTATGAATCAATATTATACACAAGTCAATTTAATGATAACGGGGTGGATTTATTAGAGATTGTTCTTACAAACATTCTTTCTTTTTTAAAGATTAATTTTTACTTCCAGTTTACTGGCTCAGCAATGGGAGCTATTTTGCAGCTATTTATGCAGACAGTTCTATAGGTTCATAGGTGTGTACTAGGCTAATGGCCCTGGAGTCTTTACAAACCTAGCCCATAGAAGTGCCCTGGCATCATCCCACCTGACGTTAGTTCCCAGTACCTCTATCAAGTAGAGTCACTGGAGTGAACCCCAGCGTGAACTTACTATTTCCCATCCAGTCATCAAGATTTCTCTTGAAGAGGGCCAATGAGGTGCCCTGCTTGAAATGTATGGGAAGTCTATTCCAAAGCATGGGCAGTCTTTGGGTTATGAACCTGTCCCTCCATCATGTTCTGTTGATTGTGGTAATGAGGCTGAGGCTCTGGAGCGTGTGGTGCAGAGGGATTGGGATTTCTTTAGATGTGGCATTTCTAACAGAGCTGGTTCAGACATGGCTTTGTAAGTCAAGCAGAGATCGCCTCTTAGTAGGTGATATGAGACAGAGAATAGCTGGAGTTTTTTTAGTCTGTCCATGTAGGACATGTGTTTAATGCCCAGGATCCTCTTCTTGTGGTCCTTTTGTGGCCTTTCCAGCTGTTGCATGTGTCTAGTGAGGTACATGCCAAATGGGGCATTATACTTTATGACCAGCCTAATGAAGGAAGAGTAGAGAGAGATGACGACTTCTTTCTTCCTGGATGCAAAACCCTTGATAATGAGATGTGCCACATAGAAGGACTTTCTGACCACAGTGGTGATGTGGTGGTTGAAGGAGAGGTTGCTGTCAACCTGTGTCCTCAGATCTCTTATAATGCCTTCAGTGTTCAGTAGGCTCCCATCGATGTGGTTAATTAGTGGGAACTGAATTTTTCCCAAATGGGATGACAACGCATTTTTTGGCATTAAGCTTAAGGCCATGGTTTCAAGGTGTTTGGAACAAAATTTGGTAATTGATAACTACAATTATTTTTCTGATAAAATAATTACTTGGAAATGATGCCTAGATGATTGCTGGCTATGTTGGAAAGGGAGTCAGGAAGAGCTTTCAAAATGTTCAGTTTATCTGAATTTTAATCATTATGAAATTGGGTTTAAGTTGACCAGTGATTTACACAGAATTATTATTTTGGGAGGAATGAGACAGTTACAAATCAAAATGATGGAAGACCGATTAACTCTTTATGTTCCAAACCTGTTACCAAAAATTCATTGTTTTCTGCACATAGTTATCATGTAGGACATACCATTAGAAATATTCCCAGTTGTTGTGAGTTGAACGGGTCTATGATGATGAATAAAGATTTGATAATGAAATTGATAAAACTGTTACTAGGCTGCAACAATGTGGATATATATCTAGAGTTTTAAATTAAGCTGTTAATGAGGTGCTTCATCTGGTCAGATCTTCCATCTTGGCATACAGAGAACCTGTACATCAAAAGTCTGACATAAGATTTAGTACAGGATATGGTTCTATTAGCCATATATTAAAATATGTGGTATGTAGACATTGGTATATTTAGATGGATAATAACTTTTAATGACCTTTTACCTAGTACATGTATGATGAATTTTCAAAGAGGTAGGAGCAAAAATAGTTTATACACATTTTAAATCTAATTTTAGTTCAATGTGTATTTTTTTCTTTCAAGATAGGCAGTGCACTTTGTGGTACACACATTTTCTACCCTAATATTTACAGCATTTTACATTTTGTAAATTCACCCAAACAAGGAGTCTGCAAACTATGGACATGATTGGGTAGTATACTTGGTAGCACAATCATGTGGTGCATTTTATGTAGGACATATTTTGTGCAAGTGGAAAAAACATGTTGCAGGACATCTTAGTAATATAAAATATAAGTGGGATAGAAGTGCTCTAAATAAACTTTGATCTGAAGTTGTCTTCATTTGCTCTTCAACCTGTGGGTACTCAGATCTGACTCAGCCACTTTTCCAGCATCTGATCTGAGCTGCAAGTTCCTCCTCGACCCATAATGCCTCTGTCTCCCTCCTCCCTTCAGATCTCATTTGCCATGCTAGCAATAAGCATCATGATCCACTGCTCTGAGCTTCCTTCGGGTAAGTGATTAGTTTTTTGTGTTTTTCTATCCCACCTTTACTTAAATTTCTTCCTTCCTATCTTTTCCAAACCCTGCGCTGTTTCATTGGAAAAAAAATGTTTTTAATCTTCTTCTATATAGTCGATGTGTGTGCGTGTGTGTGCGTGTGTGTGCACGTGTGTGTGTGTGTGTGTGTGTGTGTGTGTGTGTGTGTGTGTGTGTGTGTGTGTGTGTGTGTGTATGTAAGCTTAGTTCTGGTTGGGCCTCTTTGCTGCAACTATATCAGAGAATCCAAAACCAGGCTTGAGAAAGTGCATGGAGTGTGACCATAAGCTCTCCCCAGCTGATGGTCACAAGCTGTGCATAGTATGTCTAGAGGTTTCCCACCCTGAGTCCTCCTGTTCCATCAGTGCAGGCTTCAACCTCCACACATTGATGTATAGGAAGAACAAGCAAATTGTCAAAGGCCTCCTCCTCCCCCCTACCTCCAGGGCCCAGGCCTCTTCTACCCTGACTACTCCTTCTCCTTCTATCCCTGCCCCAGCCTCTGGGACTGAAACTCCTGCCAAAAGACCCAGGGACAATCTCCTGATCGCGCAGCCTCTGCTGGTCCCCCAGCCAAGTTTGTCTTGGCTCTGCGACTGGAGTCTCCCCAGCTCCATTCCCCTCATTTCTTCTCGGAGAGGGAGGATCTTTGAATCCATTCACTTTCCCCGGCTTCTCCCCACCAACTCTCCAGGCTGATATTAGTGGCTTCTTCATCATGGTCCACCAGCAGCCTTTCTAAAGCAGAGTTGGATAGGATCATGTGGAAATTTATCTGCACTCAGATACAGATTGGAGTCTTACCTGCCCCCTCTCTCTCTCTGGAGCAGGAAGCATGCAGTCCACATTCCTACTGATTACTCCTTCTCTGACCCGATCCCCAGTTTTGGAGCCTTTGCATCTGAGAACTGTCTGTGTTGAGGGGTTGGCGCTGATGGTACCTTGTGCCACAACACTGGCCATTACCTTGAGTGGCTTGGATCTGACAAGCTCAGATCTGTCCAGCTCTTGGAGTCATAGCCCCAGCGCTGGATCTAAGGGGAGGGTGTAGGCTCTGAGCCTTTTGGAGCAGAGCCTTCCAATCAGAGTCTTGGCACCTAGAGGTTCACTCCAACTCCCCCGTTGATGTAGAGGGTGACAGATCTAACTGTACTTCCTTCTCAGATGATCCACTCTCCCTCTGCCTTTGACTTGGTGGACAGAGTTCTCTCAATCCCATCAAGACCCTTGACTATCTCGTCTTTGGAGTCTGCCCTGGCTCCCTCTGTTTCTGGTATGGATTCTGCCATCCTGCCACCTCAGGGACAGCCTGCTGCCTCTCATCCCCAGGAATCTCCCATACAGGAGCACCCAGACATTTTTGAGTCTTCCCCAGAAACTCCCCCCTGAGGAGGTACATCGAAAACATATGTGAAAAAGGACACCAGTTTGGAGGAAGGGGAGGGTTCTCCCTGGTCACCCCCAGGGGGATGTCTCTATTGGAGATCCTTCATCAGCAAGGAGGGTGGTCTGCCCAGAAACCCAACTCAGATGAATCAGTGTTCCTGGAGGCATTTAGTGCAGGACCTTAGACATCCTGAGTGTCCCCTCTCATGTATCCACTGGTGGACCTAATTACATCTCGGGCATGGAAGGATCCGGACATGGTGGAGCTAATCCCCAAATGCACCAGCAAGGTTTTGAGTGCTCCCACAGACAAGACACACTGGACCAAGGGATCCCCCATAGATGGCAATAGCCACTAAGAAGGAGCTCACGCAGGAGAGCTCCATGGTCCATCTGCCAGACCTGTATGATGGATCACTTTGGGAAGATGGTGCATGCTTCAGCCATGTTTTTGGTGTAGTCTCTGAATTATATGACACACATAATTAGACTCCAGTGAGACCTTGTCAAGGAGATTGTTGGGTCCATTAAGGCATCCTTTACCAACTCCCTTTGTGACAGCCGTGCCCTGGCTCAGCAATCAAGGAGCCTCAATCCTCACCACTAACACCAGAGAGGATGTCTCATATAAGAGGAAAGGATAACAAAATACACACAGTAAAGTACAATTTCCCTTAAGTGCACTCAGAGATCACAGTCAGTCTGGGCTGGTTGCTCCCTTGCTCCCCAGATCCCCAATAAGACTCCCCACTGGAACAGCTATATGGTCCAGATCCCAGCCTAGCTGGCAAGCTAACTTCCAGTACCCTCTCTGTCCAACCAGTGCTTTGTGTCCCTGCCCAAGTAGCTGACACACACACACACACACACACACACACACACACACACACACACACACACACTTTGAGATAAGTATTTATACAACTTCACAGATACACTTGGGAAAGGCTGACACAGATTCTGCAGCTGTGCCCCATACCCAGACTATACGGTAGTAATTACTGCCACCAACCGCTAATATTTATTAGCTACCCAAAGGACCTTAAAAGGGTGTCCAATTATTACTGTGCAATATTATTATCCAATTGGTAGTATAGCCCAGGGCTAAAGCTATAGGAGTGGCTTAGACAGTAAACTCTATAAATATGCAATGTACTCTAGAGATTAACTTATCTCTGCATAAACCAGCCACAGTTGAGAAGGATTTAAAAATATTTAATAATAAATACTAAAAACACAAGACAATACTACTACACCACAGTGCTATTCAAGAGTTCAGAGATCACACAGAAACTTAAAATAATTCCATAGTACAGTTACTGACATAACAGAAAAACACTTAGTCTAATCTTTATAGTCCTAGCGATTTCTACAAGAAAACATACTTCTAAGATAACTTACTTACATAGAGCAAGGCAGTGCTGAGTTGAATATCAAGACAAAAATGCTTAATAATCTCTGGTTCTCACTGTTTAAATTGAAACTGCAGTTCTGATAAAATATTACATTATTTGTTTACACTTCCTGGAGTTCTCAGGCTGACACACAAACTGCATTTTCATTCTTTTACACTTAGAGCAATAAAGGGCATTCCACATGTAAATTCTGGTCATTAACTTTAGCCTTAAAACAATAGGCAGGATGCTTACTCCAGACTCATCTACTCCAAATTCTAACTTTAAAGGACATACAAAACATAATTTTAATTTCAAAGAACATTTGAAATGCTTGGCTTAGTTTTCCTTACAGCAGATGGCAATGTTGCCACATTGTTGAAACAGCATTTCTTTACATTTAAGACACAAGCCTGCATTTTACATTTATATTTACAAATGCCAGAATTATGTATCAAATTCTATTTGACTAGGCTTGCAGCCTTCACCCTTTTCTACCAGTCTTCACATCCTGTATGATGGTTCCACTTTCTTTGGAAAGTCTGTACGTGATACTCTTGTCCAGAGCAAAATGGACGGGAAGACTCTGTCTGCCATTGTGATCTGCTTCTGTACCCCCCAATGATCCTTTATGAGGAATCAGTGGGGGGCAAAGAAGATGTGATTCTGAAAGTCTCAGAGCTACTCCCAGGATGCTCAGGACTTGCCTTCCCCTAGAGGCAGAGAGGGTTTTGATAGAGGTCGTCCTCGAGGCAGAGGGGGTCCAGGGAATCAGGGGTCTCGAGAGCCTTTCTCAGACAAATCCCCTCAGCAGCCCTGAAGGGTTGCCAGCTGCTCAGCTCTGGGGGCAATCGAGGGATGCCTCTCTCTACATCCAACATCCTGGGAGTCTTTTACAAATGATTGTTGGGTGTTGCAGATCATATCAAGATGCTATCCTGTTCCTTTCAACCAATCACCCCTTCCGCCCAAGCACCTCCCAGACATTCTACCCACACAAAGGGAGGAAGCAGTGCTAGAAATTGCAAAGCTGCTAGAAAAGCGAGTCATCCAACCCGTGCCCCCAGATCAGACTGGATTAGGCATTTATTCCAGATTCATTTTGGTGCCAAAGAAGATGGGAGACTTAAGATTCATTCTGGATCTTTCCACTCTAAATCTGTTAGTTGCCAAGACAAAATTCCAGATGGTCGCTCTTCAGTCTATCTTGCCCTTTCTGCAAGAGAACTATTGGATGTGCTCGGTTTACCTTCAGGCCGCGTACTACCACATTAAGATGGACAGGCGCTGTTGAAGGTTTCTCCACTTCCGGCTAGGGACCAGTCATTATTAGTTCAGAGCGCTCCCCTTTGGTCTCACCACAGCCCCCAGGGTGTTTACCAAAGTGATGGCAGTGGTAGCAACTCACCTGAGACTACAAGGATTTCAGATCTTCCCCTACCTCGACAACTGGCTCCTTGCTGCTCTTACCGGGCATCAACTCTGCCAAGCGAGGGATTCCCTACTACACTCAGCCCATCAGTTGGGCATAACCATCAGTCTCACCAAATCCCTACTGACTCTGGTTCAAGTGCTAGATTTCATTGGAGCACACTTGGATATGATTCATACCAAGGTCTTCTTAACCTCAAAGAGGATCCCATCTCTACAACTACATGTCTACTGTATCCTTCAAGATCAGTCACCGATGGCAGAATTGGTATTACGGGCATTGGGGTCCCTTGCGGTCATGATCATTCTTTACCCTTGGTTCAACTATGAATGCAGTTCATTGGTCCATCCGATAACTTCCATTATCTCACCCCATTCGAGTATCTCTGGTGTGCAAGTGGGGGGCACAGCTTGGGAAGGACAGTCCATGGTATGTGGTAACCCTTTGAGACCCAATTGCATATTATCATCCTGGAGATGAGGGCAGTGCTCCTAGTGTTGCAAGCTCTCCATGCCCATCTTCCCCTGGGGACAATTGTTATCCAGACAGACAACATGTCTGTGGTCTGGTACATCAACAAGCAGGGGGGAACCAGATCTTATCCCCTGTGTTGAGAGGCCATGAGAGTGTGCGAGTGGGTGATTTCCACTGGTTGTTTTCTGGTTGCAATGCACATTCTGGGGAGGTCCAACATTCTAACCAACAGGCTCAACAGGTCTATCCTGATGCCTTTTGAGTGGTCTCTGAATCCTTCAGTAGAGAAACAGATCTTTCTCAAATGGGGCCAGCCTTGCTACAATCTCTTCACCTCTCCTTCAAATGTGAAGTGCAGCGAGTTTTTTGCTTTGAATCCCCCACTGGTGGAAGCCCCCAGAGATGCTCTGGTTCATGCTTGGCCCTCAAGTCTTCTGTAGGCATATCCTCCTCTGCACCTCATATTGAAATTTCTTCAGAAAGCTCACAGGCTGGGGAGCTCTGTCATCTTCATTGCCCCATTCTGTCCCCGCCAAGTATGGTTCCACTCTCTGTGGTCTCAGGCTGTGTGTCTACCCTGGATGTTAGACCCAATTCCAGATCTCATCTCCCATCCCTCAGGGATTCCCCATTCAGACCTGGTCAAGTCTGAAGCTCACTGCTTGGTTGATGCAGTTCCCATGATAGTCAGGACTCCCGGGTTATCCTCACCAGTCAAAAGAATTTTGGTGGCGGCTCACAAATCTTCTGCTAAGAAGGTCTATTCCACTCAGTGGAATGTTTTTCTATCTTGGTCTCTGAACATGATCTGGACCCATTCACTGCTCCGGTTCAGGCAGTTTTAGATTTTTTAGCAAGTATTTTTCATCAATGTGCCAGTTCTTCTACAATCAAGGTCCTACTGGCAGCTATATCTAGCTTTTATGTAGGCGACAACATGGCTTCCCTAGCTTCTTCTAAGCTTTGTAAAGCCTTATTGAAAAGCACCTTCTTACTTCAGCCACCGGTTAAGGACCCAATGGCTCCTTGGGATCTCACGCTAGTTCTGCAAGCCTTGGTCTCTTCCTCCTTTGAACCTGCAGCCACAGTGGACTTACAGTTGTTGTCTTGTAAGATGGCTTTCTTGGTTGCTATAACATGTGCCAAAAGGGTCTCGGAGCTTCAAGCATTATCGGTCAAGCCCCCCTATTTGGTATTTCATAAAGACAGGGTGTCGCTGAGTACTAACCCATCCTTATTTCCTAAAGTAGCTTCAGAAATCAACATCAATCAAGTGATTAATCTTCCAATTTTCTTTCCATATTTTCAAAATAAGGGAGAGTACCAGCTCCACTTCTTAGATGTACACAGACAACTACATTTTTACCTGCATAGGACAAAGTCATTTCTTAAGTCTGACCACATTTTTATCTCCTATTCTAAGCCCTTTTTAGGGAAACCAATATCGAAAGCTACCATTGCCCATTGGATTTCCCAGTGCCCTTCCCTGGCATATTCAGCTAAAGGTTTAACTCTGCCAGGTCAGGTTAAGGCACATTCCACCAGATCTATGGCTACTTTGGCTGCCTTCTGGTCTAGAGATTCCCTAGATGATATTTGCTTTGTGGCTACTTGGGCTTCTTCATACACTTTCATCTCTCATTACAAGTTGGACATTTTATCCAGGAACAAGGCATCTTTTGGCTCCGCCGTGCTCTGAAATATTCTTCCATGAGGGCTTTCCATGTGTTTTGTAGCTAGAGACTCTGTCCCACAGGTTGAAGAGCAAATGAAGACAACAAATTCAGATAAAGAAGTTATGTACTCACCATAACATTCCATCTGAGTTGTTGCTCTTCATTTGTCTTCAACCATCCCTCCCACCTTGTATAGGCTGTGTGGTGGTCTGGTTAGATTAGGAATGGTCACCATATCAGCATGCCTTTGGTCTACTCTGCTTGATTATGGAGATCCTTGTCACAAGATGAGAATTTAGATAAGATTGGGTTGCTGGGATGGGCAGCAATCTCAATCTGAAAGGAAGAGGGAAATGGGAATTATGGATAGGGGAGGAGCTTGGAGCTCAGATCAAATGCTGGAAAAGCAGCCGAGTTGGATCCAAGTACCCACAGGTTAAAGACAAATGAAGAGCAACAACTCAGATGGAACATTATGGTGAGTACATAACTTCTTTTTTAATACAGAAAGGTGCCATTTATACTTACTGGTACTCTATATGTGTGCATGTATACATGTGTATGTGTGTGTATATATATACATATAAATATATATATATATATATATATATATATATATATATATATATATATATATATATATATATATATATATATATATGTATATGTATATATATATATATATATATATATATATATATATATATATACACATAGATACATATGCATATGATGTGTATAAGTATGTACGTATATATAGACATATGTATATGATGTGTATAAGTGCATATATATATATATATATATATATATATATATATGTGAGTGTGTGTGTCTACTTCACTTACCTGAACGCCCACATCACCGACTTTCACTTCGCCGAGACGAATGGTCTGACAAATTAGAAGACCAACAGTCCACTTGAGATAAGTAACCGTTTGGCCATCCTGTTGAACTTTGCCCCTTACCCCCGTGGTAGTACGTTTTCGGAGTTGGTATATTTAGTTAGGGGGGTGTGGGAGCCCCCCATATGGGTGAGTTTACTTTTGTTCGGATTGTTTTTTTTTTTTTTCGGAATGGCCAAGAGGTTACTTACCTAGAGTCAGAAGTCAGTGTTTCAGATATCAGTTTTCTGGTTTGTCTGTGTATTTGTGTCAGCGATGTGAAAGTCGGTGATGTAGGTATTCGGGTAAGTGAAGTAGATATATATATATATATATATATATATATATATATATATATATATATATATATATATATATACACACACACACACACACACACACACGTGCGTGTGTGTGTGTGTGTGTGTGTGATTGTGTGTGTGGCGTACATTATACAGCATAATTGCCTCTCAATCTATATTCAATCTGTTATCTTCGTAGTAAAATAAAAAAGATAGATACAGCTATTACTTGACTACTTTGATATCTAAAACATTGAAATATAAAACATTAAATCCTGACCTCAACAGCGACATGAGAAAGAAGTTTTTGACACTCATTCTCTTTGCCAAACAGGTTCTCCTGACTTTCTATGATCAAATATGACACGAACTATACCTACTTCTTTGTCTACGAGCAATGTGATCACGGCTTGAGCTCTGACTACTTACTGTTTTTTTTAATCCCTCACTTCCTAATTAGAGATTTAAAGGAACGTATTAAGTGGAATTTCATGTTGAATGCTGTCCTGAAACTGCTAGTCCAGAATGATAATCCATCCATCCATCCACAACCCCTTTTCCCATTTTATACATGGGATCAGAGTGTCACTTCAACAGTGGCAATCATCCAACAGGTGAGATTGTTAATATATATTCTCAGAGATAGTGGTGCATATTATAAATTTTCTATAGAACTGATCTCATTTTTACTGCAGTTTCATAGGGTCGATGGAATTATTAAGTGTAAGCAGTAAAAAGCCAGTTAAAACAGTTTGGTTTATTTATTATTCCAACGTAAATTTACAGTACTTATTCTGTCAAATCACTTCAAAATAACGCTGTGAATGAGGTTTTAGTTTTGCAAAATTGCATAATTCATTGTCCAAACATGGTCCATTGACAACTGCAGTAAGATTATTTTTATATCAAATTATATATTGAAATATGTACTGAGCTGCAATCCTGGCAGTGGGTAAACATGGTATCGGTAACAAAGGACTGAATAAACCTGAACCTCTTAGCCGAAACAGAACAGGTAGCAGAAAATGAATGAATGAATGAACAAAATGTAACTGCCAGACCTGAGCAGGATAAAACAACTGTTGGGAATGAATGAACAGACCCCAACTGCTACATGAATGTGTGCAGCTGAAACAGTGTCATTATGCTTAACAGGTAGCAAACAACGACCACAGTATCCAAAAAGTTCTTTAATAAAATCTCTGACGTCTCGGCCAAAGCCTTCAAGGAGAATAAAATTGTATACAAGCACCCACATTTTATAACAAACTAGTAACTCAATTAAACAATTAAGCAATTAATTAAGCAACACTTTCCAATTGAACTCAGCATTGAGCCCACAAGGAGACATAGTTTTATACTTTAAAATAAGCAGAGCTTCTTTTTGCAGTAACACAGTTTTAACATCCTGCTGACAATACATTATTGGCTTAACTTGTTCTAAAATAGTGGCTTTTAAACCTTCACTATTTTTGTTATGACATTCTAAAAAATGCAAAGCTACAGGGCTTTCAATATTACCATTCTTAATGTCCCTTATATGCTCTAACAATCTCAGTTTGAAAGCCCTTTTTGTTTCTCCTATGTAATACATATTACATGGACAACATAGAGCATAGTGTGATTGTGTGTGTGGCATACATTATACAGCATAATTGCCTCTCAATCTATATTCAATCTGTTATCTTCGTAGTAAAATAAAAAAGATAGATACAGCTATTACTTGACTACTTTGATATCTAAAACATTGAAATATAAAACATTAAATCCTGACCTCAACAGCGACATGAGAAAGAAGTTTTTGACACTCATTCTCTTTGCCAAACAGGTTCTCCTGACTTTCTATGATCAAATATGACACGAACTATACCTACTTCTTTGTCTACGAGCAATGTGATCACGGCTTGAGCTCTGACTACTTACTGTTTTTTTTAATCCCTCACTTCCTAGTTAGAGATTTAAAGGAACGTATTAAGTGGAATTTCATGTTGAATGCTGTCCTGAAACTGCTAGTCCAGAATGATAATCCATCCATCCATCCACAACCCCTTTTCCCATTTTATACATGGGGTCAGAGTGTCACTTCAACAGTGGCAATCATCCAACAGGTGAGATTGTTAATATATATTCTCAGAGATAGTGGTGCATATTATAAATTTTCTATAGAACTGATCTCATTTTTACTGCAGTTTCATAGGGTCGATGGAATTATTAAGTATAAGCAGTAAAAAGCCAGTTAAAACAGTTTGGTTTATTTATTATTCAAACGTAAATTTACAGTACTTATTCTGTCAAATCACTTCAAAATAACACTGTGAATGAGGTTTTAGTTTTGCAAAATTGCATAATTCATTGTCCAAACATGGTCCGTTGACAACTGCAGTAAGATTATTTTTATATCAAATTATATATTGAAATATGTACTGAGCTGTAATCCTGGCAGTGGGTAAACATGGTATCAGTAACAAAGGACTGAATAAACCTGAACCTCTTAGCCGAAACAGAACAGGTAGCAGAAAATGAATGAATGAATGAACAAAATGTAACTGCCAGACCTGAGCAGGATAAAACAACTGTTGGGAATGAATGAACAGACCCCAACTGCTACATGAATGTGTGCAGCTGAAACAGTGTCATTATGCTTAACAGTCCAGCTTGTTTCATTAAGGATGGTCTGCAGCTCTCATTTCAAGGCTTCCACACACTAGCTAACATCTTTGCTTGCCTGTAGTGCTTTTTTTCTTGAGGAGTCCAGTTGATGGATATTCCAACAAAACTAAAATATGAGTGCCAAAATCAGATCAAATTAATTGCCAGAAGACTAAACAATAAATTGCCGGATCATGAGACAATGCTTCATTTAGAAAACATCCATCACTGGAAGCTTGATTTAAATTTAAACAGATCACTCCATCTATACCAGGATTTTGCACTTTTCAGGCCTTCATACACAGTGGCAACTGTGGTGGCGTCTCCATGTTTGTTAAGGAATATATTACCTCCAGGCAGATCCCCATATAGTCACACACTGAACTCATTGAACTATGGATCACACAAAATAGGGTTACTTATCATATAATAGCTTCTTAAAGAACATTTTCTTTTTATCCCGAAGACCATGTTCTCTAGTGTTTTAATTTTTTTCTGTATTAGCAAAAACTTCCTTATTTTGGATGACTTTAACTACCCTTCAGTAAACTAGGACACCTATACCTATAATGTAGGATATGCTCCAAAATTCCTAGACATAATAAACAAAAATGGTCTTGAAAAGTTGGTAAGTAAACATACTGCAAGACACAGCAGTCTTGCTACAGTTCTTACAAACATCAGCAAGTTGCTCTGTTCCTCTGGTATTTCCTTCCCCGTTGAAGTCTGACCATTTACTTGTGATTTAAAAACGCCCAAAAGCTCCTGCAGCAAACCCCATTGAATTTAAGGATTACAAGAATGCCAGCCTCAGCCTACTCTATGACAAAATGTTACAATTCACTTATGACTGCACTTGACTTGATATTACTACAACAGCAAGCTTCATTAAAGAATTCTGTACCCCTTTAGAAAACTGCATAAAGCTAGCAGTCTCCACCAGAACTAAGTATAACAAACATTCAAAAGCAAACTACCTTGGTGGCCTACCTCCATTAATAAATTATAAAACAAGAGAAGGGAACTTGTTAAATTAGTTAGCCTCTGAAGCCAATAAATCCTTTGCTCACAATATTAGAAAACTAAAACGTAATACACTACATTCCTCTGACTTTTTTTGTGATAGTGACTCTTATTTTGACCCAGTCGAAAATGCCAATGTCTACAGAAATATAGTGCCAACTTCATCCCTGAGACTTATCTTTAACCCAACTAAATATCCGAATAATTTGCTCCCCCAATTATCTCTAAAGATCAGCTATTGAAAGTGCTAACCAAGACCAAAAAGTACATTTACAGAACCTGACAAATATACCTGGTTGCTTAATTAATAGCGTTACCTTGCAGACACACTCCTTAAATGAATCAACTCACATTTAACTACAGGGATTTGTCCCTGATGAGTGGTACTGTGTACTGCTGAAGTCCTTGCATAAGGGTGGCCTTATATCTGACTTGGGTGATACCCATCAGCCTAAGAAGTCTTGTCTACAAAGCATGGAACATTTTGTAACTGACCTCATAAACTGCAATTTAACAGGTGCTATGAGACCTGACCCCCAATATTTGGCTTTGTGAAGGGAAGATCCTATTTATTTAATCTAGTAAACTTTGAAAGAGATGCAAAGCCCATAGATAGTGGCCATGCTGTGCACATAGTGTGTCTTGACCTGGCCAAGGCTTTCAATACCATTCCCCATACTGGCATAAAAAAAAGCTAAATTAATTAAAAATCAAATCATATGTGGTAAGGTGGATAACAAACTGGCTGAAAGGTAGAAATGAGACAGCGTGAGTTAGAGGTGCCTCATCTGAAAGTATGAAAGTGACCAGTGATGCCCTTTTAAGGCTCATTGCTGAGACCTCTCTTTTTTGGTATTTACTTTTCTGATTTACAAGCAGAAACAAATTCTCGGGCCAACAAAGTTTGCAGATGACTGAAAACCAAGGATTTTTATTAAGTCATTCTATGACACCTAAACCTTCCAGAATGAACTCTCCCTAGTAAACTCTTGGTGAATTAAAAATGGGCTCAAATTATAAAAAGTTTAGTCAGGAGCCTAGGTATTTGGGTTGATAGTGCCCTCTCTTTTGCCTATCATGTCACACGAGTTGTCAGGAAATCCTATTTTATTTTATTTTATTTATTTTACTTTATTTTATTGTAAGAGTGTTCATAAAGTGTTTAGCTCCACTTATAGCTCACTGCAGGTTATAGGGTACCTACATTTTTACATATTTAGATGAATTGCTTATATTTGCAGAGTCTTTTTCAAAGTTACAGGAATCTCTGTCTTGGGTGAGAGCTGTCTTACTTGGGCTGAGATTCCAAGAAAACATTCAAAAGTCTTTCTTGACTCCTTCACACAGGGTTGTGCTCCTGGGATGTCAACCAGGCACCTCAGTTCAAACAGCTTTTCATCCACAGAAAAAAAATATATCTTTATCTAGATCTGTTTCTAAGGTTTGCCACTCAGACTATAGTCACTGCAAGGGAGTACCTCAGGATTGTGTGACTCTTGGGGTTCCTATCACTTCATCGAACTGTGAATTCACCGACACTCACCTCTTCGACACCAATCCATCGACGTCCATATCATCGACAATTCCGGTAAGCGATCTTCCCCCTCACAGGACCCATGGTAGCGCTTTAAAGGTAAATTATACGGAACCACGTACACCCTGATCAGTGTTACACAGGAAGAAGCGCTACCATGGGTCCTGTGAGGGGGAAGATCGCTTACCGGAATTGTCGATGATATGGACGTCGATGGATTGGTGTCGAAGAGGTGAGTGTCGGTGAAGTCACAGTTCGAGGAAGTGATAGGAACCCGACTCTTGGCATCCATGATTCTCAGGATAACCCTGGCAAGACTTCATGTGAGAAAGATGCAGTGGTATCTGAAATCTCTGTGGTTCCAGCATCAGCACCCTTTATCTTTTCAAATTCCAGTGCTGGAGTTTGCCTTAAGACAAATATTTTATTGGAGACAATATATATCCTTAAATCCAGATCTTGCCTTCTTCCTCCTGCTCCAAAGCAGTCAGTCATCACAGATACTTTAGACTTTGCTTGGAGAGCAGTTTCAGGAAAGATAAAAGTGCAGGGGTTGTGGGACACCAAGGATAGATGCAAGCACATAAATTTCAAGAAGATGCTTGCCCTGATCAAGGCACTCAGGACTCTAAATCATCATTGGTCTGTGTGACCTCTTCAACTGGTTACAGACAATACCACATGACTGTGGTATTGTCCGTGGTTACAGACAATAGCACAGTCATGAGGTACATCATCAAGCAAGGAGGGAGCCAGGTCATATCCCTCTGCAGACTAACCATGTTAGCTTGGGATAAAACTTCACAATGCAGTCTTACTCTGCAGTCATCCTGCATCCCATCAGAAAAAAACTGTGTGACAGACAAGCTGAGCAGGACCAGGGAAGACCCTCAGGAATGGAAACTAGATGAGGGGGTCTTCCAAGATTTGATCCAGCTGTGGAATGCTCCTCAAGTAGCCTTCTTTGCCTTCTCTCTGAACAATCAACTGGCAAGATTCTGTTCCAGTACTCCATGCTAGAAGGCCTGGAAGACACATTCCTTTTCCTGTCTTTGGACAAGGATATATATTTTTGCTTTTTCCCCTTTCAATTTATATCCAGTGTACTTCTGAAGATTCAGAGGGACTCCCCCGACATCATTGTGATGACTCCCTTCTGGCCCAGGCAACCAATAGTCTTTCTTCTTTTGGAAATGGACAGGGCCATTACCACAAGCCTCCTCACAGACTGTATCTACTCACACAAGAACAGAAGTGTTTGATACACCACAAAACCAATTAACTTCAATCAACTTCATGAATGATAGGGTCTTAATTCCTTTTAGGCACCTATTCACTGAGGATGTGCTGCAGGTACTAATAGAGGCAGGAAAGTCTGCTACTGGAAAAACATATATTAGCACCTGAAAAAGGTTTTCTAGCTGGTGCTAGCACCCATCCAGAGCTAGCTGATCTCTGGTTTTCCAATATTTGTGTGAGTGGCCTAACTACTCCACCAAGGTTTATTTATTGGCCATTTTAGCATGTCTGCCCATGTATCCTCCTCTTTCAATGCACCCTCATGTCAAATTGCTTTTGAAAGGGGTTTTGCATAAGAAGCCTTCAAGAAAACTGGTGACCTCAAATTGGGATCTTAATTTTGTGTTAGAGAAGCTAACACTTGCTCCATTTGAACCAGCTGACCTAGCTGACTTGAGGTTCTTAACATGGAAACCAGTTTTACTGATTGCTCTGACCTTTGCAAGAAGGGTTTCTGAGTTGCAAGCTCTTGTAGTAAATCAGTCTATCTCATTTTCCACAGGATTCTTTGAGAGCTAATCCTTCCTTTATGCCTAAAGTGGTATCTGAGTTTACATAAGCCAGACTATCCATCTCTGCATTCTCTTTCCTGAACCCAGAAATATGGGAGAAGGATACTCCATACTCTGGATGTCCACAGACCACTCAGGTACTTTCTTTTCAAAACTAAATCTTTCAGATCTTCAGATTAGTTGTTCATTTCTTGTGAAGGTAAGTAGAAGGAACAACTTGTGTCAAAACAGACTATTTACAAATGGTTGTCTAAGTCTATTACCTTTTGTTATACTCAGCAAAAGAAAACAAAACTATTCCTGGCAGGGTCAAGGCCCATTCAACCAGGGCTTTGACTTAATTTATGGCTTTCATGAAAGGGTTGTATTCTAGACGTTGCAACATGGTCATCTGTACTTAAGTGCTATAACTTTGATTCCTTCACAAGGTCTAGATCTCACTTTGCAAGGATCATTTTCCCGGTGAGCTTGGACTCTTCTCCTTCTATCTCCAAAATTTAGTAAGCTAAGTTAATCTGCCCATACTGTTAAGGCTACTGGAGTACTGATCAATATAATGAACATAGTACAGTTCTGTAAGTAAGCTTACCATAACAGTAGATATTCAAATGATGACTGCTGCAGTAGTTGCTCCCTCCCTCAATCCCCCTTGCTTTTGGTGTGATGTTTATGCCAGGGTGTGGTTATTTATTTTCTGTTCTTCTTAGTATTGTCCTTTCAGGGCTCACCCTCCCTTTCTCTGGTGGGAAGAAAGCTTTGAATGGCTTAGCAACCAAACTTGTCCTTTTATAAACTCAGCACGATCTGCTTAACAGTTGGGTGCATGAAAGTTGCCCTGAATCTTTGAAAGCTACCTGGCTGTTAAAGCCATACCAGGATATAACCTGTATACCTAAGGCTACTGTAGCAGTGCTCATTTGAACAATACTGTTATGGTAAGTTTACTTACACAACTATAGTTTCAGATGTATTCCACTGCTGTTAGATAGCTTTATCATCCTTCTTCTGTCATTTCCCCAGGTCTTCTATGTCCTTAGCCATCTTGACTGAAAATATGAAACAACCCATAAAGAAAAAGATAAGCATGTTGAGACAATGAGGTAGAAATGGAATTCATGTTACTGGGTCCCACTGCCTGCCCTTTTCTCATACTTATGGTCTGTTGTAACATGTAGCTGAAGGGGTTCTCACAGAATAAAGACAACTACTGTCTCCAATGGAATACATTACTTTAGGTGCAGTCTCCTGTGAGCAAATCAGCCTGTGGTTGAATATTTGCTATTGATCACCCCATGTACTGAATTACCTATCTCAAGTATCTAGGCAGAGATCTCAGTCTCCTCACTGATGACACACATATCTGATGATATGCCTACAATGAAATCAAGATGCATTTGTGTCTCCACTTGTAAAGAGAAAAGATTATTACTTCCCGTTAAGGCCAGTAATTAACACAGAGCCTGAGACTACTTAGCCTAAAGCCAGATACTCTTTTGAAGGTCTCAAGTATCCATTTAATGTCCTGCAAACTACTTGCCACTGTTATCAGGATGTCATCTGCAAAACAACTCATTGTATATCATTACGTAATACTATTGAAATCAGGATCAAAATTAGCAGGTAATCAGGATTAACTGAAACATGACTAAACGTTTCTGGTCTAAAGAAGTGGTTATTCTGACCATGAAAGTGCTAACCTCAATAAACGTTCTATACAGAAGACTTAGTCATGTTTTGGTTAATCCTGATTTTTGTGCTATTTTAACTGACCAGTACATGATTGCGCTTCCTGCTGTATTAAAATTAAGTTAAGTGGGATGTGGGTTTACAGGTAATTTGCTTGGCACAGGCTGACTTGAATTGCATGCATACAACGCTGAAGAGTAGTTACTATGAAAAATGAAAAATTGGTACTTTTGTTTGCACTAATTAAGTAGTGGTTGTGATGACTATAGGGTAATCTCTGGTATGTCATTAATGATAGATGAAATAAGCAAAGGGACCAATAGCAGTATAGTACGTACACTGAATGGATATACGTTTAGGACTTTGACATGAAGAATAGCAAATATATCAAAAGGAAACCTGATTTTCTACTCAATGAATACAAGTGAAATATAAACATGCAGAGCATTGCCTGTGACAGTAGAGGGGGGATATTTCTTAAGATGTCATCTCCTAGTGTAGAATGTGACTGTAACTCTCCCACAAAGGATGCTAATATGTTTCACAAGTAGAGTGCAGGTACATGTATTCCCTTACCCCCAATGGTGACAATTTATGCATAGAGAAAGTTTAAGTGCCATAATTTTGGACCCTCTGCTATGATATGTGATGGTCCCTCCAATGATTCTGAGGGATGGCATGTTGATCTGTATAGTTACTTTGTTGTTATGTTTTGAGGATCACACTCTTCTTTTTCAGAGTTTTGTGACTCAGATTGAAGAATCTGAACATGCTCATTCCACCAGATTAACTCATAAGAGTCTCCCAGTCTTCTGTCCAGGAAAAACAAGAGTATATGGAGTCTTCACAAACGTTTCTGTTCTGGGATTTATCTATATAAATCAATGGTTAGTTAGATTTAACAACACAGTTTATGTGATTGTGTATAAAATATATAACCTACAACAAAAAAGAGGTTAATGCTTGTTATGGAAGGATTTTTAGTGACAGTATGTCTTTAAAACTTTGATTGTTCTTAATTGCACAATATATTTAAGGACTATGTATTGTGGATTGTGTTCATCTGATGAAGTCTTGGTTACCAAGATGAAAGCGCTCATATTTTATGTTACAATAAATTAAATTTTCGGCTACCACTTTGGGTGTTGGACTTTCATTCTATTTGGTTGGAGTTTTTTAAACAGTTCATATATTTTTGGGATTTATCTATGTCAGTCTTGACATTCCAGCAATTTAGTTATGGTCTGTTAAATTATGGAAAAAAGTAGGTTTGGTCAGTTTTGGGAATATAGATAGCAGATCTAGTTCCTTACATATTAGGCAAACAAATAGTGGTCTGCTGTTGGTATAGTAAATCTGTCCCCCCCCTCCCCCCCAAAAGGAGAGATATCTATACCAAACGATTGCAGCCCCCCAAACATCTCCAGCGCCCAAGTGAGAACTGCTCTCTCCAAAGCAAAAAACACAGCATCCATGGGACCTGATGGTGTCCCCGGCTGTGTGCTCCATGAACTCAATGAGGAATTAAACCCACAGCTAGGACAGCTGTTTAATCAAAGTCTTACCTCTGGATACGTACCCAGGGAGTGGCGCACTGCAACTGTGGTCCCACTTCACAAAGGCGGTGCCTCCACCGACCCTGGAAATTACCTGCCCATTAGCTTGACAAGCCTTATCTGCAAAGCCATGGAGAGGATCATAATGGACCTCATAAATAAAGACATAGGGAATTTGCAGACTTTGGATCCAACCCAGTTTGGCTTTGTCAAAGGCAGATCATGCCTTTTAAACTTGGTTGACTTTTTCGAAACAGTCACCAAAGCCATTGATGAGGGAAAGGCAGTCCATACAGCCTATCTCGATCTGGCTAAGGCCTTCGATACAATACCCCACTCGGGTATCATTGAAAAACTCATCAGCTTAAATGTTAACCCATACATCACAAGATGGGTTGCAAACTGGCTGAGTGACAGAACCCACAGGGTCAGAGTTGCTGGTGCCATGTCAGACTCAAAGCCTGTCACAAGTGGTGTCCCATAGGGCTCAGTCCTGGGCCCACTCTTGTTTGGCATCTACTTTTCCGAAGTACAAGCAAACACAGGAGGGTTATGGCTGACAAAGTTTGCAGATGACTGCAAACTGGGCGCCATAGTAGAAAACACATCTGACACAGATATCCTTCAGAAGGGTCTCACAGAAACGGATAACTGGTGCCAGAGCCACGGCCTAAAGTTAAATGCCAAAAAATGCATAGTCATACCCTTCAGGAAAAACAAGGTTACCCCTAGCTACCAAACAGGTGGCAATCCACTGAGCATAGAAGAAGTTATCAGGGACCTGGGGACCCAGGTTGATAGTAGTCTGTCATTCGACACCCATGTAGCTAAAGTAGTTAGGAAGACCTTCTACATTGCCCACCTTATCATGAAGGGATTCTCATCTAGATCAAGGGAGGTCATAGTCTCCCTTTACTCATCACTCATCAGACCAATGATTGAGTACAATGCCCCATTCGGAATGTATCTGACCCGACACTTGCAGCAGCTGGAGAGGCCACAAAAGTTCCTCACCAAAAGGATAAAGGGTCTCAAAAATCTGTCCTATACTGCCCGACTGAAAGAACTCCAGCTCTATTCAGTCGCCACCGCTGCTCAGAGGTGACCTTTGCCTAACATACAAGGCCATGTCAAACCCAGATTTGATGAATATGCTTCACCTCAAACAATCTACATCCATGAGAGCCACAAGGGCGTGTGACTTAAACCTCGACACGGCTATTAATAGGACGTGCTGGAGGGATAGATTCATCACCCAAAGACTCCCTATGCTGTGGAACAAAATCCCGGTACATGTGAGGCAGAGCACCTCGCTGGGCTTGTTCAAGAGAAATCTTGACCAATGGATGGGAGATCGCAGATATACCCCAGGGATTACCTCAGTGTCACTGCTTGACAGAGGCACAGCAAAATAATGGGTATAGTTCCCCAAACTAAAGGGGTGGCATAAGCCACAAAACGATGGGCTAGGCTTGTAAATGCCCTCGGGCAGATAGCCTGGTATGAACCTATGAACCTATGAACCTATGAACATAGTTTAGGTTAAATACTATACAAGCAAGGCCCTTTGCTGAGAAATAACAGTGCAGTGGTCATCATACTTTTAACTTATTGTGTATTACTTTACTGGACATTTCAGTAAAATGTGTAATTTGCTGTCATCTGTTTGAGATTACTATATCTCCTTAGAATTAGATCATTAGGCTTGAGAAAACAACTAGTTATTGCACTATGCAAAATACAACATAAATAGCCTACTACCAAAACACTGGAACCTTTATTACTACAGAATGTTCCACTAGAAAGCTAAGAAACTGTAGTGTTTCCTGTTCACATTTTTCTGAGTGGAACTGTTACATTATTCATCTGCCCAAACCTCTAAGATAATTGGGAGTGTCTCTTCTTTCAAGATGTTTTGGAGACAGTAGATCTTCTGAAATGACTTTGCCGCTCCTTTTATTCCTACAACAAAACAGTAAGATAATGGTTATTGTAAAATTTATCAGTGAAGTTTTAAAAAATGCTTCCAGCCTTAGTAAAGGCAGTGTCAAGAAAATGGGACCATCCATCCACTTCTACACACACACACACACACACACACACACACACACACACACACACACACACACACACACACACAATATGCTGGTTTTAATTAAAATATGTTGGGGCAAAATATTTACTGCCAAATGTTAAATGTATGAAAATCTGTGAGATAATATTGAGGGTCTGAATTTCCTGTCTGAATAACCAAACCCTGAGCTGTTACTTCAATTAGGTGTAATTTAATTGATGAATAATATCACAGTACATTGTGCTTACAGAGGCAAAAAGGAATCCCCAGGTAAAAATGTAGATGGACTGAATTTCTTTTCTTTTTTTTCTATTTTTTTTTTCAGGTAAGTAGTAAACTAAGTTATTGAGCTGCTTTAAATTTAGCTTTTTTCTTTACAGTTCACCATCGCATGCCATAATCGCTTAAATTAAAATAAGTTTTACTGAATATATTGGACAGCTTCTCTCTTTCAATGCTTTGACAAGATTTTCGCCTTACAAGTAATGTACTCTGACATTGAAACATTTCAAGTGAGCATTAAATACTAAGTACATGATTCCTCAAAGTCTGATATCTGATTCACTGCTAAGTAGATTCTGTTGGTCTGAACAGGTAAATGTGCATGCCTAATGTTTTCATGAATTAATATGTATATACTTAATTATATTTTATCTAGTTTAGCATTTTTATACCATTGCTATCATGTCCTAAACTTGGTATGCAGTAACATCAAAGTAGGTAGGCCATAGAGATACTGCTGATGTGCACCCCCATTTTTATATTGGGGTTGGGACTTATAGTTTCCACTGTGGGCCGTAGCCCTTGCTGGAAATCCCATCCTTCCCTTTGGATAAAATGAGACAAAGAATGTGCCACTTCTTCCTATCTTCCTAGCTGACCTTTGTGCAACTGAGTCTGCTTGTTAAGCCTAGGTCACCTGTTGTATATTTTACTTTTGACAAAATTTGAAATTAGCTTGATGATAGAAATCTTACTTTCATTATAAGTGTGACAAGACCAGTAAAAAAATCAGATGATTCCAAAAATAATGCATTGTTATTCATAGAAAAAATAAGAGCAAGAAGCCAAGACAGTACAACAGATAGGTGACTCAGCTGTGACTAATGAATTGCAGAAAACAGATGAAACCACACGCAGTAGTTGTTATCTAGAAAAAGTAGAAGTAAGCATGTCAAGCAACAACAGATTTACGGAGTGGTATGTGGAGAAGAAGGAAACAGTCTAGGAAGCATGGCATTGCTAGTACTAATATAATATGCAGTTACATAATGAGGCAATTTGCAGACCTGTTGTGGAGCAGCAGAAAATTAGAGAATATCAGTAAAGTTTTGTAAAATATCAGGAAGTGAAATGTTAACAGTGCGACATATAGAGAGAATTGTAGGCATAGTGACAAGAGCAGTGACTGTGGTGGTCACAGAAACAGTAGCAAACAATATATTCATTGCCAAAATAACAGTGGAAGATCTCAGAAATCCGCAGTGGGGAATTCTTTACACAAAATTCTGCATTAAGCAATTCTATGGTGTGGAAATCATGCCAGACAAAATTAAGCTGTGGTAATGTGATCAGCAGGCTGGGATTATTGGAATTATAAATCATTTCAGACAGTCATGTATTTCAGTTTGAAGGCATGCAACATAGTAATCATAGTATACAAATGCCTGCAGTTTTTAATCTTACAAGTCAGACAGTGATCACAAAGATGCTTAGGTTTATTTATTTATGTATTTATTTATTTATTTAACATTTGTAGACCAGATAAGTCCAGCTAGGCACAAAGGCCCCTTTTCAGCAGAGGTCCGGGAAGTAAAGCTGTAGTACATGCAGTACAAACAAAATATTTTAAGCTACACATAGTCAACAATGTCAGACAGAATACAATTAAAATAAATTTTTCAATGTTAAAATAAATAAAATAATAGCTATACATAAAGTAGTAAGATTTCTTATACTAATTATATTCTATATAAATAACTATACAGTAAGATAGATGTAATAACACACAGGGTGGAAAGCAAAAGGTTGGTTTAATTATGAGATATAAATGAAAGGGTCTATATTAGAACATCAGTGTTTCAGAACATAGAATGTTCTAATATCGAACCCTATTCAGCGAACGCTGAAAATAGTGAAGCTGCAGAAAACCGATTTTTTTTCCCAGGGAAAGAATTCAGTTGTCCATTTCTGTCGCTTTGCTATTTTCAGTGCTGCAGTGGAATGTTACGGATCGGGTTCAGGTAAGTGTGCGACTGTGTGGATGTAAGGGTTAGGGCAGGTTAGGTGAGTTAGGGTTAGGGCGCGGGTCAGGTAAGTGTGTGATTGTGACGGACCTTAGGGTTAGGGTTTGGGTTAAGGTAAGTGGATAGTTAGTGGTGTATATACAGTTTAGTGTAGGGTTAGATGTAAGATTTTAGGTGTATGTGTGTGGATTGCTGTTTGTTTGGTGTGCTTGTGTTGTGTCCATGTGTTTCGGAACAGCAATTTTTTTCCCTAGGAAAATATTTGCTGTTCTGAATGTTTGATGTTGTCAGCGTTTGCTGAATTGGGTTTGATATTAGAACATTTGAAGTTCTGATACTTCGATGTTCTAATATAGACCCAAATGAAATTGGTGGTAAAAGTGTTAAGAGAGGCACAGGTAGAAGGTGGAGTGGGTGAAGACAGAATAATAGTTGTTAACAGAATAGAGAGCAGAGGTTTAGTATAAAAGGAGGAAAAAGCAGGTTTGATACTGATAAATGAGTTGGTGTAGTGATGGAAGTAAATGAAGACTGTCCTGCAGCTAAAATACCATATTTTCAATTTCCAAACACATCACCCCTATAAGCCTACTGGCATTGGAGCCTACCTGCAATCATATGCTGTCCATTTCTATTATATGCACTCCAAATAGTTGAAGTAACTAAATTCAGTTAAAGTTTTTTCAAACAAAAATCATTAATGGAAGTTATTGTATTCCCATAAGACAAGTCTGAATGGTCAATGAAACACAAGCCAACTCCCCCAAGGCATAGTGATGAAAAGGTACAGTTCTAGGTATTATCAAAATCAACATATTCACATATTTGTTGGTGCATATTTTAAGTTTCTCAGCATCTGTGAAATCACTTTGCCAAGATACTACAGTAGCATATGTATACATCTATCGTAATGATAAAATAGGCCTAACTTTAAGAGGGAATTGCCAGTAAAGGTTTTAGTTTATGTGGCTTCTCAAAGTTCAGTTTGGGTAAAAGCTTTTAGTGGATATATATATTATGTGTTGTATTTTTATGGCAACATTTTTGACTATGTCCATACATAAATGCATATACCTCTTACATGGTATCAAACCTAAAATTGCATTTATCTCAGAATGTTGTTTCCTTCATGATGTGTTGTGTTTGTGAAATTCGTGAAGCTGTTTTCAGTAGAATGAGATTTATTCTTCTCCAGGATACTCTTATGGTAGCGTAGCCATGTCTACAAACACAATTTCATTTTCAGATTTGCAATAAAACACTTACTGAAAGTGTGTCATTTTTCCAGTTATTGGCATTTGCAACATGCACACAGGCCTCACTACAATATTTTTACACAGAAAATCTAATTATTATACTTCATGTAAAGGCAGGAGTTAGAGCTGGATGTGGTAAAGTTAAAGAAGTTAGGATTTGCACTGAGTGTGATGAAGGTGGGCAGGATTAGGAATAAGTATATTAGAGGGTCAGCCCAGGTTGGAAGGTTTGGAGACAAAGCCAGAGAGGCAAGATTACATTGGTTTAGACATGTGCTGAAGAGGGATGCTGAGTATATTGAGAAAAAGATGTTAAGGATGAAGCTACCGGGTAACAGGAAATGAGGAAGGCCTAAGATATGGTTTATGGATGTGATGAGAGAGGACATGCAGGTGGTTGGTGTGACAGAGCAAGATGCAGAGGACAGGAAGAAATGGAAGCAGATGATCCGCTGTGGTGACCCCTAATGGGAACAGCCGAAAGAAGATGATGATACTTCATGTAGTACACTCACATACAACAATTTTTTCCACATTTCAGTCAGAAATCTAGTGACCTACCAGTCCCTGTTAATTCAGTTCTTTATTTTGTCTTACAGTGTTATCACCAACATCCCTGATACTGTCTGATAACTTGATTAAAATTGAATACTTTATTGCAGAGAAACCAGAAATTTCATATTTGCAGCATTCCTTCATGTCACAGACAAGTAAGAAAAAGAAAGTTATTTAGCACTTTTACCCTCAAAGAGAAGCAACAAGACATTTTGGGAACACTGACAGAAAGATTTCAGATATATTATAAGCCAAAGTAAAACCTTCCGTATGAATAGCATTATTTTGATTAGAAATCAGTCCATTTGGAAGTCAGTAGATGCTTATATGACTGATCTTAAACACATAGTGAAATAAGGTGAGTGTGATCTTTTGTTAAGAGATAGAATTCAGTTTGTAAATTTTTATTTGATTTGCAATTTTTTGTGTGTGGTAAGAAAGTAAAAACAGAGAGCAATATAGGAGGTACAGGAAGAGACCGAGAGAAAGAAAGAGAATTGTGTTTGGTATCAAAAATGATTAAGTAAAAGACTAGTTGTTAAGAGAATCAGACCAACCTGAAAAGCAATTCTATGTATTGAATGAATGTTGTTGTTCTTCTTCTTTCGGCTTTTCCCGGTTAGGGATCACCACAGCGGAACTCCGGCCCACTAATGATTGGCATTAGATTTTTATGGTGCCGAGGTGCCAGCTTGACGCCCAACCTCCAACGAAGGCACGCCCATTTACGCATGTCTTTTGAATGCCACTCGACCGTGGGGGGGACATGCAGACTCCACACAGAAGGCGCTCCAGCTGAGAATCGAACGGGAGAACCTCTTGCTGTGAGATGACAATGCTACCGCTGCACCACCGAGGCTTTATCTATGTATTGAGTGAATGAACATTTCAAAATGCAGTTTAAAAGTTTGCCCAGAGAAATGAAAGTGTAAACAATAAGGAATGTAAATGAAACAATCATATTACAATGAAAATGCAACTGAAAACATTTATTTATTTATTTATTGATTGATTGATTGATTTATTTACTTCAAAGCCAATCTAGGCAAATCTCCTTTTCAGTGGAGGCCCAGTGAGAAAAGCTCCTCCTGACTTAAATTTGCATGAGCTAACAGTAAAAGGTATACTATGCAACATTCATGACTTTATATAACTGAATAGTGATTACTGTGTTGCCTTTATTGCATAGTATTAACATAATTTTTTTTAGTCCCCTCAGACTTCATTTATATCGTCTTAGCACCCAGTGGCCCACGTTCACATCAGGTCTACCTCCACCCTTCTAACCCCCTGGACTCCAGTCCATTTTTGGCTAAGGCCAGTCATGGATCTTAAAGGCATCCTGTAGGCTCAGTTGTCTATGCTTCCATTGAGTGTTTTATTTTATATGACCTACACACTTTTCCACTTCCCTTCATCCCATGCTCACTTATTGCATCTGAGAGCAACTCCCCTTTTGGACCTTGTCCTTACTCAGGGAATATCACAAAAAGTATCCTACCCCAAAGGCACTTCTATCCTTCCTTGCCAGTCAGTCAGTTACCTGAGCTGCCAGCTGAACCCAGGTTAGCTGGATCATAGTTAGGAATTTATCCTTCTACACCACCAGAGTGGCTAGTATTTACAGAATGTTAAGCTGAAACATATGTAAATGGACCTGCAAATATTTGGTGTGGCACATGAAATGTCACTGTGGAGCTCTTAGTCATACTTGTAGGCTGTGCTGAGGTCAGATTCATTTTGCAACTTATGTGTAAAACTCATAATAAATCCATGTAGTAGGATATATATGTTATGAGGGAAAAGAATAGAATAAAAGTGAAATGTTTCTGGGTGTAGTTGAAATGTATAACATGGTGAAAGCATTTCACATGCTTCAGGCAACATAGATGCTCTTGTACATGATTTTCTTGTCTGAGAAATGTGTGATACAATGCAGAAGTATTGCATTTATGTCAGATATGGGGCTGACACTATAGCATCAGATGCTACTTTTGAATCACTGCTTGCAGATCTCCATGTCCTTTTCTGACATATTCAGGGCACAGATACAAAAAAAGAGTTAACTGTTCCTTAACTGGGAGAACAGCTGCATAAAATTCAAATTAATGTCCCAAATGGTTCACTTGCTAAATCAGTTAAAGTAACAAGATATACAGAGTTGTAATGCTTGTGAGAAAATTGATTGAAAGGATTCATTTTGGTCAGAAGAAAAAGGATTTACAGATTCTGTAGGAAGCAGTTCAAGTGCTTCTGACTGTAAAATCTGTGATGTTCATCATATTGATAACTCCTGTAGTAACCTTGGCAATATGGGTTATATCCTGCAAAAGATATCAGAGCTAGCTTCCAAAGCTCCAAGGCACCTTCTGTGCACTCAAACCATTCTTCCAAAAAGCACAGGTTTAAGCACCAAGCCCATCAAGCACTGCTCAATTTATATCTGAAATGACATTTCTACTCAGACTTCACACTACTACTGTTTGACAGAGAAAATGATCCTTTGGTTGCTGTAGAAGTTCAGTGTAATGATGATAATGTCATTTGGTAAGCTACTTGAGTGATGCTATTACTTATGTTGTTCCAAAGCAAGCTGTTCTTCAAGACAACTCCATGACAGGATTGCAATTTGTATGTAGACTATATACAAGATATGAGAGACTCAGTCACAGCAGTGACTTCACACAGTGAAAGTTGACTGAATATCAACATTTTCTTTCTTCTCAAATTCAGGATTCAAAATAATGAATTTTGAAGTAATAATTTTCCAGTTTTGCATTTTTTGTGATATACTAGTACAGTCTAGTATAGTGTATCCATTTATAAATGTGCACATGCGCGCGCACACCCACCCCCACACACACACACACACACACACACACACACACACACACACACACACACACACACACACACACCTGTGTGTGTGTATGCAGGCATTCACAAAACATACTTAATCTTAATTGCTCTTTCTTCATTACATCATACCGTATTAAAGAAAAGATATATATGTGTACATATATAGCAGTGATAGAGAAAACATAGCTTGAAGAGATAGATGTCAGTAAAGGGCATGTGCCCTGTGACACCTGAGTTTCCTCAAGAGTTCAGTTTGACTTAAAGATTCTGGTGTATGCAGTTCATGTCTCTTGTCTCTTCAGACTGTTTTTTCTCACCATATATGTATTTATCAGTATGCAATTACATGCCTTATGGGAAATTCTTTTTTACCCCTTACCACCCCACAGTTAGATGGCAACAGTCATAACAGAGTGGCAAATGTTATTTAAGGGTAAATAAGATAAAGATTCACACTACAGAAACACGAGATAATGCATAAGATAATGGCAGTACCTGATTGTAAAGCTATGAATGCCTCTTCTTTTCTTGAGTCATTACCATGTCGATAACAGTGGTAGCATCACAGGGAAGCTTTCTTTCATTCTTTTCTGGCAGCAACCATTATGTATTAAGACTGGATCTAAAAAAGACCACAAAGAGATCTTCTAAATGGCCACACAGAACAAACAAATGTATTAACAGTAATGTGTGCGTGTGTGTGTGTGTGCATGTGTACGTGTGTGTGTGTGCTACGTGTGTGTGCGTGCGTGTGTGCATGTGTGTGTGACCCCAACCTGCCTGCTCTGGCAAGCCTTCCTGTTCTCCTTGTTCTCTTAAGGTGCTGGAAATTAAAAAATAAGTAAAGAGCACAGCATATCCTGGAAAGCAAAATACAGTTACAGGTGGTAGGCCTACAGAAATGCTGCAATAACAGACTTTTTAAATAATATTGTGGCTCTCTTTCCAAAGCCTCTTTTTCCTACTGGCTGAGAAGATCTGGATGGCACCTCTTGAGATCACTATACTTATGCCTGCACTGCTATCCAGAGTGGGTGATGCTTATGGCGTCACTCTCCACCCTAGCAAGCTCATGCCAAGGATCCACTTAATGCAGGGGATCCTCATAAATTCAAAGCAAATCAAAGTAAGGTATAGTGCAAGGCCAAAAAAAAAAAAAAAACAATTAGCAAAACAAAAAAGAAAGGCCAGCACACAATAGTCAGCTATATCGTCTTTTGAACAGCATGGGTCATTCCATGAACAATTTATGTCCCTTACTACAGAAGTAAAAGAGCTAAAGGAACACAAAATTAAGAAATTTCAAAGGGATATGAGGGACAATGCCAATGGTAAACCCTTTATATACTCAAAACGTAGTCAAGTTTTCCAGTAATAGTAAATTAATCTCTACTCCAGGCAAACCCAAAAGAAAAAAGTGAATCCTCAAAAGAAATGACAGTACACCAGAAACATCTGCTGAGCAGTCCTCCTCAGCTATGGAAGTAATAACTGTTTCTCCTACGGCTAGGAAGAGGAATACAGCCACCTCTTTGGGTGATGCAGAAGAACTGGCCATAAGCATAACAAGTGAGGTACCAACTCTAGAAACGTTGCTACATTTACTAGTCCCCAAATAATATGTGATCAGAATGTACACAATATTTCTACAATTTCTTTGCCTACTACTGAGGTTCATCTATTTAATAAAGGTTTAGGTTTTGTACCTAGTTACCTAGTTTCTGCAGACATTTTTGCTCAAGATATTGTATAATTTTGTAGATTGTTGAACCTCAAATTATATTTTCATAGGAAAGAAGCATCCCAAGATGGGCCTAATACTGAATTTACTTTCAGACTATCTACTTTTGTACCTCCACCCAATAAATATGTTGCAACTTTTCAATGACCAGTATTGAGAGTTACATTTTAATTTTAGTTCATGTAGCAGCATCCTTAAAAATAAAAATAATTTGTCTAAACCACAGCAGCATGCTTTAAAAAATCTTAAAAATAATAAACAGTTGATAATTAACACAGCTTGTAAATGGGTGCTGTGGTGGTTTGTGATTGGGCCATGTATTTAGCAGAGGCCCAGCAGCAACTTTCTGATCATTGTTTTTACCAAAAAATGTATATGGATCCCACCCCGACATTTAAAGCTGATATAGATACATTTTTACAGCTTGCTATCAAGGAGGGCATCATTTCTAGGGAAGCTGTTCACCATCTAACAGTATAGGATCCTGCTTAAACAATATTTTTACATGTTACCAAAAATTCATAAAAATTTTACGCATCCTCCTGGTAGGCCAGTTGTTTCTGGCTGTGGATCATTGACTGAACCCTTATCAGTTTATTTAACACAGTAGTTAAAACCTTCTTTAAGTGGGGTACATTCTTGCATTCAGGATACTACCCAGTTTCTTAATGTTATACATGATATGTAGTTGGATAAGGGATGGTGGATGTATCTGCTTTATATACCGATATTCCACACTGGGCTGGTCTCTCAATATTGGCTTAATCGTGCACCTTTATATAGCCTGGGGTTCAATACATTCCTCTTATGCCTGCAGAACATGTTCTGATGAGCAGCGTTTTTCACTTTAATGGTGAATGATGTTTACAGCTGAAAGGGACTGCTATGGGGGCATCTTTTGCACCCATTTATGTAGACTTGTTTATGGGAGTTTTAGAGGAGCAGATCATATATGATAATACTCATAATATATTTTTGGATGTGATTAACATTTGGAGCAGGTACCTGGATGACTGTTTGATGGTCTGAAGATCTGATTTGGTTTATTTATGTGAATTTGTTGATTATTTAGATGAAAATAAATGGGGACTAAACCTTACAGTTAAATTTGACCTAAAACAAATTACTTTTTTGGATATCCAGTTAACAAGGAATGATGATTGAACTTTATTATTCATAGGAAATATCCCCAGTTTAATACATTATTACATGCGACTAGTTGCCATCCTCATCATATTATCCATAATATTCCCAAATCCCAATTTTTGAGACTTCAGAGTATTTGTTCATCCAATAGTGAGCTTTTTCAGCACCAAAGAGATCTTGTTGATAGATTTTGTAGAAAGGGTTATGGTTATCATAAGGGATCAGATACGTTGCAGTCAGTACGAAATGTAGAGAGAGCACATTTGTTACAATACAAACAAAAAACTGAAGATGACCAAATTAGATTTGTTACTAATTATGGTAAAAACTGGGAGCCATTATTGAATTCCCAGATGAAGTGGATATTCTACAAAAGGACCTTACAGAAACAGATGATTGGTGCCAGAGCCATGGGCACAAGCTTAATGCCAAGAAATATATAGATGTTAAGTTGCCAATCTCGCCTTCATTCTTGCTGGATGGGTTCAGAGCCGATCCTCGGCTCCGAGTCGGCCAATAATAAAGCTCGAGAGCTTATTCCACCTGCTCGAGGCTCCTCTATTATCCCACAATGCTAGGCGGTAACTGCTCAGATCTTGTTTGCCGCTTAGCTGATGAGGTGCTTTCTTCTACCGGCTGTGGCAGGTTAGTAGTTCAAAACTTCAAATTTCTACCCTTATCCTTTCTATTTAGTTTAGTTTTTAATATAGAGTATCCCTTTAGTTTAAAGTGGGACTCCCTTGTTTTTTATCCCCTTTTTATTCCCTTTTAACTTCTAGGCCTTTGGCCCACTCCTCTTTTTTCCCCTGTCATTTTAGTGTGACTGGATTTTTTCCTTTGGTTAAAGGGTGTGTCTGTGTGTTGTGTCTGTGTTATATACAGTCTCTTTTAGGATGTCTAAAGACTCCAAGGTCTCAGGCTTCAAGAAGTGTGATTCGTGCTGTCAGAAAATGTCTCTGACAGACGGTCACACTTCTTGTGTCTATTGCCTGGGACCTTTGCACCTGCAGGACTCCTGTGCTGTTTGCCATGCATTCAGCCCTAGAGTCCTGCAGGAATGCAAAAATAAGCTTATTCTTCGAGTCTTGTTAAAGCCTGAAGGCCCCTCGACCCAATTTGTGTCGGGGAAGCCTTCAAAGACTTCCAGGCCATCGGCTCCAGCTTCTGAGCCATCTGCTGGGAGCATTAAGGCTGCTTCGACATCGGCTCCAGCTGGAGTCGATGTTTCGAAGTCTCAAACCATTACCTCGGCTCCGGCCGGAGCCGAGGTTGCTAAGACTCAGTCAGCTCCGATAGTCTTATCGGAGCCACCTTCAAAGAAGAGGTTGAGGTCCCCTTCCATCGGCTCCATCCACTCGGCTCTGGGATCCCCTCTTCTGTTGGAGCGGAGCCATAGGTCCCATTCCTCTTGGTCCTCCAGGCTGTCTGACCATGACTTACAAAGGGTGGTGAGTAGACTTCTCAAGTCCGAGGCACTGGCCCAAATGCTGCATAGCCCTACTCAACAGTCAGCGGCTATTCCCATCCCTGCTTCTATTCCTCCTCCGACTCCTTTGAGTTCGGAGCCGGGGCTCGTCAGAGCCATGGCTGTTGGTGCGTCAGAGCCGATACCTTGCCTTTCGGCTCTGTTGTCTGCTCCGATTTCCTCCTTGGAGGGATCTCGGCGCCGAGCTTTCCTCGTCGGCTCTGAGGGGGCGAGTGGCATCGGACCCTTGTCCAACTCCATTCTCCCTCTCGGAGCATTGGCGCTGGTGAGTTCAGCTCCATCGGCCTCGGAGCCATCCCTGTCGGTGCCGGGGGGTCCTTGTCTCCTTGGAGCGGGGACCTTTGGCCTTGGCTGATCGGGGAGCCTTCGAGGTCATGCGGAGCATGCTAGACCCCATGTCTACCCCACAGTCGGCTCCGTCAGCTCCTCCCTTTTCAGTGCCTGCAGTGGTTTCTACCCACCCCTTCGTAACAGACCGTAGAGAGCCAGCTCCTCAGGTTTCCCCATTGGGAATATCCTCTTCTTCCGAGGCTTCTCCTGATCCGGTAGGAGAACCCCCTCTTAAGAGACAGTGCAAGAGGAAGCACATTGACTCCCCTGAGTCTATTACCTCTGACACCGACTTGGAGGAATCTGAAGGTTCCCCTCGGTCCCCCTCTGAGGATGTCTCCTTTGCTGACATCCTTGAAATCTTTAAACAGAGGGGGAACTGGCCCGCCCTTAACCCTTCAGAGGATGAGTCGGTCTACCTTGAGGCATTTGGCTCTCGCCCTTCCACCTCCTTGGTGTCTCCTCCCTTTGACCCCCTCATGGAAGTAGTGGCAAGGAAGGCTTGGACGGCCCCTGATTCGGTGAAATCTACCCCAAGGAGGCCATCAAAATTTATTACTGCCCCAAAAGAGAAACAGTTCTTATCCAAAGGTGTCTCTGTTGATGCTATGGTGGTGGCCACAGCCACTAAGAAGGAATTAGCTGATCCTTCGGTACCTGTCCATCCTCCTAATAAGGAGTCTAGGACCATGGACAGGTACGGTAAGCGGATGTTTTCCTCAGCGACCTTTGCCATGCAGTCGCTGAACTACTTGTGTCACTTCACCCATCTCCAGAGGGATTTACTCAAGGATATGGGTGAGGCCATGCAGGATCCAACAGCTGAGGGGTTCCAAGACAAAATGAACTCCCAGTTGGCAACCTTGAATTTGATTGTCATCTCCTCCATGCGGCTTATCTCATATGCGGCTGATGGTGCGAGTAGGGCCGCAGGCACAGGTGTAGCTTTAGAACACCACGCCTGGCTGCGGCTTTGCAATTTTGCGGACCCTTTCAAGGCGTCCTTCACCAATTCCCCCTTTGATGGCTCAACATTGTTTGGACCTCAGGTGAAGGATACATTGACTAGGTGCGAGCAGGAAGGTAAGACTCTCTCTGCCGTGGGTGTCCATTTTTCTACCCCTTCCAGACCTTATCCCAAAGGTCAGGGGGGGGGGATGTGGTTCCGCAAACCACAAGGAGTCTCATCTGATGCACAAAGTCGATTCCTCTCTAGAGGCAAAGGGGGGAACAACAATAGATGCCGCCCTAGGGGCAGAGGTGGTCCGCAAAACCAGGGTAGCAGAGAAACTTTCTCTGATAAACCCTTTCAGCATCCCTGAGGAGCTGCCCTGCTGTCCACCTTCGGAGGCAGTCGGGGGAAGATTATCACTGTACCCAAAAGCCTGGATTTCCCTTACTCAAGACAAATGGGTACAGTCGATCATATCCGAGGGTTACAAAATCCCCTTATTCACATCCCATCCCAACCCAAAGGATCCCTTCCAGACATTCCACGCAGTCTAAGGGAACAAGCAGCATTAGAAATATCAAAGCTGCTGTCAAAAAGAGCTATCCAACCAGTCCCAGCAGACCAGCAAGGATCCGGAATCTACTCCAAATTCTTTTTGGTACCAAAAAAAAACAGGGGACTGGAGACCAATACTGGATCTCAGCAAGCTAAACAATTATGTGAAGAAAACAAAATTCTGGATGGTCACGCTACAGTCCATTTTACCCTTCTTGGGTCAGGACAATTGGATGTGCTCGATAGACCTTCAGGATGTGTACTACCATATCAAAATGCACAGACGCTCCAGGAGGTTTCTCCGCTTCAGGCTGGGAGCCAGTCACTACCAGTTCAGAGCCCTGCCCTTTGGTCTCACTACAGCCCCCTGAGTGTTTACCAAATGTATGGCAGTGGTCGCGGCTCACTTGAGACGTCAAGGATTCCAGGAGTTTCCATATTTGGACGACTGGCTCCTTACCGCCACCACCAGGCATCAACTGCTTCTATCCAGAGACTTCACCATCCAAACTTGCCAGGCTCTAGGCATTTCAATAAATTTCGAAAAATCTGCCTTGTCGCCTTGTCAATCTATTACCTTTATAGGCACCACCTTAGACACAGTTCATCTTTCCGCCAGACTAACAGAGCAAAGAGTATCAGATATCCGCAAACAAGTTTACCTTCTACTTCAATGCAACAAGATCAAAGCCAGGGTAGTCTTGAAGGTATTAGGACTCATGGCAGCTACTATTACACTTCTCCCCTTAGCTCGTTTTCACATGCGGATCCTCCAGTGGATGCTGTTTTCTCAATGGTCCTTCCAACAGCTCCCGATGTCTCACATCATCCTACTAACCCAATCATGCACGAATCACCTGTCTTGGAGGATCACATCACCTCAAGTTCTCCAGGGCAGACCCTTCATTCCTCCCCCCAATTGCCACGGTGATGACGGATGCCTCCCTGATCGGGCGGGGGGGCATTATCAGGGCAGGAAAGTCCAGGGCACGTGGCAATCTTTTGAGTGCCACTTGCACATAAATGTCTTAGAGATGAGAGCAGTGCTTTTAGCATTGCAAGCCCTTCAGGACTCTCTTCCCACAGGGACTATTGCAATTCAGACGGACAACATGTCCGTAGTGTGGTACATCAACAAACAGGGCGGGACCAAGTCCTACCCCTTATGTCGAGAGGCACTCAGACTTTGGCAGTGGGGGATTTCTTCTCAGTGTTTTCTGATAGCAACGCACATTCCCAGAAAGTCCAACGTGATTGCGGACAAGTTGAGCAGGGCTATTCTCATGCCTCACAAGTGGTCTCTAAATAAAATCAGTGCTGGAAGAAGTCTTTCGAAGATGGGGCCGGCCTTGCTGTGATCTTTTTGCTACTCCCCAAAACAGCAAGTGTCACGACTTCTTCACCCTCTTCCCTTTACCAGGCCAACCCACCAGAGATGCTCTAGTCCACGATTGGCCCCGGGGACTTCTGTATGCTTCCCCCCCCTTCCACTGATCTTTCAATTAATTCAGAAAGCTATTACCTCGAGAGTCACCATGATCCTCATTGCCCCTTACTGGCCTTGACAGATATGGTTTCCGTTCCTCCATCATTACCTCTTGGAGCAGCCTTGGCATCTGGACCCAGTGCCAGATCTTTTGACCCACCAGTCGGGCCAGCTGCACCACTCCCTCCAATCTCTCAACCTCACAGCGTGGTTTCTCCGATTCCTACCCTAGCCAGGCTTCCCTTAATCTCTCATTCGGTCCGTAACATCCTGACAGCCTCTCACAAGTCTTCTACCAGAAGGATTTACAATAGTAAGTGGAAGCGTTTTTCCTTCTGGGCAGCATCAAAAAATATAGACCCCTTCACTGCACCTATCCAGTCTATCCTAGACTTCCTGGCAGAGCTCTTTCATTTAGGCTCTTCCTCATCTACCATTAGAGTACAACTAGCTGCTATATCTAACTTTCATGTAGGTGTCTCAGACTCCAGTATCATGTCCCATAAACTCTGCAAAGCCTTTCTAAGAGGTGTCTTTTTGCTCAAGCCCCCAATCAAAGATCCCCCACCTCAGTGGGACTTGAATTTGGTCCTAGCATCCTTGATTCTCCCCCCCTTCGAACCTGTGGCTTCATGCCCTCTTAAGTTGCTCTCATGGAAAACACTTTTTCTAGTAGCCATAACATCAGCTAGAAGGGTATCTGAACTTCATGCTCTTTGCAGTCGTCCTCCTTACTTAGTTTTCCATAAAGACAGGGTGTCCCTCCGGACTAATCCGTCCTTCTTGCCTAAGGTTTCCTCTGAGGCAAACCTAAACCAGACGATTGATCTCCCCGTCTTCTTCCCTGATTATTCCAACAGGTCCAACAGGTCGGAACAAAAGTTAAATTTTCTAGATGTTCATCGCCAACTTCGATATTATTTAGACAGGACTAAACAGTTCAGGAAATCTGATCAGCTCTTCCTGTCTTATGCGGAAGGGAAATTGGGCCTTCCAGTTACTAAAGTGTCCCTTTCAAGATGGTTTACCTCTATAATTACCTTCATCTATGAAATCAGACATCAAAACCTGCCTTCAAGACCTAGAGCTCATTCAACTAGGGCATTAGCTACATCTGTAGCTTTTCAGGACAGGCTACCAATAGATTCCATTTGTGCAGCAACCACATGGGATTCTCCTCATACCTTTATCTTGCATTACAAATTGGATATGGCCTCCAGAAACCGTGCCAACTTTGGTTCCACTGTTCTCAAGAGTCTGTTCCGATAGGCCACCCGGGGTAAGGTGCTAGGGACGCGGTCCCATCCAGCAAGAATGAAGGCGAGATTGACATTGAGAAGTTATGTACCTACCATAACGTTCCATGTTAGTTGTCTTCTTCTCGCCTTCTTTCTTGCGTCCCACCCTCCTTCCCCCTAGCCTGGACAGACCGATAGGAATTTTTGGGATCTTCCATTGGGGTTTTCCTTCCCACATGTTCTACCACCTCTATTCTCCCTTTTATGTTTGTGGTAGCTTGCCTACAGGTTTATATATAGAGGTGGGTTCCTTTTCTCTCTTCTCCATACTATGGAGACCAGAACTGCTTGGTTTTAGCTATCAAACGAGATCTGAGTAGTTACCGCCTAGCATTGTGGGATATAGGGGAGCCTCGAGCCAGTGGAATAAGCTCTTGAGCTTTAGTATTGGCCGAGTCTGAGCCGAGGATCGGCTCCGAACCCATCCAGCAAGAAAGAAGGCAAGAAGAAGACAACTAACATGGAACGTTATGGTAGGTACATAACTTCTCATTATCCCCTTTGGGAAAAAACATGTACCCATGAATTACCACATAGGTGGCAGTACACTAAACACCGAAAGTGTGATGAGAGACTTAGGGATATAGGTGGACAGTGGTCTCACCTTTGATAACCATATCACCACAAGCATCAGGAAATCCTTCTGTGTGGCACACCTCATCACTAAGGGCTTTTCATTCAGAAAAAATTGAGGTCATTGTCCCACTGTACTCATCCCTCATTAAAGCCATTATAGAATACAACGCCCCGTTTGGTATGTACCTCTCAAGACATCTGCAACAACTGGAAAGGCCACGGAAATACCTCATTAAAAGAATCACAGGCCTAAAGCATATGCCCTATGCTGACCATCTAAAAAAAACTCCACCTATACTCTGTGACATATCGTCTACACAGAGGCAATCTCTGCTTAACATACAAGACCATGTCAAATCCAGAGCTGTTGGACATGCTACACTTAAATCCCAATCTCTCAGAGACGCACGCTTCAGGGATCTAAACCTTGTCATCACAATGAACAAAACATGCTGGAGGGATAGTTTTCTGACCCAGAGACTCCCCAGATTCTGGAATAGACTGCCCATAAATGTCAAGCAGAGTGCCTCTTTGGCCCTCTTCAAAAGGAACCTTGATGACTGGACGGGAGATAGGAAATTCACCCCAGGGATCACATCAGTTGCCCTGCTAGACAGGGGTCCAGGGAAATAAATACTGTGGAAGAAATAGCCAGATAATTGTTATGGCTAGGCTTGTATAGGCCCTAGGACCGATAGCCTAGTACCAACCTATGAACCTATAATAATGCAGTAACCTTTATGTTTTATGTTGTACTTTCTTCATACTCTATGTAGAAAACATCCTTATCTCAGGTTGCCCTGTCTTCCACTCTCCCTTCAACATACTCCTCTTCCTTCTCTTTCATTCTCCATCTTTATTGATCACTTTTTCTTACTACAAGTCTGTAGTAAAAAACCTCTTCCACTTAAAGCAAAAGTATGCAGTCAAACCTGTAAGTTACTAACTTCCTGACTTATATTCTGGCCCTTTTCTCTTCCCATTATAATATATTTAACAATATTCTAATCTTTCTATATAATTATTTAGTTCCTGTTTTCTGTTGTCTTAATCATGTATATTGCAATAATTTATGTTTGATATCATGCATCTACCCTGTTATTTTGCATGAATGAGATCATATACTTACATTTCAGCATCTGTACAAAAAAAACAAAAAAAAAACAGTTATTCTCCCTTCCTGGTCCCTTTTATCTTCTTCTGTTAGCAGATTTATGATTTACTAGTATTTATTAAATACAAAATTTCCAATGTCTTATTTTGTGTTGCTTTCTTTGCACCATGATTCCATAAAAATGAATTACTATGGAAGTTCACAGTTTTATTAATTATTGCATACCATTTTCTGCTCCAATAAAGGGCATATTTAACTGCATCTTTTTGCAATTTTACTGTTACTTCTTTATTGTCACTACTTAAGTGGATTTCCTATTCTTGTAATATTGTTTCTTATTTGTATTGTCTGTATAGCTGCGGTGGTGGTGCTGCGGTAGTATTGTCGCCTCACAGTAAGACGCTGTTCCGGTTCGATTCTCAGCTAGAGTGTCTTCTGTGTGGAGACATGCATGAATAGGCCTACCTTCGTTGAAGGTTGTGCATCAGGGCTGGTAACTTGGCACATAAAAATCAACTACCAATCATTAGTGGATCGGAGTTCTGCTGTGGCAACCCCTAGCCGGGAAAAAACGAAAGACACAAAATTTGTATTGTCTGTATGTTATGATTCAGTATGGCAGTAATTAAATGTTATTTTTTTCCAAACTTTTTATGAACTTTGCTATGACAATGATTCACTATATTATATTATGGTCTTACAGTACATCTCTGTCATGTTTTCCTCTGAAATTGCTGATGTACTGAATGTAGATTTTTTTATATTATTAGTGTATATAATGATACTGACTTCCAAACATAGAATAACACTATATATAGGGAACGATGTTGGGGGACACTGAAGATGTGTATTGTTTCTGTTATGTACATAAACATCTTTTAATCATTATATTAAAATTCCTTCTGTTGTGTCAGGACAAGTACAGCCATGACAGAGATCTTTGACATTGTCACTGTGTCAGGCAGAGCTTCATTGTACCATTTTTTCTACTTGTCAACATCACTGACTTCATCATGAGGAAGTTTAGAAATTTAAGGAAATTAAAGGCCTTGGCAATGCTAATGATATGCAGCTCAGTCAGATTCAGATCCTCTTCAGAAAATCAAAGATTGAATTATGAGCTATTATGGATCTAAAGTAGGCCTAGATTTGAATGATGTGAAGATCAAAGCAATGATGGTGGATAGACAACAGTGCCTTCATGGCAATATTAATCAAGGCATAGTGGGATATGACGACAACTTCCCTTATTTGGGGTTTTATATCATGGGATGTCACTAGAGAAGTTGAAGTTAGTCTTGGGAGAGACATCTGCTTATTTCAGCATATTTACCCATTATGACCTGTTAGAAAACCAGCACAAAAATCACACTACATCTCTGCATGCCAATTTCACAGCAGATGGCGCATTGTATCACTGAGATACAGGGGAAATCAGCAAGTAATATAAAATACTTGGATTTTTTCATTGCCTCTGCCTGTGAAAAAATTACTATGCATTATGGAAAGGCCATATTTTGAATGATGAATTGATGGAAGGGACTGGTGTAAGAAGTCTGAAATACACTGTTAGCCATTATAGAGGGAGATGGAATTGGCACTTAATTAAAATGTCTGAAGAAAGCCTTGATGAAGTACCATTGAAGCTGGTTTAGGAAAATAATGAGAAAGGCAGAGGAACAAGGGAAGACAAGGCAAAGCAGACATACAGAAGACTTACATGAGAAAGGACTCATTTGGAAATATTCACAAGGAAAAGCCATGAATTGATAATAGTGATGGAGAAGCTTTGCTGCTCAATGTTCCAACAGAAAAGGCAGGCATCAAGTCGAAGTAACACTACACTATAACTGTACTTGTGCTTTGTATTCTGTTTGTTGTCAGAATAAGATAGTGGCTGAAATAGTGCATTTGAGTCAACCCACTTACCTGCTTTAGCAAAGCAGTCACTGATAATGGATGGTAGGTGAATAATCTATTAATTAGTCACAACGATACTGATCAGTAGCTGTGCAATAGAGTGTGCTAGGCATTCACAATATGCTGTTAAAGCCTTTTTATAATGTAGGCGCAGATTTGTAAAGCCATGGTGTGCTTTGGAGTGTCTTTGTTTTTGCATTGTGCATAAAAAAAAAATTGTAAAGCCATGATGTGCTTTGGAGAGTTTTGTTTCTGCATTGTGCAAAAAAAAAAAAAAAAAAAAAAAAAGACAACTGATTAAAAAATTATGCGGTTCCTTCCATTTTCTACCAAAGAGAAATGACCTTGGAGTTGATTTCATTAAGTAGACTTATGCAAGGGTCTGCAGCCATCTGCATAGGAGTTAGGAGAGTGTCACTCCCCTGAAGAAAATTACTTAATTTGTTGGTCATCTCTACAGTTACTCAAGATATGAAAATCCCTCCAGAGTTTGTTGAGTATAGAACCATGTACATTTAACCAGTACACATTATTGTGCTCACGAGAATATGATATGACTCAGCAGTACTGAGATGGTAATTCTAGGATAGAACTTTGTATCAGGTTGAAGATTCACTTTTATAGAGGTATTCATTTGCTATGTATTCCAATTTTAACAAACCCATGTTAGTATGCCATAAAGACTTTAATGAAGCCAATCAAAGCAGCAAAGCGATTTTTTAGCCTCTCATATCCTTTCAACTCTCACAGTTTTTGGCCACATTGTTTCACTGAAGTTTCAGTGTTATTCTGTCTTGAAGCACAACAAAGTAACTGGAAACAATGCGGTGGTTTCACTGGCTTGCATTTTGTCAATGATGCATGCTGCTGTTGATTGTAGATGTGGCAACAGATGTGACAATTTATGCAACACATAACAGTGATGGAGTATCGGTATTAAAATGGATCAGCCTATGAACTCAGCAAATATTATTTCTATGCCAGTAAGACCCAGAAAAACCTTGCAGAAGAGATGCTTATTGTTACACCTTCTTAATGTTGTCATGTCAGCAAATCTCACAGGACAAGGACCTGATAAGAAAAAGACTGCAGCCCAGAAGCTTTAAGTGTCAACACTGGTACTGATCACATCCAAATCCCTGCTCAGCAGAGACTATGTGAAGGTTGGTAGGGTACCAAATGCCTGCTTAAAAAATGGGACTCTGACTGTGTAGGGCTTTAAATGACATCACAAGAATTTTAGAAATGATTATATGCCTTACAGGGAGACAGTACAGAGAACAAATGGGCTAATATGAGTTTATCTAGCAGCACCAGTAAGTCTCAGTGCTGAGACCTACATGTGCTACAACATGTCAAGTTTGGTAGTAGGAAACCCCAGATAAATGGCATTGCAGTAATCTAGTCAAGATATAATCAGGGCCAGTATAACTACTGATGAGTCTTCTGGTGGAATGGGATAATTGAGTAAGTTTATATTCCATAGATATGGTTCTGAATTTGATTCCCTTTAATTTCTGTTTATTTTATGTGTGACACTGAGCAAGTCAGTTATCCAAATAATACTTTAGTGTCACACCTAAAAAAGGCACTTTTACTAAGGAGGTCTGCCAGCCAACAAAGAAAGAAAATTCAAAACAAAGTTGTGACATCATAACTTGATAATGGCTGACATCAGGTCATGAGGATCACACAAGATCTAGTCTGTTACTCCTAGGTAAGAGGGCTGATGAGATGAGTTTGAGACAGTTAAGAAGACAAGATGCCTTCAGTGCAATCAGAGTATGCTATATGTTCCCAGGGGGAAAAGAAAGTCAGTATACATATCAAATATCAGTGATAATATGAAACTAGATCTCAAGATGTTGGCATGTACATAGAGAACAGACTTGTGGACCATGCAACTCAGAGGGTAGGATGAGGAGGAGTTCACTCCTAAATCATCCTCTGAGAACACTCTGGGTAGCAGGAGACAAACCTTTTGGGGAATGGATATGAGACCCTGCACAATTTTTCAAGTAGATCATATGGTTGACTGTCACAAAGCAACTGAAAGATCAAAGTGACCAATACTAAATACAGCTTTTGACCACAAACAGAACATTAACTATTCTAATGAGTGCAGTCTCAATGCTGTGGCATGTCCTAAAACCAGTGAACAGCAGAAAGCAAACCAAGAAGAAAACAATGCGGATGACCAACACCCTTCGTTCTGCTGCCAGTTAAGCCTTATTGTTAGAGTAACAATTGCTGTAATATTAGCTCCAAAAATCGAATAAAGCCAAAATAGCAAGCAACAGGAATCTCCAATCAAATTTCTTTAATCCAAACAGCAAAAAACATCAAACACAAGCGCTTTCGCCCATTAGTAACGGGCTTTTTCAAGTGTGACAATTTCTTTACAGAACAGTGCTTTTATATCTTTTAAACAACCACCATATTGAATAATTGCTTTAAATTAATTAAGTAGTTGCTATAAATTGCCACACAATTTTTAAAGGTCCCACTAGATTGTATGAAAACGTTACCAACAATAAATACATTAAATATCGTTTTAAAATGTTTCACAATAAATATTACATCATATCATTTCTAAATTAACAATAAAAAGTGGAATTTTGAAATATAAAATACATTACTAACAACAGATTAAAAATGAGCAGCCACTTCACATTTAAATGCCCCTCCATTATGCAAAAATGCAACAGCTACTAGGTACTCCCAAACATTGAATTTAAAACAATCAAAGAAGTAAAATAAATGTAACTCAAGTTACTATGTGTGTTCTACTAGATGGATGGAACATGCATGTTGTATAAAATTTTTTTAATAATTTTAATAATTAAGGAATAGAGTCCAACACAAAAATATACTAAAAAAGTATCTAATATGTAATGTGCAAATATGCTGACCATTAAAATCACATGTTGAACTAAAATAAATCATCCGAAAAAATACTATTTAATTTATGCTACTCAATTTACAGGACTAAAAAATAATGTTAAGAATCTTGTTATAGCTTATTACTTTTGGCTTTAAGGATACTAGTCAAACTAATCCCTTCATTCAATCCTGGACACTTTGTTGCATTTAATTTCAGCTGCCACCTCAATTCTTTGATGTTAAGAGCAGTTTCCCAATCCCCTCCTCTCATGTCCCGAAGTACCTTATCAAGGACAAAGAAACGAATAGACATATTGGCACAATTCAAAGAATGTTTAAAAAAAGCATTTGTTTCTTTCTTTGTTCTAACATCATTTATGTGCTCATATATTCTACGTTTCAGCTCCCTTTCTGTTTTGCCCACATAAAATGATGGCTAATTTTGACAAATCCCTAAATAGACCACACCAGATGAATTACAAGAAAAGTGGTCTTTAGATGTTACTGTAATGTTACGGGAGGAGATGTACACCTGATTAGTGTTAATAATAAATGAACATTGGTGGCATCTACCACATGAAAAGGTCCCTTTCCTTTTAACAGTAACATGTTCCTATGCTTTATCTCTACTGCTTATTTTTTGTTCAAAAATACCCTTCAAATTAATGTTTCTTTTCCTAATAAAAGAAATTTTACTTGGAAGAATGTTTGTAAATTCATCTTGTAAAGAAACAATAGGCCAGAGATTTTTTATAGTATTTTCAATAAAAATTGCATCCTGCGAGTATGTGTATACAAAATTCCTATTCGCATTGTGATCTAAAACATCTTGTATCCTAGGAATTACTGTTTTTGTCCCTAATAGTGGAGGGAAATGCTGGTCCCTTTTTTTCAGAATTTCATTCAATATAGTTTGAAAAAATGCAGCAGGATACCCTCTGTTTAAAAATGAATATCTAAGGAACTCCACTTCTTTTAAGAATAATTCATTAGTACTACACATTCTAGAAGCTCGCACTAATTGTCCCTTAATAATACCTTTTTTGATATATAGAGGATGCCCACTATCGAAATGCAAATAAGAATTACAATGTGTATCCTTCCTAAAAATTTGAGAAACAAAACCAAAATTGTTCAAATTCTTGGTTAACCTTATGTCCAAATAGTGTAAGGTCATATTATTTATTTCATAAGTGAAACGAAGAAAGTCCGTAGATTTGGACAAATAGTCCATAAAGTTAGAAAATTGTTGCCTAGAACCTGACCACAGAATACAGATGTCGTCCAGGAATCTCTTGTAAAAACTAATATACCTTCTCCATTCAGTAGAATGAATAAATTTTACTTCCCATTTGTGTAAAACTATGTTTGCATATGTTGTGGCGCAGGGGGCACCCATGGCCACCCCACTCTTCTGTCTGAAACACTCCCCATTAAAAAGTATAAAGTTGTTACTTAAAACTATTCTCATAAATTCAAGTATTGTGTTGATTAAACCATTACTAAGCCCGGATTCCTTACTTATTGCTTCACCAAACCAGTCCAAGCCCTGCTCATGGGGGATACTGGGAAACAATTCCACAATATCTATTGTGACCATATACAAACTGGAATTTTCCATATCTTGATTTAAGCTAGTTAAAAATTCCCAGGAGTCCTTACAGATGTATTTCAAGCCTGCTACATAGTTCTTTAAATGGAAATCTACAAATTTGCTGAACGGTTCAGTTATACCCCCCGCTCCAGCAACTATGGGACTAAACTTTAAAGGGGTCAAGCCCTTATGCACCTTGGGAATGCCAAATAAAATAGGTGTTTTTGGTTTAGAAACAAATAAGTAGTTGTATGTTTTCTCATCAATAAACCCTTGTATTAACAGATCATATAAATAAAATGTAACCTTCCCAAGTGCAATATTTAATTCATTTAATGAAATAGGATCATAAATTTTTGTGTCCTGCAAAAGGTTATAAATGTAATTGTCATACTCCAACTGTTGCATCAATACAATACCCCCTCCTTTGTCGGGTTTCATTACCCTTATGCCATCCTTTTTTAGATTGCCCACTATTACTTGTAATCTATAAGGCAAGTTAGGGGGATGTATAATTTGCTTTTTTGTAAGATTATCTCTCAGGATTTTCTCAATCAATTCCTCAAACATTTTTAGCTTGGGATGAGTGGGAGGGTTAAAAATACTGCTCCTAGAAAGTGAATGACCATACACACCTTGATTCTTAAAGAAAACTGCTAAATTTCCTAAATGTCCTAAAACCAGACTGAAATGGTTTACAAAGTTCACAATAGTTTAGAAACGATCTATGTTTGTTCACTCGAGACTTTCCTGACAACTTTCTCAAGGGAATGACTGAAGCAAGATGGCAACTGTCTAGAACAGGGGTGTGCAACCTTTTGGCTTGCTGGGGCCGCATTGAGTAAACAGAAATGGTCTTGGGGCCGCATATAAAATATATAGTTAACTCTTTTGTTGCTCCAGAAGACCACAGTCGATCTCCTAGCTGTACTCTGTAGGTGCATTTGAACAATGAATAAATGTAATAAATGCCTAATATTCACCTTAAAATTGTAATTCTCATTCTAATTCTCTAATCTAACAGTTAACTCTAACATCTTAGTTAATATATCTATATCTATATATATATATATATATATATATATATATATATATATATATATATATATAGATATATTACAAATAAACATATATTCACTACAGCACTAGCATTTCTCACTGGGAAAACCATCCCAGCAGTCCAACTACGTAAAATGTCAACATCAGCAGTCCTACAATACCATAATCCACAAAAATAACCCAACAAATTTGCAGTAAAGTGAAGAATTCACATTACTGACTTATTCTGAATAAGCTACAAGAGGGTCTCACCCAAACAAATAACTGGTGCCAGAAATATGGCCTCATGCTAAATGCCAAAAAGTGCATCATCTCCTTTGAGGAGAGTGATGTCCCCACAAATTATCACATTAAAAGCATGCAATAAGTTGTATGGTACTTGGGCACCCAGGTTGATAGAAACCTGACTTTTGTCCACCACGTTGTCCCCGTTGTAAGGAAAGATTTTTACATGGCCCAATTCATTAGTAAGGGTATCTCTTCCAGGGACACAGAGGTCATAACATCCCTGTATTCTTCCTTTACAAGAGCCATTATTGAGTGCAATGCCCCTTTTGACATGTGCCTCAGAAAAACACCCTGCCAAAAGAAAGACTACAACCATTTCTGACAAAGTTCACTTAGTTATTCAAACAGACTAAAAAGCTTCTTGCTTTCCTCTGTCTCTCACTGGCCCCTATAAATTTCATCATTGGCTTGCTTTCCAGGCTAAGAAAGATCCTGCCTTAAGAGACTTCCTCTACCTCAGAAATACTGGTTATACTTAAAATGCTCACTACAAAGACCACAGCCTTCACTGCAACATAAACAAGCCACTTTTTATGGACAGGTTCTTGACACAAAAACCTTCATCTGTAAAAAGCTCCTCTCATTATCAAACAATGTAGTTCAGCAACATGATGGCTGGATGGATAGCCATAAATGTCGTCCTTGGGTAAGTAGCATAGCCTTCATCAAACCAGATGGAAAATCCACATACTAACCTTTCCCAGCTGGATGGCTAAGATCTAATATTGGTTACTCAAGTCTAGTTGCCCAAGAAGAGGGGCATGTTTAACTAAGAATTCCATTTGCAAAATTATATTCAGTATACATATTAAATCTCTCTCTTACACACACACACACACACACACACACACACACACACACACAAAAAAGCCCCTACTTGTAAAATAGGCAACCTCAGTAATCACATGACACCCACTCACTGAATGAAATTGTCTGGAAGTCAAAATATCTGAAAAAAAAAATCATAATAGAGATGGATTTATCCATGTAATTTCCCACCACCAAAATAACCATCAATAAATCAACAAAAAACTGCTCGGCAAAAAGTAAATCAATAAGAAAACCATAAACTATAATGCTACATACTGGTGTAAACATATAACTTGTGTCAATCCCCAGGTTAATCCATACCAAAAGATTGTTTCAGAGCTTCAGCTATGTACAAACAGCTTTCTCCTAAAAACTTAACTCATTGATATTTTCCTTGCTGTAATTATAACTGTAAAAAAAAATGTTTTTAAGTTTATTCTGTACCGCAGTGATTCTCACTGTTATGAGATGTAATCTCCGCCATATTGTATGAATACTACATCCATAATTTGCTGTCTCTCTCTCATGTATTATATTGTTTTGTGTTACTTTTGGAGCTTTTCTCCCCGGGCCTCCACTGAAAATGGACCTGTGCCCAATCGGACTTTCCCGGTAAACAAATGTAAAATAAAATAAAATAAAATAAATAAAAATAAACTTCCCTCCAATCTAAAGCCATTTGACATTCAGACATTTTAATTTGTGCAGACGTTATTCACAGACTGACAGTTTACTGAGCTGTAATGCTGACCTTCGCTGTAGTAAAAAACAAATTCCTAGACTTTGTCAATAGCTCAAAGTGTAGAGAGGATTATTTATTTATTTTTGGAAAACATCTTTAAAACTGTTAAATTGATTACACACCCAGAAACACAGAAAAGTTATTGTGATTATGTAAACCACAGACTGCTGCAAGAAATCAAAGTCACATTAGCACTCTATGTTTATGTCCGAACAGATGAATCATACCTGTCAATTCCAAAAGAAGTAAAGTAGCTTAATAAGAAGGTTATTTGCAAGGTTGCATGGCAGTTTATATTGGAAATAAGCAGAGATATTAAAAAGGCTCTGTTTTTCATAATTATGCCGAAAAGTCTTCCAAGGTAAATACAACTTCTGATTTAGTATAGAACCATACCTCTCCTGTGTTGCCCATATCCTTACTTGGATAGGAGGACGCTTCTCTGTTCACCAGTGAGAGTGGGGAGCTTTGAGCAGCCTATCTGTCCCTGGAGGAGTGGTCTCAGCCCTGACACTAGTAGCTTATTGGCCACTCTGGGTCAATTCCAATCTCTTTCAGTTTCCCTGCTTTAGAACCCGCATTTGTGTGGTTTTGCACGATTTTGCGCATAGCGCAGCATTGGGCAGCACCACTTAAATGGGTTTAAACTATCCCCGGCTCCACAAAGTCTGCTCTTCACTTTTTCCCTTAGAACTGTTCTAAATCTCAAAGTAAGCACTCTATTTTCATTCTAAAGCCCTGCAGTTGCTCGTATAAGTAATCTTATAAGTAAGCACTAATAAACTAAAGCACTACACCCTCTTATACTCCCTTTAAGTACTTGGCTCCCTATTGGTCCTTTTTGATCAGTCAAAAAGTAGTTCCTTATACTATTCTGGCATGTCCAAAAGTCAGTTTCGGGTTTACTCTCCAGTCCAGCTGGTGAATCTGGGAATCTTGAGGCAATGTTAAAACTGCCTTATGTACACAGACCACCCTCTCCTCCTCCCAACAAGCTCAAATATATGTGAGAGATGCAACTATATAGCCAAACTGGAGGCTGAGCTCTCTCAACCCAATACTGGCGCAGTCAGTCAGGAGGAGAAGGTAACCACACACACCACAAATCCAGTCTCACATAGACCTATCGCAACAGAAAACCAAACACATAAACACACAAAAACATACTTGGAGGCGCTAAATAAAAATCTGCCCAAGCAGCAGAGACCTCCAAAGCAGACATCCAAGCAACCACTACCCCACAACAATACCCATGTATCACATAGTTCACAAAGTCAGTGTGCCACACAGTCACAGCCCTTAAGGCTAAACAACACACCTAATACACTTGTAATAGGTGACTCTATTGTCAAACACACTGACGTCCCACTCACCAGGCTAAACAAGGAGAAGGTCACTGTAAGCTGCCTGTCGGGTGCCAGGATCCGCCACATAACACAAGCACTCAGGTCACTCCAAAGCAAGTACAAATATGACTCCATCATTGTCCATGCTGGTGTGAATGACCTGAGACGTACCTCCATGGACTACATGAAAAGAGACATAGAGGAGCTCTCTGATCATGTAGCCCAGGCCGGTATGACCCTGACCTTGAGTAGCATCTTACCCTCACCAAGAATGATGCCACAGTATAAAGACAAAATGATCAATTTTAACAATTGGCTAAAGTATTGGTGTCATTCAAAGGGGATCCAGTGTCTGTCAGCCTGGGATGACATGCTCGACAAGCCACATTGCTTCGCTAGGGACGGCTTGCACCTGTCACCCCTGGGCTTTTTAATATTGGCTAAGGCTGTTGCCACCACAATAGTGCCTTTTTTAGGCAAGGCTGAAAAGACAAACCCACCTCCATAGACAACACAAAGATAAAGAAACTAAGGGTAATGCTGCTCAACGCCAGAAATCTAAACCTCATGATGCACGCACTTGAGGCTCTCCTTAGTATGGAGAATATCGATATCTGTGCAGTAACAGAAACCTGGTTCAAGGCTCCCAAGAGCACCCCAGCACTACCAGGTTATACCTCATACCATGCTTTTCGGCCCCAAAACTCGGACCGAACCACAAAAGGAGGGGGAGTATCCATATTCATCAAAGATACCCACACCTCCAGGTTAGTGGCACTGCATGAAGCATCAGAGACCATCCATGTGCAACTAACAGTGGGCAAAACTGCCTTTCAGTTTTTAGCCTGCTACAGACCACCCTCCCAAACTCAGGAGCCCCACTCGGCTTTCCTGAGAACACTGGAGAATATGAAGGTCTCTCCAAACACCATTATATTGGGTGACTTCAACTACCCAAACATAGACTGGGAGCACTACTCAAGCCCCAACACCCTCGCCCAACAGTTCCTAGAATTTATAAACTCAAATGCTATGGAACAACTGGTCACCACTCCCACAAGAGGGGAAAACATATTGGACCTGATCATCACCAACATGGGGACTCTATGTTCCATACCAGAGGTATACCCCTCATTGGTAAGATCTGACCATAAATTAATCTCACTGGACATCCATATCCCATCCCCACCCCCAGCCAAGGAAACCACGGTGAAGAACTTCTCAAAAGCAAACTTCACACTTCTCAAAACTGAGGTGGAATCCTTCAAAGCCCCTGAGCCAGTGGAAAATATGTCCCAAACCGCAGAATCCTTTACAGACGCTTTCTATGGACACCTACAGGAATGCATGGATCGTGCTATACCAAATAAAACCAAGACTCATTCCTCCAAAGGCAGGAGACCTGTCTGGTGGACCCCAGCCATAAATAAGCTATACAACAGAAGGAGGAAGCTACTACATGATAGAGCAAAATCCCAAAAAGGGAAGGCATCTCTGATCAGTACTAGCAAGAAACTACGATCCCTCATAAAATTATCTAAGGCCAGCTTCGAAAGAAAAATTGCACAAGATGCTAAAGATAATCACAATGCCTTCTTTAGTTATGTCAGGAACCTGGGTGGCAACTCCCAGATATGCTCTGAGTTAGTTCAAAATGACAAAAAATACACTAAACCCACAGACATTGCCAACATCCTGGCAGACAGGTTCAGTGCAAACTCCCCCCCCCCCTTCCCCCAAAAGAGCAAATGTCTATCCCAACAGAGTGTAGCCTCCCTGACATCACAGATGCACAGGTGAGAGCTGCCCTCTCCAAAGCAAAAAACACAGCATCAGCATCAATGGGACTGAACGGTGTCCCGGGCTGCGCCTTACACGAACTCCAAGAAGAACTGAACCCGCACATAAAGTCACTGTTCAGTCTCAGCCTTACTACAGGATATGTACCCAAGGAATGGAGTACAGCAACAGTGGTCCTACTCCACAAAGGTGGTGCCACAACGGACCCCAGAAACTATCGCCCTATAAGCCTGACTAGCCTGGTCTGCAAAGCTATGGAGCGTATCATCATGAAACTCATAAACAAAGACATTGGGAACCTCCAAACACTGGATCCTACCCAATTCGGCTTTGTTAAGGGCAGATCTTGCCTCTTGAACCTGGTTGACTTCTTTGAAACAGTCACCAAGGCCATAGATGAAGGGAAGGTAGTCCACACAGCCTACCTGGACCTCGCAAAGCCTTCGACACAATACCCCACTCGGGCATCATAAATAAGCTCACCAGCTTAAATATCAACCCCTATGTCACAAGATGGGTTGCAAACTGGCTCAGGGATAGAACCCACATGGTCAGAATTGCAGGTGCCATGTCAGACTCTAAACCAGTTACAAGTGGCATCCCACAAGGCTCAGTCCTGGGACCTCTCTTGTTTGGTATATATTTCTCTGAGGTACAGGCTAACATGGGAGGACTATGGCTGACCAAGTTCGCAGATGACTGCAAACTGGGTGCCATAATCAACTCGCCAACTGACACAAGCATCCTCCAAAAGGGTCTCACAGAGACGGATAACTGGTGCCAGAGCCATGGCCTAAAGCTAAATGCCAAAAAGTGCATAGTCATCCCCTTTGGGAAAAACAAAGTGCCCACAAATTACCACATAGGTGGTAATCCATTAAGTACGGAAGAAGTAATTAGGGATTTGGGGACCCAAGTAGATAGCAATCTCTCCTTTGACAATCATGTTGTCAAAGTGGTTAGAAAGACCTTCTATATAGCCCACCTTATCACGAAAGGGTTCACATCTAGATCAAGAGAGGTCATTGTACCCCTCTACTCATCACTCATCAGGCTCATAATTGAATACAATGCCCCATTTGGGATGTACCTTACCCGACACCTGCAGCAACTGGAAAGACCCCAAAAGTACCTCTCCAAGAGGATCAAGGGACTCAAACAGATGCCCTACACAGTTAGGCTAAAGAAACTCCAGCTCTACTCAGTTGCTTACCGCCTACTCAGAGGCGATCTGTGCCTGACGTATAAAGCCATGTCCAACCCAGAATTAATGGACATGCTCCACCTCAGAAAATCCAAATCCCTTAGAGCTACATGCTCCAGGGACTTAAACCTCAGCATAGAAATAAATAGGACATGCTGGAGGGACAGATGCATATCCCAGAGGCTCCCCTCACTCTGGAACAAAATCCCAATCCATGTTAGGCAGAGTCCCTCAATGACCCTCTTCAAGAGAAATCTTGACGAGTGGATGGGAGATCATAGGTTTACCCCTGGGATCTCTTCTGTGTCCCTACTAGACAGAGGCACAGTAAACTAACCTCAAAAGGGCTATCTTCTGTGACCTACTATACAGAGGCACAGTCAACTAATCTAAAAGGGTAGTGAAAGCCAAACACACTCTGGCTAGGCTTATAAATGCCCTAGGGCAGACAGCCTAGTATCAACCTATGAACCTTAGAGCAAGAAATCTGGACAAAGCGAAAAATAAAAGTGGGACACAGGCCCAAAAATAGTTATGCATCACAGACACCATTGAAACTACTATAGCTGCAAACATTATACATCACTTATAATCTTTCTATCCCATTATTGTCAGTTAAACATTATATGGCTTATTCAGTCCTGCCTTCTTTTGCATCAAAGAAAACCATGCTTTGAAGTGACAAATGCATTAAAAATAATACATAAAACACATTGCATCAACATCCTGCAACTTCCTACCTGCAAGCAACCACAGAGCTTTCACTGAAACTAGGGCTGCTTGTTTCCCCAGAATGACAGCTCTCCCTAATTAAGTCTAATGGTATACAATCTACCAGTATCTGGACTACCTGAAATAAATTAAATTATGGCCTGTGAATTGAAAGTTGTTGTTGTGTTGCTGTTGTGTCTTTCGGCTTATCCAGGTTAGGGGTCACCACAGCGGAACTTCGGTCTGCTAATGTTTGGTAGTGGATTTTTACGTGCCGAGTTACCAGCCCTGACACACAACCTTCAACTAAGGCACGCCCATTCACATATGCCTCCACACAGAAGACGCTCTAGCTGAGAATCGAACGCAACAACGTCTTGCTGTGAGGCAACAATGCTACCACAGTACCACTACCGCAGATCTGTAAATTAAAAGTACACTTTGTTTAATTAAACTATATTTCTAAGCCCACTTACTATATTTTTTCAGTAACACCCCAATATCCATTTCCAGGTCACTTTACAAGACATTGGCAGTGGTAGACATACATCCTTCAGAACCCCACAGGCCCACAGTAATACATTGTCCATTAAATGTAAATATCCACCCACTGTAAATGGCAAGAAGCTATGTCTTAAAAAATCTACTTCTGGCATGCGTACCCAAGTATTAGGTTTTGAAACAAAGAAACATATTCTCCACAGTCCGTAAGTCTCTTGTCTTTAATAATCATCTACTGTTGCAGCACTCCCAACACATAAGCACACACATACACACTAAAATCCCCAACATTTAAAAATGACATTGTGCCCATTAGATTTGCCGGTATTGATGATCCACCAAAGCTAAGCTTACTGTTGTCCAATCTACCACTGCTTAGAACCCACCAATGAAAAAACAGTACTAGGTGCTTTTTTGTTAGTCTGAAAAAACAATACAACTTTATATGCTACAGTCCCACATAGTCAGTCCACTACTGACCTATTAACCCTAGGCTGCTGTCTCATTCTTACTCCCTGGAACTGCATTACCTTGGATGACTACTTTATTTTCCTAAGCAAAAGACACAAATTGGAAGATGAGGCAAAAATCCAGACATTCTTTGAAAATCCATACAGTTAAGAGGTATGAGTTCATGTTCAATACAACACTCTCCCTGTCAGGAAAGCCGCAATTTAATGAAAGTGTACTCTTAATGTATGATATATTTGTGGGCTAACTTGTTTGTGTTCAGTAGGTAGAATTATCGTTAGCCTCTTTATGCATGCGTCTCTCTCTCTCTCTCTCTCATGCACACATATACACACACACACACACACACACACAGACTCTCCTTCTACTTTTACGCACACAATTCTGCTTTCATGTATGCACTCACTCACTCCGTACTTACCTATTAACACAGGTAATTGCTGTCCCTTTCAAAGGGAACAGTGGCAAATCCATACATGAGTCCCTCTTCAGCGAGAACACATACACACTGATTGTTCGGCACAAAATAATGGCGTAAACACACTGACCCTTTTTTGGCTCAAAAACAAAACTAGAAGGTGCTTTTGCACATGCGCACACGACATTAGCATTACAGGTCATGGGAGTGAAAAACAATAAACAAAAAAAGTGTTTTGGGGCATGCGTACATCGATGTTGCAGTTAGAGGTTGAGGGCCGCAGGTTGGACATGTCTAGTCTAGAATATTGATATTCAAGGTGGAATTCTAGTGAACTGGTGCAATGAATATGTATTTTACAGCTTATGTAAAAATGCCAGGTTTGAAAGATGACTGCATGGTTCTAAAAATAATAAGCCAAGGACATGTAACCAATACTTAAGCAGCATGGTAAGATTGAAGTGTACCTCACAGCTGGTAGATGCTAACCTGAAGTGATTGCACAAACTCTTCAAAGTTAACCACTTCAAGCTATCTGCATGGCACATAGAGATAACACCCAGACTATGGCCATCATGAGCTGGGTTTGATCAGCAGCCTGAGCAGTGGAGGAGCTGGCCGTAGGAGAGAAAGGAGTACTGAGGCAATGTCTGCTCATCTATCTTGTGGGGGAGGGAGAGGGTGTACATTCCATGTTAAAGCTGTTGTTGGAGAATGAAAAAGACACAGTGTTGCTTGTTGCAAGTCTGTAAGAACCTTCCGACAGGATGTGTCACTTGCAGAAGCAAGTGATATTCTCATTAAGGTCTATTACACACTAAAGCTTATTGAGTGTCTGGGCCTGTACAATGGAATAAAGGTAAACCTTAACAAACCCCCATGGAGGAAATAATGAGCCATGGGTCTTTTTACATATGTGACACCCCCCCCCCTCTGGGCCAGTAATCAAGGAGCCTGAATCATCAACACTGACACTGGTGAGAGACGTTCACTTAGAACAAAAATAGATACACACAGTATTTCCAGATGCAGCTCTCTGCATCAAACACAGTTTCTTTTAAGAGCACTCAGGGAACACACTCAGTCTGGGGTCTGGGTTTCTCTCTCCAGGCCCCCAGTAAGACACCCTATTGGCACAGCTATAGAGCTGAGTTCTCTCTTTGAAACCAGTGGTTTGTGTCCCTGCTCCAAGCAACTGACACACAAACTCTTTGAGATTTGATTTGAACACACACACACACACACACACACACACACACACACACACACACACACACACACACACACACATGCCTGGGAAAGGCTGGCACAGATTTACTTGCTCTGCTTCCCTTTGCCTAGACTATAAGGTAGTTACTGCCACCAGATGCTCCAAAGCCAGCTACTCTAAGGCTCTTATAAGGATACCCAGTTATACTGAGTGAAATTAATACTAACACAAATGGTAATGTTAACCAAACAGCAAGGCTTTCAGGAGTGGCCACAGTCTCACCAAATAACTATAAGTACTCTCAAAGGTTAAAATATTCTCTAAAAGACCAGCCACAATAAAAAGTTTAAATATATTTAATAATAAATAATAAAAGAACACCAGAGTTTCAATCACAGGAAATATTAAAATAACACAGGTGGACACAATTACAGAAAAACAGTATTTAACTAACCTTACTATATTTTCCTGACTGATGTAAAGAATTATCATTTGGTGGTTACTTACTAAAGCATAGCAAGATGAAGTGGATGAGTGAACCTTCTATGTCAGGTTTCAAAAGCAGACTGCCCTGAGACTTCTGTCTTATCTTGTATTAAAACATTTTGTGCTGGTTTACAGAATGACATCACATACATCTGGTCTTCTGACTTCTAGCTCCTATACTACCCCCCTTTACTAGAAACTGAACAAGAATCTCGCACATATGTGTTACAATACACACAGATAGAGCTTTGCTAAGATATGTTGTAGCTTTTGGAAGTCAGAAAACCATTTCAGACAACCACCCTTCCAGAGTAGCAATTAGTTTACCCCCGGGACAATATAAAGCACTTCCTAGTACATACCTTTTCTCGGGCTGCATTCATACCTGTGAGATGCAATCTATATGGCCTAAATTAAGTAATTTAATTTCAGGATATTTTTTCTAAAAGTTAGCCTGGGCTGAGCTTATCCTCTTCTCTTCCATTATCCTCTGTTACAGTATTAATTTCAACAGTTATAGTAGTCTTTCTTTTTTCTGTCCAGCTGGACCCATTGTTGGTATTTTTTTATCGCAACAGCTTTACAAATACATTTTCAACACAAGCACCTGTACAAATCAGTTTGATATACAAATGACATATAATTATTTACAAAACTCCAACTAGTTATGCTGAGATGTGTTACACACCCACTGTCCAACTTCTCCTGGTATAGCTGGCAATACCTCATATTGCCACATTCCCCCCTCCCCCTTTGAAGACTTAAGCAAGTTTCTCAAGTGACACTGGATAAACATTGCTTGAGAGGAATGAGCCTGTCTGGAAGTACATTAATCCATACCCTGTCTTGAAAATCCATCTGCATTGGCATTGCTGACCCCACTACAGTGTTGGACTGTCATATAATATGCCTGCAACCCAAGGCTCCACCTAGTAACTTGCCATTTTGCTGGCTGGCTTGCTTTAGCTGTAGATCCCCCTCAGACTCCTCCTACCACCTACTGCAAATACTTAGCACAAGGACCTCCCTGTCATTGTAAGGCTCCATCATGTTAACATGGTACAGTTTGTGCCCCCTGCCTCCTGCCTAGCAGGTCTAGCATGTAGTTAACATCACTGACATTCCTTACCACTCTGAAGGGTCCCTACCACGTTGTCTGCAGATTATTGTGTCTGACAGAAATAAGAACCATAACCTGCTGTTCCACAGCATACTCTCAGACTTGAGCAATTTTGTCATACCAGACCATTTTCTTCCATTGGGCTGTTAGGCTCCTGCCAGCTTGTCCTGGGTCAAGCCCATGAGCTCCCTAAGCCTTGTCCTGAAGTTTAGGACATATGCCACAACAGACTAATTGTGGGATTCACACATCCTCCCACTCATCACATATCAAATCCAAAGGACCCCTTACCCTATGCCCATACAACAACTCAAAAGGTGGAAAATCTGTGGATTCCTGGGCTACTCTCTGTATGCAAACAGTAGATGGGGCAAATATTTATCTCACTCTCTCTTAAACTGGACTGCAGATGGCTGTAGCATGATCTTTATTGTAGAGTTTAACATCTCCACAAGACCGTTAGTCTGGGAGTAGTAGGGGCTGGTCTTTAAGTACTTCACCCCACAGCACTCCCATAGATGAACCAGCAGGTTTGACATGAAATTGGCCCCTCTGTCAGTGAGTATTTCTCTCAGGAAACCTACCTTGCTGAAAATCTCTAACAATTCATTTGCCCCCTTGTCTCCCTTGATGGAAGACAGAACCACTGTCAGAGGTTATATACTGGCATAATCTACTACCACCAGGATATCCTTCTTCTCTGCGGAATTTGGGGTACTCAGAGGCCCAACAATATGCATAACTACCCTCTGAAATGGCTCCTCAGTCACTGGCAAAGGCATCAAAGGAGCATTGACCTTGTCTACTTTTTGTTAATGCTCATAGATCCTGCAGTGCCCTGTTACATCCCTTGCAATTCCAGGCCAATAAATGTTTTGCATAATATGTCTCTTGGTATGCTTTGTGACCATATGACCTGCAAAAGAAATGTCATAGGCTATGGCTAGAAGTACCAGATGGTAGACTCTAGACACTACCAACTTCTGTATTACCTCACCCTCTAGCCCTCCCTCAGGGGCCACTCTCTATAGTAACCCTTTGTTCTAGTATACAGAATCCCCTTTACCTTGAGGATCAGGTGCCTCCCTAGCTACCTCCCTCAAGCCTCTTAGTGTAGGGTCTTAGAGCTGAGCCTTTCTCAAATCTATCTTTGCCACCCTTCCCAGCTTCCTTTCCACAGGAAGCCTAGTATCATCTGATACTGGTGCCTCACTTGCAGCCTGGGTACTACCACTCATCTCTGCCCTTGCATTCACTCTGTCCAAGGGAGCATCAGCACCTATCAGCAGCTGTGGCTCACCTTCAGGTTCACTGATACATGGTAGTTCCCTCCCTGAAATAGCCACCTCACCAGCTCTGGCTTCAGGTGTGGGGTCTGTCTGGGTCTCCACCAGGCTACCAGACCCACATGCCCACCTCCAAGCCTGACTGCATGTAACTGCATGCACACAAAGTACTACATTATCAAAATCATTCCCTATCAAGACATATGTGGGAATATCATCACACACCTACTTGCTTGCTTCCTTTTCCACCCTCCCAGTCAAGGTGAACCATGACCAAAGGCATTGGGAATGGAGTCCCTCCTAAAGCTCTGACTGGAGTGGACTGCCCAAGCAAGTACTGCTCGTCTTTAACTACTGCAAGCTTTACAGTGGTTATATCAGAGGCTATATTTCTCTTAGCAGTGGCCAGTTTTCCATCCACTAAGGCAGGATATAAATTCCGGTGATAGTTTGGTACCCCAGTTGTCTCCAGACAACTTGCCACTGGCATATTTTATTCCCACTTGCTGGCTCCCCCACCTTTTATTCCTAACCTTGTTTCCATGGGCATCTGTATGATACATGGCCTCACTGGTTACATTTAAAACATCTCGGTTGCATTGTCACCTCACAGCAAGAGGTTTTCCAGTTTGATTCTTGGCTGGAATGCCTTCTTTGTGGAGTCGGCATGTCCTCCCTGCATGTGTGTGGGTTTCCTCTGGGTGGTACAGTTTCCTCCATTTTGTAAAGACATGTCTGGAGTGTTTCTCCCCAGGTCTCCACTGAAAATTGGCTTCATTCCAAGTTGACTATCCTGATAAACAAATGTTAATAAGTAAATAAATCTAACTCTTGAACCTGGCCATGTACCTGAACTAGTGGCTTCCCCTGTTACTGGTGGATTCTGTTGGGGTGCTTTAGGCTGCCACCATGGGTTCCCTTATATCCATGTGCAGCACTGGTTATCCCCTTCTTATGCACTGATGCCCTGCTTGCTAAGTAGAGATCCCCTTTCTCCCCAGCTCATCTGCCAAGTTACACTCCGGGTCTGCCAACCAGTTTCTCATGTCCTCAGCAGAGTGCTAAGGGTTTGTTCCCTCACCAAAAGATCTGCCAGCCTTTCAAAAGTGGTGACCTGACATCCACACACCCACCTATGAAAATAAGTGCTTATCTCAGCAATATAATCACATACACTTTTCATCTGCCTTGTGTCTATGCTTTTGAAACTTTTTTTCTGTAAGTTTCAGGTGTTAACTTAAAGCATTCTAATAAGCATTATTTGACCTTATCATAATTTAAACAATCAATATCAGACAATTTAGAAACAGCGAGTTACACATTTTCCATGGAGTAAGGGAATCAGGAAATGTACCCAGAGCCCTTGGTCAACATTATACCATTTACATACTCTTTCAAATGCATGAATAAAACTATCGAAATGATCACCCTCTGTAAACTGTAGAAGACCTTTATTGCTTCTGGGGTTCGGTTATTCCCTTCCTCATTACCTCCATGACCCTGACGAAGACTCATAATTTCCCTCTCATGTTGGCATTGTTTCTCATTTTCTTCAGCCTTCAAACACCGCAGTCTGTATGATGATTCTAATTCCATATGTTTTGCCTGCTGCAGTCTCTCTGTTTGTTCTTATTACAAATGTTTGGCCTCCAGTTCAAATCTCTTTAACTTCAGATGGCTTTTTAAGTCCTCTGAGGAAAAGGTGAATTGTCCTGTTTCTGAGGGGTGCAAATCCCCATCACCAGACTTATCCTCCTGGTTGCTGGTCTGGGCTACAGCTGTGACTAAGGCTGGAATCATTCCCTCATTAGTCAGGTTGGCATGGACTAGTCCTTTGGCTTCACACACATTGGCAACTGTTTCTTTGTCAGCTTTCCATACTGTGAAGTCAAGATCAACAGGATCATCTTTCCCTGCTGATACTGCCAAGCCCATTCCCTTGACTTTGGTTTCGCTAGACAGTAGGTAAGGACAGTGGCAACCTTGTTCATCCATTCATATATGTCACTAATTAGATAATGGGGCATTTGGCTACCTTAAGAGTCATAGTCACTCCCGACGTTTATTCATGCTTCACTGAATTTCTTCACTTTGACATTCAGAGCACTGGGCTGACATCTTTGCCTGCTTCCCCTGACTAAATTAACAAAAAAATAAAACTGTTGTGAAAAGGAAACTCTTTATGTTTACCTTGGGGATGCTGAGACTACACACACCTTTAGTGACAACTTCTTACAGACTACAGAAGTTCAATTAATATCCACAGCACTGCTCACCAATATGTCATGTCCACCCTGGGCCAGTAATCAAGCAGCTTGAATCCTCACCATTGACACCAATGAGGGATGTTCACTTGGAACAAAAATAAGTACACACAGTATTAACAGATGCAGCTCTCTGCATCAAGCACAATTAACCTTCAGACCACACTCAGTCTGGGGTCTGTGTCTCTCTCTCTCTCTCTCTCTCTCTCTCTCTCTCTCTCTCTCTCACACTCTCTAGGCCCCCAGTAAGACTCCCCAATGGCACAATTGTAGAGATGAGTCCTCAACCAAATGTCCAAGCCAAGTCCTTCAACACCCTCTCTGTGAAGCCAGTGCTGTGTGTCCCTGCTCCAAGCAGCTGAGACACACACTCTTTGAGATGTGATTTAGACACAAGCACAGACACACAGGAAAGGCTGGCACAGATTTACTCACTCTGCTGCACTTTGCACAGAATATAAGGTAGTTACCGCCACCAGGCACTCCAAAGCAAACTACTCAAAGGCTGTTACAATGGTACCCATTTATACTGAGTGAAATTAATACTAATGCAAAGGGTAATGTTGACCAAACAACAAGGCTTTCAGGAGTGGCCACAGTGTCACCAGATAAATGTAAGTACTCTCAAAGGTTAAAATATTCTCAAAAATACCAGCCACAGTGAAAAAATTAAATACGTTTAATAATAAATTAAAGAACATGAAAATATTAAATATCTATTTACAATAAACACCCGAGTTTCAATCACAGAGAATATTAAACATAACACAGGTGGACATGATCACACAGTTACAGAAAAACAATACTTAACTAATCTCATTATATTTTTCTAACCAATCTAAAGAATTACTATACCCTGGTTACTTACTAAAGCATGGTAAGATAAAATGGATGAGCGATCCTTTTATGTCAGGTTTCAAAAACAGACTGCCCTGAGACTTCAGTCTCATATAGTGGTAAAACATTTTTGTGCCATGTTTCAGAATAACATCTTATACATCTGGTCATCTGTTTCCATAATAGTCCCCCGCCCCTTTACTAGAAATTGAACCAGAATCTCACATGTATGTGTTACCATACACACAGATAGAGCTTTGTTAAGGTGTGTTGCAGCTTCTGGAAGTTATAAAACAATTTTAAACTTCCACTCTTCCAGAGTAGCAATTAGTTCACCCCCAAGGACAACACATGAAGCTTCCTAGTACAGACTTTTTGTCTCTGCTGCATTGAGACCTGTGAGATTTTTAATGGCCTAAATTAAGTCATTTAATTTCAGGATATTTTTCTGAAAGTTAGCTGGGCTTGAGCTTAACCTCTTCTCTTCCAGTACCTCTGTTACAATATTAATTTCAACAGTTATAATATACAGTCTGACATAAAGTTGTAGTTTTTTCTCTCCAGTAGGACCCACTGTTGCTACATTTTTTAACACAAGCAGCTTTACAAATACATTTTCAACACAAGTACCTGCACAAATCAGTTTGATATACATATGACATATAATTGTTTACAAAACTCCAGCTAGCTATGCTGGCATATGTTACACATTCACTGCAGTACTTCCCCTGGCATAGCTGGCAATACCTCCTATCATCATAACATATAAGGGAAACTAATGGGCGATTTGGATGGGCAGGTAGAAGGTTTGTTAGTAATAGAGGTCAAAAGCATAAAAAGTTAACGATGAGTTTTTCCCATAGCCATTCTGGATGGTCTATGTTTAGGGAGACTGCAAATCCAACACATACAATCAGGTGTAATTCTCAATCGAAAGAGTTCATCCTCCTGCAAAAAAACAAAAAAAAAGCAACTGCCTTACAACCTGGTGGATGAAGTACCTTCTAAAAGTTCACAGAGGCCGGACTGAAAAGTCTATCAACCACTTGAAAGAGCTAAGATTGTCACTTTCTGACAGCAGAGGTCTCTGCTGGTCAAGTAACATACTTTTTCATGGATAACTTTGAGTAATTCTGGTCTAGTGCCAGATTTTCCACCAGCAGATGAGTCCACCTCCTACAGTACTCCATCATTTACTGTTTACTGCATTGTGTGTAAGGCTGAAATCTCTTTTCTCTTTCATGATTACATGATATCATAGGGATAGGGTGCACATGAAGAGGGGCAAAGGGGTAAAGTAAGCCATGGCAGCAGCTGTAGAGTACTTCTGTTCTAAGTCACATGTCTACAAATGTTTATTCTTTGAAAAATAATTTAGAGCTCAAAGCATTTCCAAGAGGTTTACCTATTGCTAATGTGTCTTCCATTGCTTTTAAATAAGATAAAAATGATTTTCAAGAATGCTTGTTTAATGGAGATCATGAAAATACTGAAATGTACAGTTGAATAAGTTGAACTTACCATAGGAGTAGATGTTTGAATGATCACTTCTGCAGTAGCTTTAGCTATATGGATTGTATCTTGCCAAGGATATAACAGCCAGCCAGTTTCCAAAGCTTTAGGGCACCTTCTGTGTGCTCAAACTGTCAAGCAGCTCAAGCTGAGCTGACTACAAGCCACGTTTTGGTGCAAAACCATTCAGAGCTTTCCTGTTAGCAGAAAGAGGGAGGCTGAGCTCTGAAGGATTATGCTAGGAACAGTAAAACATAAATGTCCACACCTTGGCATAAAAAAAAACACCAAAAAAAACAAGGGGGATGGAGGGATGGAGTAGCTATTGCAGCAATGATCATTTGACCATCTACTGTTATGGCAAGTTCAGCTTATACAACTGTACTATGTTCTTCTAATTGAGTACTGCTGCTGTAGTCTTAGCTGTATGAGGAGATTACCATAGCTAACAGCATTTGGGATGTAGAAGGAGAAGGGTCCTGGAGCCCTTGGAGAATGGTCTAGCAAAGCTTCATCTGGAACTAGAGAAAGAATCAAGCTTATAATGCTTTGCAAAAGTAGGTACAGGGGACCAAGTAGCAGCTTCTTTAATACTTCTAGAATGCAATCCTTTCCAAAAAATCATACATGAAAGCCAAAGCACTTGTAGAGAGGGCCTTGACCCAGTGTGGAATACATTTATTATGGTGAGGATAGCAAAGGCCAATAGCTTTAGATAACCATTTGGAAATAGTCTGCTTTGGCACAGGTTGTCTGTTCTTCTTACCCTCACAAGAAATAAACAGTTGTCAGAAAATCTGGGGGATATAGGTCATGGACTTCCTTTGTCATTCAGTTTTAGATGCAGAAAGTAATTGGGCAGGTGGATAGTTTGGCTTAAAGTAAACTTGGAAACTACTTTATACATAAAAGAAGGATTAGTTCTCGAAGAAACCCTATCCCTATGGAAAATGAGGTAGAGTTGACTCACCATAAGAGCTTGCAACTTAGATACCCTTTTTGCAGAGATCAGAGTAATCAGTAAAACTTTTTTTCATGTTAAGAACCTCAAGTCAGTCAGATTAGCTGGTTCAAATGGAGAAAGTGTTAGCTTCTATAACAAAAATTTAAGATCCCAGGGAGAATTCACTGGTTTACTTGCAGCCTTTTATGCAAATCTCCTTTCAAGAACATTTTGACACAAGACTGCCTTGATAAAGCAGGTTCTATGGGCAAACATGCTGAAATCTCTGATAAATGAACCTTGATAGAGAAATAAGAAAGGCCATAGGATAGTAACTCACATAAATATTGTAAAACCAGAGAACAACAAGCCCTGATTGGGTGTTAGCTTTGTTGGCACTGACTAGAAAACCTTTTATATTTGCTAATATATGATTTTCTAGTAGCAGATTTTCTTGACTCCATTAGTACCTGTTGCATGTCTTCAGTAAACAGATAAAAGTAATTAAGACCCTGTCATGCAAGCAGTCAATTGAAAATGATTAATGTCAGAATGTATCAAACAACCCTGCTCTTATGTGAGTAGATCCAGTCTGTGAGGAAGCTTATGGTACTCACTCATGGCCATTTCCAAAGGAAGGGAGAATCACAGTTACCTAGGCCACAAGGGAGTCACCACAACGATCTTGAGGGATTCCTTTTGAATTTTCAAAAGTACACAGGATATTAGTGGAAAGGATGGAAAGCATACAGGAACATTCATGTCCAAAGAAAAGAAAAGGCATCTGTCTTCCAGACTTTCTTGCAGAGAGTTCTGGAACAGAATCTTGCCAGTTGATTGTTCAAAAAGGAGGCAAAAATGTCTACTCTAGGAAGTCACCACAGATGGATCAAATGTTGAAAGTCCCCCTAATGAAGTTTCTATTTGGGAGGGTTAGCCCTCATCCTGTTCAGCTTGTCTGCAACATGATTTTACTCTGCTGGAATGTAGGATGCCGGTAGAGTAAGGTTGTGCTGTGAAGCTTTATCCCAAGCTAACATGGCTTGTCTGCAAGGTTCCACCTTGCCTGTTGATGTTTCACATGGCTGTGGTATTGTCTGAAACCACTTTGAAGAGGTCCCAGAGCCAGAGATGGGTCAGAGAGTTGAGTGCCTTGAACAGGGCAAACATCTACTAGACATGTATGTGCATGTGTCTATCCTTGGTATCTCAAAGCCCTGCACTTTTATCCCTCCTGAAACTGCTCCTAAAGCAAAGTCTGAAATGTCTATGGTGAGGTGACGGTCTGCTTTGGAGACCTAGATTTAAGGATATCTGTTGTTTCCACTAAAAAAGTTCTCTTCTGACAAACTAGCACTGGGATTTTAGAAGATAAATGGTGTTGATGCTGGGACCAAAGAGATGTCAGATATCACTGCATCTTTCTCATGTGGAGTCTTGCCAGGAGTATCATGAGAATCACAGGTGCCATGAGACCCATCTTCCTGAGGTTTCCCTTGCAGTGACTGAAGTCTGAGTGGAAAACCTTGGAAACAGATCTAAATAAGGATCTTTTTTTTCCTGCAGAAGAATATTTCTTTCTTTATTTTAATTATTTACGTTTGTTGACCGGGAGAGTCCGACTGGATGCAGGTCTATTTTCAACGGAGGCTTGGAGAGAAAAGCTCCACATTCAAATGTTACAGACAATTATACACTTTGAGTAATATATCATTTACAAATTACAGCTTTAGTTACAGCTTAAAACCATAATACTAGATTGACAAAAGTAGTAAAACAGGTGTAGAACAAACATACAGGTTTAAATATAGCTTACAGATGTACATGGTTACAGATGTTGGACAATATTAATTAGTAGACATCAGAAGCACTTCTGTTTGTGAGGTGCATAACAGACATTGTCAATTGTTTCAATAAGAACTTTTTATTGTATGGTATGTAGCTGGTACCATTGAAGGAGGTGAGGGAACTCTAGCCAGCCCAGTTCTGCCAGTGAGAGAGAGAGTGGTGACTATGGTAGGGTGCCCCTGTGATGAGTTTTGTGATTTTGTTATAGCAGGTTTCAAGCTTATTTAGATCACATTGTCTTAGGTTTGTATATACTGGGGAGGCATAAAGTAGGGTGAAGATAAGGTGAGAATTTGCTAATGAGATCTTTGCAGCTTTGGTAAGTAGTTGCTAATTTCTATATAATGCTCCTAGTTTTTTGTGCACTTTTTTAATGGTCATGGATATGTAAATGTCAAAGTTCAGTTTATTGTCTATTTCTACTCCTAGCAATTTGGTGTGTTCTGTAGGGTGGATAGTTGTGTTGTTTTTTGCTGTGATATTAAAGTGAGAGAGGTCTTGGGTAAGCTTGGTTGGTTGGAAGATTAGTAATTTAGATTTGTTTGGGTTGAGTATAATTGGGCATTGGATAACCAAGTTTCCACAGAGGAAAAGGTGTCCTGTGTGACATTTTGCAGTTTGGGTAGGAAGTGGGTTGTGCCATCTGCATATTGTATGAGTGTGCCTTGTGTTGTGGCAGAGGCTAGATTATTGGTGAAAATAGAGAAGAATAGGGGACCAAGATGTACCCTTGGGGAACCCTATGGAGACAGTTAGTTAGGGGGATAGGTTGTCCTGCCATACAATAGATTGTTGGTAGTCAGATAGGTAACTTTCAAACCAGTCGGTGACTGATTGAGAGAAGGATAGGTTGTTGAGAAGAGAGATAAGTTTTTTGTGTGGTACCATGTCGAAAGCTTTAGATAGGTCTAGGAAAGTAGCTGAGGAAAGGTAGCCAGAATTTTTATGTTGTAGGATAGTGTTTGTGAAAGAGAGTAAGGCAGTGGTGGTGCTGTGGTTTGGTCGGAAACCGTGTTGGGTGTTGGAGAGGAGGTTGTTTGCAAGGAGATGATCTGAGACCTGAGAATGTATGCATCTCTGTAGTATTTTGGAGCATGGAGAGAGAATAGCTATGGGGTGGTAATTGGTTAGCTCTGTGGAGGGGCCGCCTTTGTAGAGGGGAATTATGTGTGATATTTTCCAAAGTGTGGGTACCTAACTTTCTGATAGAGATCTGTTTATCAAGATGGATACTGGGTAGGCTAGAGCATCAGCTACGAGTTGTAGGTATTCACTTGGGAGGTTGTCTGCTGCTAATTTGGTAGGTTTAAGCTTAGTTAACAATTTCTTTATTTTGGAGGTAGGAACAGGGAACAAAAAGAAGCTAGTGGGGAGATTGCTAGTTGGAGTTAGATGTGTGGGTTGGGGAGGGTTGTGTTGTCTAGCTAGTGACAGTATGGTTTATGTGAAATGTATGTTGAAGGAGATAGCAATTGTTTCGGTGGAGTGAGTGATGTTTGGAGTGGAGGTACCTACTTTACCTGGGTGGAGGATAGAGTTTATTGAGGACCAGAATTGTTCGGGGTTATGTTAGAAGGAGGTAAGGGCAGACTGGTTGTTGTTGTTGTCTTTCGGCTTTTCCCGGTTAGGGGTCGCCACAGTGGAACTCCGGTCTGCTAATGATTGGCAGTAGATTTTCACAAACGCCGAGGTGCCAGCTCGACATTCAACCTTCAATGAAGGCACGCCCATTTACACATGTCTTTTGAATGCCCACCCAACCATGGGGAGGACATACAGACTCCACACAGAAGGCACTCCCCGCACTCCAGCCGAGAATCGAACGGGAGAACCTCTTGCTGTGAGGCAACAAGGCTACTGCTGCACCACCATGGAAGTTGGATTTTGTCCTGTTTTATTAGCTTTTTGACTCTATTGTGTAGTTCTAGGAATTTCTGTCTAGTAGATTAGGTTCTGGTTATGCGCCAGTGCTCCCAGGCTTTAACCCTGATTTTTATTTTAGACTTAGTGGTTTTCTGTAGCCATGGGGATGGTTGGACTCCGGTTCTGGAAACTGTTATGGGGGCATGATAATTAAGGATGCTCAGGAAGGTATTATTAAAGTAGTCAACTGTGTCATCTAGACTGAGGTACTTTAGTGGTTGCCAGTTACATTCTATAAGGGATGAGTTGAAAGAGAGATGGTTAAAGCTTGTTGTTCTGCATATTTGCCAGCTATATAAGACTGGGGGATAGTGTGTTTGTTGGAACTTTTATTTATTCTAGTAGGTGATTGGACTAGTTGGGTGAAGCCATGAAGGTTTATATGATGGGTTGAGTGGTTGCTCGAACAGGTTTGCCAGTCGGTGTTGAAGTCATCTAAAATTATAGTTTCTTGGGGCAGATGGTGGGTAGTCCAGTTAAGGAGATTTTCTAGTGGAGGGATGTTTTGGCCAAGTGGGAAGTAGCAGCCTATTATGTTAATGTTTTTTATTTTGGTTTATTTTAATGTTGGTATATATTATTTCTTCCTTACCTATTTGAGGAGCTGCTGAGTTTAAGATCTGGATGTTTAGATGCTGTTTAAATATTATAGCTATGCCGCCTCCTTTTTTGTTCTTTGAACTGAGGTATCTAGTTGATATCTCAGGAACGCAATCTTGTTTAAGAGAGTCATGAAAGAATTATGATTGTTCTCTTGGAGTAAGAGATCAGCGACCCAAGAAAAAGATTCCTGACACACTGAAAAAGACTCTACAAAGATAACCAAGTCATCTAAATATGGAAAATGTGGCTACCTTGTGGCCTGCAATGGGCTGTAACTGGGCTAGACAGTTTGTGAACACTCTTGGTGCAGTGGATAGTCCAAATGTTAAGGTAGAGTACTAATAATTTGATCTAGACATACAAAACCGTGTAAGTCTAGTGTTACCAAGAAACTTGAAAGTGGAATCAGTAACAGATTGTGAAGTAACATAATTTTTAATTAGGGTGCTATCACAAACAGGTTTAGGAAAGAAAGATCCAGAACTGGTCTCCAAGGATTTTCTTTCTTTCTTTGGCACTAGGAATACTTTTGAATAAAAACCGTTTCTCATTTAGGAAGGAGTAACTGGTTCCATCACTTCTTAGGACAGCATGTGAAGAAGAACAGATGGAAACAAAAGATTCTTATGTGGAGGATGAGTAAGGACACCTGGAAAGGAGGGATTTCCTGCCACTGTCATCTGTAATCTTGATGTATGAAATTCAGAACCCATTTGTCTGACACAATCTGTCATCAAAGAGAAAAATAGAGGTTAACACTTTCAGGAAGACAAAGGGGGTCAGGGTGGGAGTGGGTCACAAGGTCTCTCGAGCAGTCTTCAAACATATTGGACTGTCCTTGATTTTGGGAGGTTGGAGACTTTCTTTTGGAACTCTCTTGCCATTCCTTCTTCAATGTCTGTTTACCTGAATTCTGTTGAGACTGTTTATTTTGTTTTCTGGCAAAAATGGAAGAGGAGAAAGAAAATCCCTTGGACAATTTCGGAAATAAGAGCTGAAAAATCCTAGAGATTTCCTGGATCGCCCTTTTCATCACAGATCACCTCTGTAGCAGAGGGGCCAAACACTGAATCTCTGTCCAAGGGAGAACCTAACATGTCTTTTTTAACATCATCTGAAAGGTTCTGAGAATGCAGACATACAAGCCTCCTTAAAACAGTTCTAGTGGCCATAGCCCTAGAAGAAGTATCAAGAAGAGTCATATACACACTGCAAACAATAGGTAGTGACCTGTGCAAAAGAAAAAAGTTGTTTAAAGTAGATTTTTTCCTCACAAAAAGAAACTGCAAATAAAACATTCCTCATACTTTCAGAATTTGTCAGAGCAAACTTTAACACATGAACCTGATAATTCAGAAATTCTGAAAACCAAAATTGCAGTATACATTTTTTCCCCATACCTATGAATTCTTTTCACATCCTTATCAGAAAGAGTAGGATTGGAATTAACTGAGTGCTTATTAGTAGTGAGATCGACTAAGGCTATAGTTTCTGAGTCAGGTTTGGGAAAAGTGTATAAAAATTTAAAAGCGCAAGGAATTTTATACATTCTATCTGCCTTTTTAGTGACAGCTGGCTGACTAACAGGGAAATTGCCGGCAGTAACTCATACACCTTGTAAACCTGACAGAACAGAAGGAATGGGTGTAGGTTCTGGAAAATCCTTCTGTAAAAACTAATACTATTTTCTGAGGGACTGAGAAACCTCGGTGTTCTCCCACTAAAAACACTGGCACAATCTAGTAAAAGACTTCGAGAAATAGGAAACCCCCATAGGGAGAATCAGAAACAGTGCTCTCCTCTTAGTCTGAATCAGAAATCTGAGGAAAAAAAAACTGAATCTGTCCCTGCATCTTCCTGTTCAGATTCAGAATCTTGAATCTCTTCAGGAAAAGAGGAATTCCTCTTTCTTTTACCAGAAACTATTTTACAAGAAAGATTGATAACCTGAATTAAACTCTGAATGAGACCCAGTAAACCACCCCTCTCTAAAGGAATTTGAGGAGGAGTAAATACATGTTTTTTTTTTTTTGTTTCTTTTTGACAGGAAAAATGTGGCCAACTGTGTTACTAATGGCAGCAGCTGCTTCCCCAGTGATGGGAACAACATTCTGGCACATACTCTCCCTTATTCGCTGAGGGAACTCCAACAGCCATAGAGGATGTGGCTAACCCCCAATCCATAGTGGCTGTAGGTGCTATACCAGAGAGATCCAGGGTAAAAGATGAGTGATCTGAGATACAACAAATGGCCACAGCAGAGTCACCCACCTGTAGCTAAGGCAAATTGCTAGCCTGCTTTGGTGGCAAAGGCTGTTTGCTTAAATTTGTTTTTCTTTTTGTGCCTGGAAGAAGTACTGACTGTGGGACTGGTAGTCTGTTCTATGGTCAAGATGAAAATGGTGCCTGTTTCCCGGGGAAGAAAAGCAGCAAATGACGGTAATACTACCAGTCCACAAAATTATTTTTTACAGAAAATAAACAGTATAAAGCACTTTTGAATGCCATGCCAGCACTACTAAGGTTTCAGGTCAGACCTCAGATGTAACTTTGGCCTGTTTTACAGATTTAAGATCCAGTCAGATCAAGATGATCCAGTCAAGAATAACTAAATCATTTGACTGTAGCATCAGTATCTCTAGTTCAAATACATGTCAAGATGCCACACATTTCTTTTTGTACATCGTGCTATTGAAAGTTCATATTCAGCATTCATAAAACAGTTTTATTTTTACATTTGTAGAAACAAAAGTAAATAGGCAAATCCTTAAACTGCCTATGCTTCATATATGTATCAAAACATGTTATGAAATTCCAGTAAAAAAGGAAAGAACCACATCTCTAAACACTTTATGTAGTCACTCAAAATGTAGATAAAGTTAAAAACAGACTGCAAGCAATAATAAACCTGTTTACAAACCACATTTGCAAAACTTAAACTAATAGTATAAACGTTCTATGTATAATTATGCACCTTTACCTAAATAGGCATATAAGAAGGATCTTGACTTTTACATAAAAATGCCACACCTTTCTTTTAGTGGTAGCCACATAAATTGAGTCAGCAAGTTGAAATAATAGACAAATTCATTGACTAGCAATAATGTAACAGAAATGAGAACAGCCAAAGTAATTACTAAACAGATACTTCAGAGAGTTGGGACTGCAGCTGTGAGGCAACTTTGGGATTTTCAAGGAGACAAAGCAGGAAATGTTTTATTCATGCAAATGAAAAATCATATACAATATTAAATATTACACAATACATCTTAATAAATCTTGAGATTTCAGTGCTTAGAAAAGATTTAAAGTTTTTCATAATTTATTGTACGTTTTTTAATAAAGTTAAAAGTTTATTTTTTCATCAATTATATCCAATTTATTATGGGTTTATTTATTAGTTAAGTAGACACATAAGGTACAGCAGACTTGAAATCATCAAAACAGGTTAAACAATGATTGCAACAGTAATACCGGGTAGGGCTAATATTTGTGACATCTGAGTTTTTTGTGTTACTGATTCTTTTTTCTATTCATTTAACCTAATTTTACTCACTGAAAATTTGAAATTCAATACTCAGGAATAGGCAGTGTCTAGACAGCTAGGACGTAAGAAGAAAGAACAAGTTCTTACCTCGGTGCATAGAGGGATATAGCCTTGACCATGGCTTTGCAGTCTGAACTCCCAGCAAACCCCAGAACCTTTAAGAACTTTTCCTAGACTAACTACCTCCTGTTATGTGAAGGCATATCTCAGTTCCAAGCCCCTCAAACTCAGACAACATGGTGGCCTATGCAGAAGAGTTAACATTAACCCTGTATAAGCATGTAAACAATTGCACAGAAACAGCAATACCACACCAAAATAAACTCCATAACCAAGCCTCCTTGCTGGAGGTATAGTATAAACAGGTTGTACAATAAATGAAATAAAATCCTGTTCAAAGATAGGAAGGACTATACCCAAAAGACAATCCCCCCATCTCAGCAAGCAACTCATGAAACTAATCAAGTCCACCAAAGCTAATTTTGAGGCAAAATAGCTTCCCAGGCTAAGGATAACTGTAACACATTTTTCAGTTATGTAAGCAAGCTTAAAGGGAACACCCAACAGTGTGCTGAACTAATAGTAAATTGGACTTTGAATACTGAAGCAGGGGATATAGCAAATTTACTGGGTGATAAATTTAGCTCTAATTTCAACCCCCATCACCCCCAGTTCCCTTCAGAAGATATCCTCTACTATTTCTCCCTCAATTATCATTAATGAACAGGTCCTCACTGCACTCTTCAGAGCTAAAAATACTGCATCTATGGTCCTGATAATATCCCAAGATTCCTCCTAAATAGCTTGAAACATGACTTGTCAGGCCCACTAGTATTTCTGTTCAACCACAGCTTCCAGACAGGCTTCATCCCTAGGGGATGGAGGACTGCAGTGGTCATTCCTCTACTCAAATGTGAACCATCAACAGACCTAGGTAAATACAGATCCATAAATTTCACTAGTCTTATATGCAAGACTATGGAAAGAATTATCATGGACTTGATAAACAAAGACATATGAAATCTTTACACATTGGACCCATCTCAGTTGGGTTTCATCAAGGGTAGATGATACTTACTAAACTTGGTGGACTTCTTCAGGTCATTAGAATCATGGATGAGGGGAAAATGGCACAAACTGCTTACCTTGATGTGGCAAAGACATTTGACACAATACCTCACTCAGTGTTATAGACAAACTCGCAAAGTTATATATAAACTCCTGTGTTACCCAAGGATTGCCAAATGGCTCACTGATATGACATATGAAATTAGGGTGGGGGGGAATCCACCTCCACCAAGACGTCTGTTACTAGTGGTGTCCCACAGGACTCAGTACTGAAGCCTTTGTTTGGACTATACTACTCTGACGTTAAGGCAAATGTAGAAGGCTTTGAGCTGACCAGATTTCTGATGACTGTAAGCTGGGTGCAATCATTGAATCCACCAGAGATGTAGATATCCTGCAGGAGGGTCTGATACAGACAATAACTGATGCCAGAACCATTACCTAAAACTCAGTACAGAAACAATGCATAATTATACCCTCTGGGAAGACAATCACCCCTGCAAATTACAATAGTAATACCACTACCCTAAGAGTAGCCAGTGGTAAGGGAATTGGGAACTCATTTTGATAGTAACCTGAACCTTGATCACCATGTTTCCATGGTGGTGAGAAAATCGGTTTACATGGTGCAAATTATAAGTAAGTGCATGGCATCATGATGTGAGGAGATCATAGCCCCACTATACTCATCCCTAATTAGACCAATAATGGACTATAATGCACCCTTCAACATGTACCTGACCAGACAATTACAACAGCTGAAATGGTGCAAAGGTTCCTCACTAAAGTAATACAGGGTATAAATAACATGTCCAATGCAGACTGCCTCAAAACCATATCCCTGTGTACTTGGTCTCCTGCAGACTACTTAGGGGTAATCTATACCTAAGCTACAAGGCATTCTCCAATCCAGCAGTGATGGATCTGCTACACATTCACAAAACAAACAGCACTACCCAATCTGAAGATCTGAACCTTGCCTGTGACATAAACAAAACATGTTGGAGGGACAAGTACGTGTCTCAAAGATCACCCCTTCTCTGGAACAGACTCCTCATTCATGTGAAATAGAGTTCCTGCCTAAGCCTATTTAAATGCAATTTGGACCAATGGATGAGAAATCACAAATTTACCCCTGACTTGTTGCCTGTGGCCTTTATGGATGGGGCAGTTTGTAAATGCCCTAAGGCACAGACATTTACCAAAGCTACTGTAGACTGTGGCATTGATAACTGGGAAAATTGGGGCATGAATGGCTAGCCTTAAAAAGTATCTAGGGCCATTAGCCTAATAACACCCTATGATCCTATGATCCATGCAATGATATGTGTTCACTCTAGCTAACAGTGGATGGGCTAGGGCTAAACAGAAGTACCTAGCTCTACATCTTAATGAAGCCTTTATTGTAGATCCTTGGACAGACTCTGAGAGTAAATTATCCTACAGAGTGTTGAGCCTTCTTTTTCACTGTACAGACATGCTGAGTATGAACATTTTTTCTCAAACACCGCAGTTGTTTTCCTTGTACCAGGAATTAATATTACTGATATTTGTTTTCCCACATTTGCATTTATTGGGTCTTGTATATAGGAAGAGAAGAAGCATTTACCTTTAATTTCTGTGATTATGGAGCTACTACCTCTATTGAAACAACAACATATACAGCTTCCTTTAGTGTTTCAGGAGCCCAAAGTAGGAACTACATCTGTATAGCTTCATTTGTTAATTCACCGAGTTGCCTATAATAAAATGCATTGTTCGACAAACACAGGGGTGTGATTTAATGTTGACAGTATGGATAGCTGAAAGGTAAATATGTCAATGGTATAGAATGTTGATAGAGGTAAGTAAGTGGGGTTGGGAGGGTGAGGACATATGTGTGTGTGTGTGTGTGTGTGTGTGTGTGTGTGTGTGTGTGTGTGTGTGTGTGTGTGTGTGTGTGTGTGTGTGTGTGTGTGTGAATTAGGGTTATGGTTGGGGATGAGTAAAGGATGGGTGTTGTGTGATTGTGTCCGAGTTTGTGCATTTTAGGCTAAGGGTAAGGGTTAGGTTAGGGGATAGATGTAGTGTTTTTTGTGTGTGTTTGTGTATGTGTATGTGTCTGAGTCTGTCTTGTGTAGTGGCAGTATTGCAGGAAGGTTTTCATGACGGTAAGGTATAGGGTTAGGGTTGGGGAAGGGGCAGCATTAGGGTTAGGGTTAACACCCATTACTAAGGTGATGTTTTGGCTTCTGTCTGACCATTTTATGATGAAGTTTTGCTTATGATTAAAAGAATACTGGTTTTGTTTGAGCTTCCATTTAAGTGTTTTGGTTTGCTTTGTAAGTTTCCCCTTTTTGTCCTACTTCTTAAGTACCTCAGTTGCAAATGGGTCAAAATGGAATCTTTTTCTAAAGGAGAGTTTACGATATTAGACTTTAACTCCTCAAGAAGGATTTGAGGTCTAATCCAAGTAAATCTTCTCAAAAGCAAACCAGAAGCAGGTGTCTGGAAGAAGAGTCAGCAGCATAATATACTTCAGAATATGCTGTGTCATCTGGGAAACAGCTCTAACAGAAGCATTTATTGAGTTTTCAGACACAGAAGATGAAAGGTTAGCTAATGACTTCCATGTATTCTAAAATGCACAAACATAAACTTTAACATGTGTTGACAATTTAAAAATCCAAAAAGTTAAAGTAATAGAACCATGCATTTTCTTCACCAACTTTTCCATTGTTTTCTATCCTTATCAGGGTAAATGAGGCTGGAAGTACTAATCTGTTCAGAAGAAGCATATTTAGAAAACATATGACCACTGGGACTGCTCTGAGATTAGAAAACAGCTACTTATGGATCTGAGGTACCTTCTGTAATCTATCATACCTTATGGCAGCCAATGGTTGTCTGTCCAGTAAACTGGCAGCAGTAAGAAAAACATCCCCTAAACCAGGCAACACAGGAAGGATGGGAGTAGATTTAGGCATCTGTAATTGTATTAAATCATTATACATTTTCTGTAGCTTTACTCTATTCCCACTGAAGAACCTCACTCATATTAAAGAAGATTTCTTCATTAGAGATTTATGAAAGATTGCTTTCTTCAGAATTTAAAAGTTTGAGCTGAGTAGATTCCTCAGAAGCATACTCCTCTACCTGTAAGGTTTTACTTACTGAATGGAAATCCTGCCAGACTGAGAAAGATATATTTTTCTTTTCCTTATTGAGGACTGACTGGAAGATGGACACATGGCCATCAGTTCTTTAGCAAATGCTAATATATCAGCTCTGACCATAGTGATGGAGGCAGGTTGACAGTTTATTTCACTAAGTACAGTGCTTCCCAGTGCTTCAGAACCCTTAGATACACTGATTAAATCATCCATGTCCCCCTCACCACCAACCCCTTCCCCAGTCACTGACATATGTGGATCTCCATAAAACACATTGGGATTTCCTACAGCTGCAGAGGATGTGGCTATCCCCCATTCTTTAGTGGGAACACTTGCTACACCAACAGGACCAGAGGAAAAAGATGGGTGGTCTGAGGAACAAAGATCAGACACAGCAGAAGTAACGACCAGTGTCTAAAGCAATGATGGAGTCAGAATTAGCCTGCAAAACTCCTTCTGACAGGCAGACCATCAAATGAAGCATTTGCTTTAGCATCAAAAAAGTCCTGAAGCTTTTTACACGCCTCTTGTCTTTTATGTGGAACACTTCTTGCGCTTCTGGCAGGAGGAGCACCAAGAAGGCATCCAAATATTTTGGTAGCTGCTTGGAGAAGGTGGAGTAAACTTGACATAGCTTAAGCTACTGCAAGAGTGATTCAATGTGAACATCAGTGGGCTGTATGAGAATGAGTAAATGCAGTCTGTACTGAACATGTGCAGCTGTTGTAATTAACATTCAGGAGCACACCAGGCACATATAGGTGAACTATAACTCATTAACACCTGTGTGTACACAATGTCATACCTCTATCAGCCTAAACATATCTAGCACTACAGAGTATTTTCTGAAAACTAAACTTAAAAGCATAACACAAACAAATGTAAATATTTTGTGGCAATAAAAGCTATTGAAACTGTATAAATAGTGTCATTAGTAATAAGTATGCTTTACAGTGATAATAGTTTATTCATAGTCTTTCAATAAGTGCTATAAAGTGGGCAGCGCAGTGGTGCAGCGGTTAATGCTGTCACCTCACAGCAAGAGGTTCTCTGGTTCGATTCTCGGCTGGGGTGCCTTCTGTGTGGAGTTTGGATGTTCTCCTTGCGTTCGCGTGGGTTTCCTCTGGGTACTCCGGTTTCCTCCCACATTCTAAAGACATGCTTCTGGAGCGTTTCTCCCCGGGCCTCCGCTGAAAACAGGATCTGTGGAACCTAGTCGGACTTTCCCAGTCAACAAATGTTAAATAAATAAAATAAAATAATGTATTAATAATTCAGACAAACCCAAAATTATAATTTTTTTAACTTTCACAGATTGCTGTATCTTGAAACTGTACAACCTAGACATATATAGCAAGAACATTTTTGTTAAACAGACATAAGCTTTCACATGACGACAAAAAATCCTCTATAACTCCATATTTATTGAGATATTTACAGAAATATGAAAGCATATGCTTAATTGCAATATTAGCATTATAAATCACAGTGAATATGTTTCAAAATGTGTAACTTACAGGACAAATATCAAAGATCATTTTCTTCGACAGTAAATAAGATTTGACCTGATGTCATGCAACAGTTTGTAAGTCACTTGTTTTCTGAAGTATTAAACATATATGGAAATATTATATATTTTCATAATTACTAATAAACAACTAGCAATATCTAAGATGTATTGTGATATAAATGGCCATTGATGAATTTTACTGTCTTCCACCATGGCATTTGACCCCATATCTTTCAATAAGGTGTAGAGCTCTCAGTTATGAAAATATGACCATAAATATGAAATTATGAACAATAAGTGACAAATGGTGATTAATTTCTCTACAGTGGGACATCCTGTATTGACAATCTTAGTGTAATTTTATTAATAACTTCTTGCACTTTCTAATACTGCCTATTACTAGGTGATAAGTCCCTTAGTTAAATAAACCAGACCCAAAAAAGGTCTGGACACCATAAAAAGCTATGGGTATGTGCTGGATGTATACAAAAAAGACACTGTGGGCTTAAATGGTATAAAATGGAAAAAGGGTGAGAAGAAGTTTAAAAATTTACTATATGTCTGTGTTTAGAAACCTAATGTTTTAATTGTAAATCCTAAAGAATTCATGAAGGAGTAGTCAAGTCAGGGTTGATATCTGCTGGGGATTATTACTGCATGTACAGCAAGCCTCATTTTTAACGTGAAAGTGAGGCTACTTTTTTTGAAAGAAAAGTGGTCCATGAATTATATGAAAAAAATTTTAGCTCCACTGAGATGTGCTTTTAGAATCTGAAATAATCTGGTATTTCAGGCTTGGGAACAGAATGCATCCAGTGAGGGTGAAATGGGCACTTGTTTGAGCAAATTAGTGGCAGTAGCTCTGCCTCACTAATTTTTTTGTTAGCGTGAATAGAATTTTAGTTTTCTAAAGAAGACCTAGTGTTGTTTAAATAGACTTGAGAATCTAATAAAATGGCTAAATTGACTGGAAGTAATTAGCATGTGTTTGACGTTTGAATGTGTGAAGACTAGTAGAAAAAGGGTGAAGGCTGTCAGCCTAGTCAAATAGAATTTCATACATAATTCTGGCATTTGTAAATATAAATGTAAAATACAGGCTTATTTCTTAAATGAAAGAAAACACTGTAAAATGTTAAACTTCAAGATTGTAGCAACATTGTCATCTGCTGTAAGGAAAACTAAGCCAAGCATTTTGCATCTGTTCTTTTGAAGTTAAAGTTATGTCTTGTATACCCTTTAATCTAGATAGTGGTGCCGAAGAGGCTAGCTGAACACATTATTTCTATTGCTTTAACTTAAGGAATAAATACTAGAGTGTACATGTGAAATGTCTTTTATTGTTGTAGTTTCCTGAGCAGGTGTTAGATTGTTAAATAATCTAGCCTGTTGGCCTGGGAACACCAGACTAAGTGTCAAATGATGTAATGTGTATACTGAGAAAACCTAAGTGTCAACATGATGTAATCTGGTTGGGCCCAGCAGAAATGTTTGAGTGATTTTAAAAACTATCGTTGAGAGAGAGACTGTACGCATTCTGTCTTGATATCCAACCTCAACACTGCCTTGCTCTATGAAAGTAAGTTACTTCAGAAGTATGTTTTCTTTTTGAAATAGCTAGGACTATAAAGATTAGACTTAAGTATTTTTCTGTTATAGCAGAATTTTCCTACTGTATTGTTTTAAGTTTCTGTGTGATCTCTGAATTCTTGAGTAGCATTGTATTGTAGTAGTACTGTCTTGTGTCTTTATTATTTATTATTAAATATTTTTAAACCTTTTACCTGTGCCTGGTTTGTGTAGAGTTAAGCTCTAGAGTACATTGCATATTTATAGAGTTTATTGTACAAGGCCACTCTAATAATCCTTAGACTGATTAGTCACACATACCAATTAGATAATAATATTGCACAGTAATAATTGGACACCCTTTTAATGGCCTTTGTGTAGCTGATAAGTATTAGCTGGTGGTGGCAGTAATTACTATCATATAGTCTGGGTAAAGGAGCACAGCTAGAGAATCTGTGTCAGCCTTTTCCAGGAGTGTCTGTGAAGTTGTATAAATGCTTATCTCAAAGTGTGTCTGGTGTGTCAGCTACCTGGGCAAGGACACAAAGCACTGATAGAACATAGAGGGTACTGGAGGTTAGCTTGCCAGCTAGGCTGAGATTTGGACCCTATAGCTGTGCCAGTGGGGAGTCTTATTGGGAACTTGGGGAGCAAGGGAGCAACTGGCCCCAGACTGACTGTGATCTCTGTGTGCACTTAAGGGAAATTGTACTTTACTGTGTGTATTTATCCTTTCCTCTTATATGAGATGCCCTCCCTGGTGTTAGTGGTAAGGACTGAGGCTCCTTGATAGCTGGACCAGGGCACTGCTGTCACATTGTGGTGGCAGTGGTGGGATCCACTTCACATACTAATTGGCTTGTAGTGGTGTGGGTAGAATGAATCCTGTAGCTTATGTACAGTGATCTCTGAAGGTGTTTTATACTCTAAATCAGCCATGCAGTGAATACTCAGAGTTCAGATCACAACTGTTTTATTTTTTTTTTGTTAGCTTAGTTAGTCAGAGTGGGCAGGCAGCATGTCATTGACAGCACAGGAGTATGGAAAGCTGACAAGGAGCCAGCTGGTGGAGATGTACCAGGCTAGGGGACTGGTGCATGGAAACCTGACTAAGGCAGACCTGATTGCAACCTTGGTTACAGCTGCATCAGAAAACAGCATCCAGGAGGACAATCACACTGGCAGTGGAAATACAATATCCTTGGAAAATGGACAGCTCAACCTTTCTGTGAAGGACAATCAGACTGGCAGTGGAGATACAATATTCTTGGAGAATGGGCAGCTCAACCTTTCTGCAGTGGACTTAAAAATCCAGCTAGAGCTAAAGAGACTTGAGTTGGAGGCCAGCCGTTTGGAGATAGAAGCCAAAGAAAAGGAGCGTCAGATTAAGCATGAGAGGGAAATGCTGGCTCTTTGCCAGAGTCATGGAGGTAATGGGGAAGGGAGTAACTGGACCCCAGAAGCACAACAGGTCAGTAAATTTCTTCCTCAATTTAAAGAGGGGGGATAATTTGATAGTTTCATTCATATGTTTGTGAGGGTATGCAAACAGTATAGTGTTGACCAAAGGCTGTGAGTACAGTTCCTGACCCCCTTACTCCATGGGAAAGCTGTAACTTGTATATCACAAATGCCTGACTGTCTGTTTTGATTATACTGCTGTAAAAATGTCTTTTAGAATGTTTTAAGCTAATGCCTGAGATATATAGGAAAAGGTTTCGTGAGCATAGACGCAAGGTAGATGAAAATGTATGCGAATATGTTGCTGAACTAAGCACTTATTTTCATAGCTGGGTGAGTGGATTTCAGGTCATCACTTTTGAAGGGCTGGCAGACCTTTTGGTGAGGGAACAAGCCCTTAGCACTTTGCCTGAGGACATGAGGATCTGGTTAGTTGATAGACAATGTGCTACTTCAGATGAATTGGGGAAGAAGGGAGACCTATACCTGGCAAGCAGGGCAGCCCTGCACAGGAATGGGACCCCCAGTACTGCTCATGGGTCTAAAGGAACCCATGGTGGGCAGCCGAGATTGCCCCAACAGAATCTGCCAGTAGTAGGGGAAGCCATTAGTCCAGGTATACGTCTAGGACCTAGGGTTAAATGTTTTGAATGCAACCAGTGGGGCTATGTGGCATAAAGGTGTCCACGGAGGCAAAGTGGGGAACCAAAGGTGAGGGAGCCAGTAAGTAGGAAAGACAAAATTCCAATAGTAGATTGTCTTGAGACAACAGGGGTATGGAACTACCATCCTGCAGATGTCCTGAGAGGGAAGAATTTGGATGCGGCAGTACCATGTACTTATACAGTTACATGCAGTGAGGCTAGGAGACAAGCATGTGGGTCTGGTAGGCTGGGGGAGACACAAACAGACTGCATACTTGCAGCCAGGACTGGTGAGGTGGTTACTTCAGGGAGTGAGCTACACTGTAGCAGTGAGATTGAATGCGAGCCATAGCTGCCTTTGGGTACTGATGTTCCCTTGGACAGGGTGACTGCAAAGGTAGAGGTGAGTAGAAGTACCAAGACTGACAGTGAGGCACAACTGTCAGAGGATGCCAGACTTCCTTTGGAAAGGGAGCTGGGAAGGGTTACAAGGAGAGAGTTGAGACAGGCTCAGCTCTCAGACCCTACATTGCAAGGCCTGAGGCAGGTAGCTAGGGAGGCACCTGATTCTGAAGAGAAGGGGAATCTGTATACTGGGACAAAGGGTTACTATACAGAGAGTGGACCCTTGAGGGAGGGCTAGAAGCTAAGAGAGTACAGCAGTTGGTAGTGCCTAGAGCCTACCATCTGGCACTTCTAGCCATAGCCCATGATATTCCCTTTGCAGGTCATATGGGCATAAAATGTACAAATAGGCATATTATACAAAATGTCTATTGGCCTGGAATTTCCAGAGATGTAACAGGGTACTGCAGGATCTGTGAGCAGTGCCAAAAGGTAGGCATGGCAGAAGACAAGGTGAAAGCTCCTTTGATGACTTTGCCTGTGATTGAGGAGCCATTTCAGAGGGTAGCTATGGATATTGAGGTTCCTCTGAGTACCCCAAGTTGCACAGGGAAAAAGTATATCCAAGTGATAGTGGATTATGCTACACGATACCCTGAGGCAGTGGCTTTGTCCTCCATTAAGGCAGAGAAGGTGGCAAATGCTTTGTTAGAGATTTTCAGCAGGTTAGGTTTTCCAAAAGAAATACTGACTGACCGAGGTGCCAATTTCATGTCAGACCTGCTGGCTTGTCTGTGGATGTCTTGTGGGGTGAAGCACATGAAGACCATCCCCAGACTAATAGTCTTGTCAAGAGGTTAAACTCTACAATCAAGTCCATGCTACGGGCATTTGCAGATCAGGAATACTTGGCAGAAGCCCAACAACAGAAAAAGGTGTGGTATGACAGGAATGCTTGAGCTAGAGAGTATGCTGTGGGGCAGCAGGTAATGGTTCTCATTCCTGTCAAACACAACAAACTGCAAGCAGCTTGGCAGGGTCCCTACAATGTGGTAAGAAAGGTAAGTGATGTTAGCTACATGGTGGAAGTGCTAGACATACGGCAGGGGCACACATTGTACTAGGTTAACATGATGAAGCCTTACCATGATAGGGAGGCCCTTGTGCTGAGCATTTGCAATGGATTGCAACTTCCTGCAGTTTGAGGGAGATCTACTGACTGATCTCCTCAGTGAGGCTTGGACTGATACCTCAGTGGAAGGGGTAGCAATGTCCCAGCAGCTATCTACTACCCAGGTTCGAACAATCTGAGCAGTGTTGCAGGAATGTGGGGACATGTTCACTGGAAAACCAGGGTGCACCCACCTGGTGCAGCACCAGGTGGATACAGGACCCCAAAGGCCTATTGGGCAGGCCCCTTATAGGGTGCCTGAGAGAGTCAGACAGACCCTGAGGGAGGAGGTACAAGTGATGTTGGAACTAGGGGTGATTCAAGAGTCCAACAGTCCATGGGCTTCCTCAGTGGTACTGGTGCCAAAGAAGGATGGCAGCACCAGGTTCTGTGTGGACTACAGAAAATTAAATAGTCACACAGAGTTGGATGCTTACTCCATGCCTAGGACATGTGAGGCCCTAGAGCAGCTGGGTGGGGCTAAGTATCTTACAACCATTGATCTTACCAAGCATTACTGGCAGGTGCCCTTGTCTTCCAGTGCTAGAGAGAAGTCAGCCTTTGTGACTCCTTTTGGCTTGTATGAGTTCACAAAGATGTCCTTTGGGATGAAGAATGCCCCAGTGACTTTCCAGAGGCTGGTGGATAATATCCTAGCAGGAGCAGGAGGGTTTGCCCTTGCTTACCTAGATGATATTGTCATCTACAGCCATTCCTGGCCAGAACACCTTCAGCATGTCAAGGAGGTGTTGGGCAGACTACAGAGGGCAAGACTGACCATTAAGCCGAGCAAATGTCAGGTGGGTATGGCAAAGGTCTCCTACCTCAGACATAGAGTGGGGAGTGGTAAGATAAGGCCAGAACCTGCCAAAGTCAAAGCCATTCAGGCATGCCTGCACCTGCTACTAAAAAGCAGGTGGGGGCATTCTTAGGGACAGCAGGGTATTACAGAAAGTTCATCCCTAATTATAGTACTATAGCTGCTCCCCTCACAGACCTGACAAGGAAGAACAGGCCAGATAAGGTAGTGTGGATCCCAGAATGTGAGCAGGCATTCCAGAAGCTTAAAGAAGCTTTGGGAGGACCCCCTGTGTTAGCCAGTCCAGATTACAGCAAAGAAGTTGTTGTGCAATTGGATGCTTTGAACCATGGGATGGGGGCTGTACTTAACCAAATTTCTTCAGAGGCAGAAGAGCACCCAGTGGTTTATCTCAGCTGTAGGCTCCAACCCAGGGAAGAATGCTATGCAGCTGTAGAAAATGAATGTCTAGCCATAGTGTGGGCACTGCAGAAACTTCACTCTTATCTGCATGGAAAAAAAATCACTGTAATGACTGATCACAACCCTCTGACATGGTTAAACAGAGCAAGCCAGCAAAATGCCAAGTTGCTAAGATGGAGCCTAGGGTTGCAAGCCTATGATATGTCAGTACCGCACCACAGTGGGAGTAGCAATGCCAATGCAGATGGGCTCTCAAGACAGGGAATGGGGTGAGGTACACTCAGATAGACCTAACCCACTCAAGCGGTGTTTAACAAGGGTCACTTGAAAAACTAGCTTGAGTTCTCCATGGGGGAGAGATGTGAAGACTGGTAGAGAAGGGGTGAAGGCTGCCAGCCTAGTCAAATAGAATTTGATACACAATTCTGGCATTTGTAAATATAAATGTAAAATACAGGCTTGTTTCTTTAATGAAAGAAAACATTGTAAAATGTTGAACTTCAACAACATTGCCATCTGCTGTAAGGAAAACTAAGCCAAGCATTTCACATCTGTTCTTTTGAAGTTAAAATTATGTCTTGTATACCCTTTGATCTAGATAGTGGTGCCGAAGATGGCTAGCTGAACACATTCTTTCTATTGTTTTAACTTAAGGAATAATTACTAGAGTGTACTTGTGAAATGTCTTTTATTGTTGTAGTTTCCTGAGCAGATGTTAGATTGGTTAAATAATGTAGTCTGTTGGCCTGGGAACACCAGACTAAGTGTCAACATGATGTAATGTGTATACAGGGGAAAACCCAAGTGTCAAAATGATGTAATCTGGGAGGGGCAGCAGACATATTTGAGTGATTTTAAAAACTATTGTTGAGAGAGAGACTGTAAGCATTCTGTCTTGATATCCAACCATGGCACTGCCTTGCTCAATGAAAGTGAGTTACTTTAGAAGTATGTTTTCTTGCAGAAATTGCTAGGACTATAAAGATTAGACTTAAGTATGTTTCTGTTATATCAGAATTTTCCTACTGTATTGTTTTAAGTTTCTGTGTGATCTCTGAACTCTTGAGTAGCATTGTATTGTAGCAGTATTGTCTTGTGCCTTTATTATTTATTATTAAATATTTTTAAACCGTTTACCTGTGTCTGGTTTGTGTAGAGTTAAGTTAAGCTCTAGAGTGCATTGCATATTTATAGAGTTTATTGTACAAGGCCACTCTAATAAGCCTTAGACTGATTAGTCACACTTACCAATTAGATAATAATATTGCACAGTAATAATTGGACTCCCTTTTAATGGCATTTGAGTAGCTGATAAGTATTAGCTGGTGGTGGCAGTAATTACTACCTTATAGTCTGGGTAAAGGGGCATAGCTGGAGAATCTGTGTCAGCCTTTCCCAGGAGTGTCTGTGAAGTTGTATAAATACTTATCTCAAAGTGTGTGCGGTGGTGTGTCAGCTACCTGGGCAGGGACACAAAGCACTGGTGGGGCAGAGAGAGTACTGGAGGTTAGCTTGACAGCTAGGCTGAGATCTGGACCCAGTGGGAAGTCTTATTGGGGACCTGGGGAGCAAGGGAGCAACTAGCCCCAGACTGATTGTGATCTCTGTGTGCACTTAAGGGATATTGTACTTTACTGTGTGTATTTGTTATCCATTCCTCTTATATGAGACACCCTCCCTGGTGTTAGTGGTAAGGATTGAGGATCCTTGATTGCTGGGCCATGGCACAGCCGTCACAGAATATATAAAGTGTGAGGCATCCTAGTTATAGAAAGCTAGCATGTTTACAATGCAGATGTAAGCATGTGGTGTTAAAAGTGTTAAGAATCTTCCAGTTAAGCAATAACTGACAAGTGAGTGTGGCATATTGAAGATTTACCCACGTTTGGCTTTGTTTTGTAAACCAACCGTGGGTAAATCAATATACCCACACCCACGAGTTGTTTTTTGCTATTATAGAATGATATTATTTAAGAAAGAAATTATTTACTTTTCTTAAATAATGTCTTTGTATAATGATGCCATGGTGCTCTGCTGTTTCCACATTCTTCCACTTTGCTGATGCACGATGCATGTGTATGGGAATTGCGTTCCCACACTTACGCAGTACATTAGTGCAAAGGAAAGCAAGCAATGAAGAAAGGATTATATCTGTTGCTTTTTTTTTTTCTTTTTTAGGAAAAAAACTGTAATTCAGGTCAATTTAAAAGTACGGAAGAGGCAGTGAAAAATACAAGGATAATCAGGTATGTTTCTTTAGTTTTACAGAGCGTATCTGATTTTACATCGATTTTCTCAGCCCTCAGTACATACTTCTCAACCTCTTAGCTCAAGAAATGTGCAATGCCTTAAATAAGGGGGACGAAGGTCCCTATTATAAATGTTGCTCTTATAGGTTCATAGGTTCATACTAGGCTATCTGCCCTGAGGCAATTATAAGCCTAGCCCGATTCTGTATGGCTTACGCCACCCCGTGATTTGAGTATACTGTGCCCTTTTTAAGGTTTAGTTTACTGTGCCTCTGTCTAATAGTGACACGGGAGTAATCCCTGGGACAAACCTACGATCCCCCATCCAACTATCGAGATTCTTCTTGAAGAGATTCAGTGAGGTGCTCTGCCTCACATGAACTGGAATTCTATTCCAGAGTGAAGGGAGCCTCTGGGTTATGATCCTGTCCCTCCAGCAAGTTCTATTTATTTCTGTGCTGAGGTTCAAGTCCCTCGAGCATGTGGCTCTAAGGGATTTAGATTTACTGAGGTGGAGCATGTCCATTAATTCTGGATTTGACATAGCTTTGTATGTCAGGCATAGATCGCCTCGAAGTAGGCGGTATGCAACTGAGTAGAGCTGGAGTTTTTTTTTAACCAAGCAGCATATGGCATCTGTTTGAGACCCTTGATCCTCTTGGTGAGATACTTTTGGGGTCTTTCTAATTGCTGCAGGTGTCGGGTAAGGTACATCCCAAAGGGGGCATTGTATTCTATGATGGGCCTGATGAGGGATGAATAAAGGGGCACGATTACCTCTCTTGATCTAGATGTGAAACCCTTCGTGATGAGGTGGGCTATGTAGAAGGTCTTTCTAACCACTTTGGCAATGTGGTTTTCAAAGGAGAGATTGCTATCAACTTGGGTCCCCAGGTCCCTAATAACTTTCTCTGTACTTAATGGGTTTCCGCCTATGTGGTAATTTGTGGGCACATTGTTTTTGACAAAGGGTATGACTATACATTTTTTGGCATTCAGCTTTAAACCATGGCACTGGCACCAATTATCTGTCTCTGTGAGACCTTTTTGAAGGATGTTTGTGTCAGCTGGAGAGTTGATTATGGCGCCCAGTTTGCAGTCGTCTGCGAACTTGGTGAGCCATAGTCCTCCCACGTTTGCCTGTACCTCGGAAAAGTATATCCCTAACAAGAGTGGTCCCAGGACAGAACCTTGTGGGATGCCACTTGTGACTGGTTTAGAGTCTGACATGACTCCAGCAACTCTCACTCTGTGGGTTCTGTCTTTGAGCCAGTTTGCGACCCATCTTGTGACATAGGGGTTTATATTTAAGCTGGATAGCTTATCTATGATGCCCGAGTGGGGTATTGTGTCAAATGCCTTTGCAAGGTCCAGATAGGCTGTGTGGACTACCTTCCCTTCATCTATGGCTTTGGTGACTGTTTCGAAGAAGTCAACCAGGTTCAAAAGGCAGGATCTGCCCTTGACAAAGCCGAACTGGGTAGGATCTAGTGTCTGTAGGTCCCCAATGTCTTTGTTTATGAGCTCCATGATGATCCTCTCCATAGCCTTGCAGACTAAGCTAGTCAGGCTTATGGGGCGATAGTTTCCAGGGTCCGTAGAGGCTTCACCTTTGTGGAGTGGGACCACTGTTGCTGTACGCCATTCTGTGGGCACATATCCTGTAGAGAGGCTGAGATTGTATAGCTGTTTTATTTGAGGGATTAGTTCCTCTTGGAGTTCATGTAGGACGCAACCTGGGACACCATCTGGTCCCATGGAAGTGGTGTTTTCTGCTTTGGAGAGGGCAGCCTTCACCTGAGCATCAGAGATGTTTGGGAGGCAGCCTTCTGCTGGGATAGGTACTTGCTCTTTTGGGGGGGAGGGGGTGGAGAAGTTTGCACTGAACCTGTCTGCCAGGATATTGGTGATGTCTGTGGGTTCAGTGCATTTTTTGTTGTTTAGAATCAACTCAGAACAAGTCTGGGAGTTGCATCCCAGGTTTCTAACATAACTGAAAAAAGCCTTATGATTGTCTTTGGTGTCCTGTGCAATTTTTCTCTCGAAGCTGGCCTTGGAGGATTTTATGAGGGATCGTAATTTTTTGCTAGTACTGATCAGAGATGCCTTCCCTATTAGGGATTTTGCTCTATCATGTAGTAGCTTCCTCCTTCTGTTGTACAGTTTATTTATGGCAGGGGTCCACCAGACTGGGTGCCTGCCTTTGGATCATTGGGTCTTGGTTTTGTTTGGGATAGCATGATCCATGCATTCTTGGAGATGTCCGTAGAATGCGTTTATATAGGATTCTGCAGTTTGGGCCATAGTTTCCACTGGCCTTGGGGCCTTGAAGGATTCCACTTCAGTTTTGAGAAGTGAGAAGTTTGCTTTTGAGAAGTTTTTCACTGTGGTTTTCTGGGCTGGGGGTGGGGTCGGGATGTGGACATCCAGTGAAATTAATTTATGGTCTGATCTTACCAATGAGGGATATACTTCTGATGTGGAGCATAGAGTCCCCATGTTGGTAATGATCAGGTCTAGTATGTTGTCCCCTCTTGTGGGAGTGGTGACTAGTTGTTCCATAGCATTTGAGTTTATAATTTCCAGGAACCTTTAGGCTAAGGTGCTGGGGCTTGAGTAGTGCTCCCAGTCAATGTTTGGGTAGTTGAAGTCACCCAATATAATGGTGTTCGGAGAGATCTTCATGTTCTCCAATGTTTTCAGGAAAGCCGAGTGGAATTCCTGACTTTGAGAGGGTGGTCTGTAGGATGCTATAAACTGAAAAGCAGTCTTGCCCACTGTTAGTTGCACATGGATGGTCTCCGATACCCGTGCAATGCCACTAACCTGGAGGTGTGGATATCCTTGATAAATATGGAAACTCCCCTCCTTTTGTGGTTCGGTCTGGGTTTTGGGGCCGAAAAGCATGATATGAGGTATAGCCTGGTAGTGCTGGGGTGCTCTCTGGAGCCTTGAACAAGGTTTCTGTCACTGCACAGATATCGATGTTCTCCATACTGAGGAGAGCTTCGAGTGCATGCATCTTGAGGTTAAGACTTCTGGCGTTTAGCAGCATTACCCTTAGTTTCTTGTTCCTTGTGCTGTCTATGGGGGTGGGTTTGACTTTTGAGCCTTGCCTAAAAAAGGCACTATGGGGGTGGCAAGAGCCTTTGCCAATATCCGAAAGCCCAGTGGTGACAGGTGCAAGCCGTAAACTTAGAAAGCTGCTAGATAACAGGATTTATGCTATCGTGCATTGACTTCCATAGTATATGCTAACAGAAGAAAGTCTGGTGACTAGACTTTTTTCTATTGATATATGCTCGGTTTCAGGCACCTTGGCTGGGATGATCAGTCAATGTGCATGTTTTTGAATTCTAATGAGCTACTTTTGTATAATTCTGTATAATTTTTGTATAATTATGTACAACATCTTTACATTTGTAGTGTATTTTAGTTATGTGTGGTTCTGTGTGTGAAGTGGAAAAGAGTTTGTTGAAACCAGATGCAGACATATTCAAATTTTGTTACATCTAAAATATTATATTTCAGGACAGCAATATTTAACAGTATACATATATGAGTTTTTGATACGTATTTAAAATCACCAGTCTGGTGTTAGGAAATGGAGGATCACTTGCTTACTACTATAACATTGCCCAAGACTGAGTAATGCCTATTATGTTGCTATTATGTTGCATTTCTGCAGACAAAGTTTTGAGTTACCAAAAGAAAGAGAAAGAAAGTTATTAGCTTAAAATTATACAGTTAAACTACTCAATCAGTGAATAGTTTGTTCCAGTAGTAGTTTGCTGTTGAAAACGGAGAATAGAAGAAGGCCTAGATTAGGCTATTTTTGTGTGAGAGTGCCTATCGAACAATTTGTTTTATTTTCTGAAGATTAGAGTGAATGACAGGTGAGTACATAGACCGGTTCTGCACGTTCTATTTGTGAGCATATCTTTTAAAATCAAAATATAAATTAAAAGGAATTATTTTTCACACTGATAGATTTTATTGTAATTCTACATTTTTTATGTTTTCAGGTATATTTATGTGCCTCTAAAATGGAATTCTGCAGAGACAACTAGAAATATTCACATTTCAAAAACAAAATGGATATCAGATTAATGAAACTCACATTTGAAACATTTCACAAATTTTTTGACACGGTTCTGACACTCCTTGTACATTGAGATCAGTCATATTTCAAGCCCCTACAGGCTGGGATAGTGACATTAGATGGATAGGAATACAAAGCAGCACTAGATAATTGCCACAGGGAATTTGCAGTATGGAAGATTCTTGGAGCAGAAAGTGGAACTCGGGTACTATGTGTGGTAATTTTCTGAGCTAGAGTAGTAGCAGAGTAGATAACTAGGATTACAAAATCAGCAGTTTGTGTGTGTGTGTGTGTGTGTGTGTGTGTGTGTGTGTGTGTGTGTGTGTGTGTGTGTGTGTGTGTGTGTGTGTGAAATATTCTAGTTAGAAAGGGCTGGTTAGGTAATTAACTTACTCAGGCTCAAACCCTATACTTTGGCTACAGCAGACAAGAGCCTTAATCCTCTACACCAACTAACAGATAGTCATGAGAGTTGTTTGAAATGTTCTGAAATGGGTACTTTTGTCATTTATTGATTCATACATTTTGTTTCACTGCTTAATGGAAAAAGATGTTCAAAACCAAAAATTTAAAATGCACTCTAGAAAATTTTGCTGTATTTAACAGGAGATATATTAATTAAGGAAAGTGAGTCAAACAGCACATGCATGTGTGCATTACTCCTAAAATGTATGTAGGGGAGCCATGGCTTGTAAACAACGCATAGACCAATGTACACTTAATCCGACACTGGCTAGGTGCATTTTCAGTCTATGTGAGTTTGAGTTCCAATGCATTTTCAAAGAACGTGAGCTTCAAGGGGAAAAGAAGTTTATTGTTGCTCATGTTAAGTCTGTTTTCAATGTGTTTAGCAAATGGCCATTATAGTTTGTCCTATAAAATTTGTAAACAGTGTTAGTGATGTAACAGATAGCATAAACCCCTTTGGTGTAGAAGGCTGTGTGAGTTCTACTCCCACACCATGTAGATGGATTATTAAGACTGCAATGCAGCATAAGGGGGTATTGCACTCCTTACTGTGTTATTCTCTGGATGAAATGTTAAACTGAGGCTGCATCTGCCTGCATTGATGCTAGATGCTGTGAGAAATTTTACATCTACTGGAGCTATTGAGAAGAGTAGCAGGAAGTTCCCTGATCCCCTAGCCGAATTTCCCACAGTAGTATAAGTACCACTAAGGATCTCCCCTGAAAGGAGGCTACCAGTCTAGTGGGAATGACCTAGTCAACAAATGATAAATAAACATTTTAAATTAAATCCACGTCCTTGTCTTCATTTCAAAAGTAAAGAAGAAAACAGTATCCATGCTGACAGATTTGGGAGTGTTTATGGTATGTAGGGAGAGAGACAAGTAATGGGACACCAGAATGACTGTAGTGGTGGTGGTGGTGTGGGGGGGGTCTATTACCTTGCCTAGGACCCCATTTGACCATGATCTGGCTCTGCTCCTGACTGACTTCCAAATATTTCAGGATTTTTCTTTCACTAAAAATCAGGATAAACTGATGGGTTAGTTGAGTCTAAGTCTAATTTTATCCCCCTTGTTTTGTGTAGAGGAATTCTCACTTCTTTGAGTCTCCAGGAACCATGACTTCTTGGTATTATTTATTTAAAGGTGTTAGAGAGTTGGTATTACCAATTACCTCATCAGTTGCAAAAGACTTATTTGGCTTGTATGTCTTTAGTTTATAGGTCTGATGAAGTTTTGTTATTAATAAGATGAAAGTGTTTGCCGTTCATATTGTATTGTGCACTTTATTAAATCATTTGTTTCCCTAGCTCGGTTTGTTGTTTTTCATTTTTAAGTTTGTATGTTGTATAAAAAGTCTCATGTATACAAAGACTTCAATTTTAAAATAGAATTAATAGACCCATTATCATTTGGACCAGGAAAAATAGTTGTGTTACATCTAAGGTGCCATTCCATCTCTAGCTTATACAAATGTTCATTTGTGATGAAACCTCTCGCATCATTCTCATTGTGGTCTATGACCACAAAACTAAACTTGTGGTCTTTAAATTTTCCATGTGCCTGTATAAAGCATTTTTTTTCTTAGAACTCCTTATATCAAAAATATGCTCATAGATCCTTTTCCTTATTTTTCTACTTATCATCCCTATGTAGAATGCTGTACAGGAATTACAACTAGCCAAATAAATCACACTCTTAGTTTCACAAGAATAGTGTCACACCAGCTGATATGTGACACCCCTTACTATGACACTCTCTTTATCAGAAAATTGAAACATATATGTAAATATTCCTGGCACTTTTTAAAACAAATTAATGATTTAGAATTTTAGGGGAGAATAATTTTAGTCACAAAAGGTGTTGTTAATCTTTATTCAATGATTCCCCACAATGCGGGGCTTAATTGGTTAGAGGAAGAGTTAGTTGAAATTGGTGATCTTAGTATGGACAGGGTAAATGTAGCTGTAGCCCTAATGGAGGTAGTCCTTAAGAACAATTTTTATTTCAAGAAGGAGTACTATAAGGAGGAAAATGGAGTAACGATGGGGGCAGGTTGTGCTCCTAGTTACATCAATTTGCTAATGGCTTCAGTGGGAAAGATGTAACATTTTTAATAGTCCATTTATTAGTTCTTTCTCTATGTATACTCACTTTTTCAGACAATATTTTCATTGTATGGGACAATAATATAGAAAAATTTGAAGCATTTTTGTTGTACATAAACAATATGGCACAGTTTTTGAACTTTACTTGTAAATACAATATGGACACAATAAATTATTTGGATATAGAGTTGATTAAAATTGAAATGAGACAAGGTTTATGTCCAACATTTACAGGAAAAGTACTTTTTCTAATATGTATTTGCATTTTGATAGCTGCCACCCCATTTCCCAAAAGAAAGCAGTTGTGATGGACCAAATGGTTAGACTGGCTCACACGATATCTGAAGAAGAAAGGTTTTTCACTGAATGTAAACTAGTAGTTGACATGTTCCTTAAGAGGGGTTACCCTTTAAAGTTTTTGGAACAAATAAAAAATGAGGTCACCACTAAAAGACTCAACAGGGTCTACAGACTGATATTGTGTGGAAATATTAGTTTTAATATTCAATAAAAAACTAGAGGAAGGTATGGGAAATGGGCCAATAAAAAAATGGTAAATTGTTCATTACAACTTTTTCAGTGGACAGTAAAGCTTTCAGCGACTATCTGATAAAAACTGGGACATTTTTAAGATGGGCAAATGTTTATGGAACTCTTTGGTGAGAAACTGAGCATTGTTTATAGAAAGGGCCACACTTTCAAAAATATGTTGGAAAAGAACAGTGAGGCTTGTATTAAAAGTTTGAATAGAAAGCTTGGCATGGTTAAATGCGGTCACTGTACCAGTGCACCTGTGATGAAAGGAGGTACTGCCAGCATAGCTAGCTGGAATTTTGTAAATAATTATATGTCATTTGTAAATATCAAAGTAATTTATATAAGATGTTTGTGTTACAAATGTATTAGAACTCTATGTCATGTGCATATCAAACTGCTTTGTACAGACGTTTGTGTTGAAAAGGTATTTGTAAAGTGCTTGTGCTTAAAATCTATCCACGGTGTGCCCTACTGGAAGAGAACAGAAATGTACATGCACTATTGTAACTGTTTAAATGCATATGTTAACAGAGGAAACCAGAGGGTTAACTTCAGTCCAGCAAACTTTAGAAAATATTTAAAATTAAATCACTTTATAGGCTAGGCCATAAAGAGGCTATCTGACAGGTTTCAATGCAGCTAGGGACAAAAAAGTCTGTACTAGGAAGCTTTCTGTATTGTCTGCGGGGGGGGGGGACGACGACTAATTGCTACTTTGGGAGCATGAAGCAATGGAATTGTTTTATGACTTGCAGCACCTGCCAAAGATCTGAGTAAAAACCCTTGTCTGTGTATTTTTACATGTAGATGCTAAATGCTACCAGCTGCCAGCAATGGGGGTTTTGCCTGGGAACTAGAAGTCAGATGACCAGAAATGGTCATTCTGCAAGCTATCCCAGCAGTAATATTTTAGATATTATTTTGAGAAATCTCTTAGTGAGACAGAGCATTCTGCATTCTGTCTTGGACCCAACAACAACAAGAACCATTTACCACATCATCTGCCTTGCTCTAAGCAAGTTATTAGGGTATAGTAACTCTCTTAGATACAGTCAGGACTATAGCAAAGCTTAGTTTAGATTTTTTTTTTATCTGTGTGAGCCTGTACTGCAATATTATTTTAAATATTTCCTGTGGTTTTGAACTTTGATGTCACTGTGAATATATATTTAGTATTGTCTTGTTTTTTATTATTTATTATTAAATATATTTAAACCTTTCATTGTAGCTGATCTGTGGAGGGATATTTAAGTTTTGAGAGTACTTGCATATTTATTTGGTGACACTGTGTGGGCTACTCCTAATAGCGTTGCTCTTGGTCAAGATACCGATTGTATTAGTATTAATATTACACAGTAAAATTGGATACCCTTTGCTAAGGACTCTAAAGGAGCTGATAAGGAGTGACTGGTGGCAGTGGTAACTACCTTATAGTTTGAGCAGAAGGGGGATAGCTAGTAAACCTGTGCCAGCCTTTCCCAGGTGCGTGTGTGTAAATCAAACTTCAAAGAGTGTGTGTGTCAGCTACTTCAGCAGGGACATGAACCACTGGTTGGACAGAGAGGGTGCTGGAGGTCTTGGCTTGGTCACTCAGCTGAGATCTCAACTCTATAGCTGTGCCAGGGGGAGTCTTATTGGGATCTGGTGGAAGAGGGAGAAACCAGCCCCAGACTGACTGTGGTCTCTGTGTGCTCATAAGGGAAATTGCATTTGATGGAGAGAGCTGCATCTGGAAATACTGTGTGTGTACCTGTTATCCTCCCAGTGAACATCTCCCTACAGGTGCCAGTAGTGAGGATTGAGGCTTCTTGATTACTGGTTGTCAGTGGTGGCTCATCTCAGCCCCTATGCAAAAATTATGAAGAGTGTCATAGTGAGGGGTGTCACATATCAATTGACGAGACACTATTCTTGTGAAACTAAGCATGAGATACTTGATGAGTTGTAATTCCTGTACAGCAGTCTACATAGGGATAACAAGCAGAAAAATAAGGAATAGGATTTACCAGCATATTTCTGATATAAGGAATTCTAAGAAAACTAATGCTTTGTATAGGCATGTGGAAATTAAAAAAAAAAACACAAGTTTAGTTTTGTGGTCATAGACCACGTTGAGAACGATGCAAGAGGTTTCATCCCTGATGAACATTTGTATAAGTGAGATTTAGAGTGGCAGATTAGTTGTAAGGCAACTATTTTTCCTGGTCTAAATGATAAAGTGTCCATTAATTCTATTTTAAAATTGAAGTCTTTGCATGCATGAGACGTTTTATACAACATAAATTTTATTAATTTTAAATTAATTGAATTTCAGTGTTCATTGGGTGAGTTTATACATGTAATCAGTTCATGATGGTGTTTAATGGTAATTCATGACAGATGTTTTAGTTCGATGAAGTTCCTGTTTTTAATTGTTTGGAAGGAAAGCACTTAACTTTTAATACAATACATTATTAAAGTTTTTTAGTATATTTGTTCCTGACTTCTGTTCAATCAGCACAGCGGGTTGGTTCTTAGTTTGTGCTTTTCTTTTTGTGAGTGGAGTTTTGTTTATATGCATGCATGTACATTGTATATATATATATATATATATATATATATATATATATATGTATATATATATATATATATATATATATATATATATATATATAAAAACTCAGAGCACTTATCCTTTTGCCAAAATAACTCAGCTGGGACAGCATTAGACTGAACATGTAAAGGTGATGGGTTTCTGCACAGAAGCCTTTTACAAGTAAAAGGTTTGATTCTGACCTCTTGTTATTGGCTAGGCTTCTAATAGTCTGCACAATGACAGCCTGGTATTTACATGTGAACGTTTCAAGCCGTGCTATTATGCTGAGTGAGTTTGTTGATTCTCCTTTCGCTGTTTGAACACACTGAACACTTGTATTTATTTAGCAGCCATGCTCTTTCAGGGTTTGATTCTGTAAGCATCACCAAACATTTTATTTGATTTTGCCATTTCTCTTGCTGCCTTTCCTTTTTCTTGTGTTTATTTTTAAAAGGGTTTATTTAACTTCTTGACAGAACTGGTTATCCTTTCCTTTGTCTAAGACTGGCAGAAAGGTGCTAAAAAAAGCTGAATGTATCAGGTCTTGTAGACAACAACTCTACTCTCATCCTTTTGCTGTGTTACTCATCATAACCTAATACTCTTGATAAAAGCCACATCAAGTAAGTTCGTACCGCAGAAAGTTCTCTGGAGATGTACTGCTAACCAAGTTTCAACATGTTTCTGGTTTGGCATACCAAACCCACATAAACACAGCTTTGACAATGACTCCAAATAAATGTTTGAGGTTACCATATATAGGATTTCCAGAATACATTGTGCTATAAAACATTTGTAAATGCCCAACCATTTATGCCATATCTAAGGAGATAAGCTCTGCATATTTTCACATAACTTTCCAAGGAATCTCGAAAATTAGTCATTCTTTAAACAATGTTTACTTACAGAAGATGTGGTAACAGTACCACGCTGGACATAATGACCTGTGAGTAGGCCTAATTTTTTTGTTTCCTGTACTGAGCTAAAAATGGAAAGGTGTGATTTATGTACCTGAATCATAGATGAGCTACTGTGGTTATACATTAGAGCTTTTGCTGGAACCTAACATATCGGTCTGCTTTATGTCTTTTTTTTTTTCTTTTTTTTTTGCAAAACATAGTGAATACAACAAATATGCCACATAACTGCTGAAATCAAACCTGAAATGTATGCTTCATGTATAAAATTGTGGTCCTCATTTTAAGCTGTTAACGCTGTGAGTTTGCATTATTGATAGGCTTTTAGTTTGGTCACTATAGTCATCAGTAGATTATTTGCATTCCATGACTCTTATTAATTATGGATGAAAAATGTGCACTGCCGTGGTTGTTTTAAGTCTCATCCTGCTAACAAAGCATTGAATGGACATTATATAGAACAGGGCACTATACTGTAACTAAGGACCACTTGGTCTACACATTCTGACCACTGACCTTCTTAAAGAATAAACTAATGGCTGCTAATTTCCTTTTACCAAATATTTGTCCCTGTTTTAACTTCAGCCAATTTTTGTGATGTTTTGAGATATGGGTTTATTACAGAGTGATATGGAGGCTCATTAACAGAATGAAGTTATGTGTTCTTAGGTGTGAGCATTGAAGATTTGAATCCTAGGCTGTGTTAGTGTGGGAGTTTGGAAAATATTGCACTCACTTTTGATGAATGTCCTGTGGTTAAGTTATTTTGAAATATGTTGTTAAATTTTGGGTTACTGATGATGAGATTCAATTTCAGAAATGAACTCAGATTTTATTTGTATTACAATATCACATGTGAAGGATGTAGAAAAAAAATAAAAGCTGTATATGGTGGACATATGGATCGGTATAGATGGTTTTGTATTTCACAACAAGAAACACTGAAACTTGTACTCGTCAACAAAAATACAATTTTGGTTTGGCATAATTTATAATGTTCTAGTCATAACACAGTGAATATAGTATATTTTTCTCATGGCATTTAACAAACTGAAACATTACTGTTTTTTGCTGCATGCCACAATATCTTTTACATCCATATGAGATACTACCAACTCAAGCAGACAGAACCAGTTAAACATCTCATCCAAAAGACTGCAGCACTCCAAACCTTATGTTGCGCATATTAGTCCAGGTACTAAGCATGGGAATATTTCCTGCAGCCTTCTGGTCTTCAACCATCCAAGATATATTTTAAGAAAATACTGACAAGCTGATATTACATTCCTGTATTTATAAGCAATTTTATATGTGTATGTGTGTATATATGTATTTATATTTATATTTATATGTGTGTGTGCATATATATATATATATATATATATATATATATATATATAAAATATATATGCATACATATGTGTGAGTGTGTGTGTGTGTGTGTGTGTATGTGTGTGTGTGTGTGTGTATATATATATATATATAGATATATATATGTATATATATATATATATATATATATATATATATATATATATATATATATATATATATATATATATATGTATATATATATATATCTATATACGTATATATATATATATATATATATATATATATGTATATATATGTGTGTGTGTGTATATACAAATGCATATGCATAGACACACACAGAGTTATATGGTGTGTAATGTCATATACTTATGGTAGGATTTAGCACTCACAGTGCGGCAGTTGGCACATTGGTTTAAGGCTGTGAGCTGTAGTTCTTGTGGCGCAGGATTCCCTTAGCTCTCATTTAGCTACTATGTGACCTTGAGCAAGTCACACAACCATACAGTACTTAGGGGCAACTAGGAATTCTGTGAAGTCTCCTCAATGGTTCCCTGGACTTCAAGCTCTAGTAATTACATATGAACACAGTTTTAGTTCTTAGTAAATATTACACTACCTTGTGCTCAGGAAGTCTGGTACTCAAAGTGAAATTGATAGATTCAGTGGTGTATTACAAGACGTTATTGCCAAAACACTGTTAGGACTGCTCTGGGGAGTTGTAGTAGCACTATAGCAATAAAAAGTGATTTAGACATATGAAAGAACCACATGGAGCAAAAGCTCATTTTTTGCTCATTTACAGCTCATTAGCATGAATCTGAATGGAACATTGCACAGGTAGGAGTAATTAAACTAGTGATTGCTCTACTAACCCACAGACATCAACAAACATTCACTCTCATGCACACACAAACTCACACAGTTAGGCAGATCCCCTCCGCACACATACATGTGCACACGCGCATACACAACCACACATACATATACACACACTAACAGATATACACATGCAATAAACCCATGTCTTCATAGTATGCACCGTCTATGGTGCTAACAGCCCTACTTCTGCCATAGGCATTAATGGGTTTATACTGTTAAAAGACAATATACTTTTTAATTGCTTCACTTCCCAAATAACTGAATAGAGCTTGTCTATAGAGTGATCTACTGAGCTAATCTAATCCCAGGGAAAGGCCCTGGGTAAGTTCACATGGCAAATTTGCATTACTCACACCCCTGGACTGTCACATTTGTATGCGGAATTCTCCATTGAGATTGCTATAGAGCTACATGCTGATGCCTTCTTATCACTGTAGTGCTACAGTGGTGTTCGAATCACTCCCACAGAATGCACTGAACAATTCTTAGAGGTAAGATTACTCAGTACATTATGTGTTTCTGAATTCTGATCACAAACGTCTACTCTTGTAGTACAGACTGCTGTACTTACAGATGCCCAGTTCAAATAAATAAGCCTGTTGATATGCATTCAGTTGACTACCTTGTGTATTGTATCAGAGCAGCAGTTTGGTCCAGTTTACATTTCACTAACATACTGGCCAATAAAGGAAAAGAAAGATTACTTGGGAGTGTGGCAGCAGTCAGAGGCACAGCAGGATGTCATTCATTTTGCAGTTGTGTTTAGCTCAGTAAATATTGAAGGATGGTTTACTTTAAGATTTGCATCTTGTCATCTGTTATTGTGTATCCTACAATTGTAAAAAGCTCCAGAAGGGCTGAAAAAAGGGATTACCTTACTGAAGTGGTTCATATTATCATAGGCTGTGTCCACCTGTTATTTCCCACCCTACAATTGTAGCTTGATCAGAAAGTCCTGAGACAGGGGGTAGAGTATTTGAAAGCTGCATATTGTCATAGGATGTGTAGTCACTTATTATTGTGCATTTTAAAGTTGCAGATTATTCAGGAAGTGCTGGAACTTTTAGAATACATTACTTAAAGGATGCATACTATCTTAGGCTGTATGCCCACTGCCCATCCTACAGCTGTAAATTGTTCAGAAAATGTTGGGACTGGATGTCATATTATATAAAGGGTGCAAATTGTCACAGGTTGTCTGTCCATCTGACAATTGCATTGTCTTCAGTCATGGAGAATTCAAGAAGTGCTGAGTGATTTACATAGTGGTAAGTGAAGTGTACCTTGACCATGGGCATTGCTTTAAAATATACCTATCTACCATATACTTTTAAATTACATTTATTGTTTGATAAATAACTTATTGGTTAATTAATCAAAGTTTGTTTTGTGTTTATTTTAAATCTGTAGGTTTGAACATTTTCCAGCAAGAAGCAGAAAAATGTTTCTAACCAGCAATAGCAAGTTTACCCATTTCAAATCAGCTTCAGCTAGTTTGACTGTTACCTCATATGTCTGATAACATAAAGAATGACTACAGTAAAGTGTTACAAATTATTTCACACAAGTTCACACTGTAAGTACACGGCCTTAATTGATACAGGCTGAAAAAGGGGTAAGTTATCACAATGTATGATCCATCTAACATTCCATTCCCTCTTGTAAATAGCTATTCTCATAAATGAGAAAAAAAAACTAAAGTTGGGTAAAACATTATTGTAACAATAAGATATAGCTTCTCAACTTGCATTTTCAGGCAGAAGATGATGAATTAATGATGAAAATTAATTTCTCATTACTACATGTAAGTTAGGGCATGCATCTTTAGGTGTATTTGTTTTAATAATTACTACCATGGGCTTATAGGTATTCAGTTTTAGTCACACCATGTTTCATTCGGTGGGGTTTGTAGCAGTCATATTCACACAGTCTGTCAGGCTACACTAACACTAAAAGAGTCTTCATGTGGCAGCTGAGAAAAAAATGACATTTTTGAAAGGATAATTTACAAGTGTAGATACAAACTGTCCAATTAACGCCCCCTTTAATACATACCATATACCAACGTATGACCAAACTAAATAAGTTTTACATAAATAAATGACTAAAATTATTAGTATTGTGTTATAAATAACAAAGTTTTAAGAATTAAGTGCTCCCACCGTAAAGTACTTTTGCCATGCACATCTGCTCACTGCCAAAATCTGGTTGCCTACTGGGATTGAAAAAAAAACACTTATCTCATGTTACTGTAGCTACTGCTCCTTTGACTACTTTGACCATCCCATTACTATTTAATATTCATGGGCTTTCCATTCTGGCACAGAGCAAAAAGCTGCAAAGCGATTGGTCAAGTACACTGACCTTCCACTACAACTACCTTCATGGCTCAGCCATTCATTTATCTATTTTAATTATTTAATTTTTAAGTAAAGAAATACAGTGTTTCTTTACCTGGAAAAAATAAAATAAAAAAAAAAAGATAAAGGTAAAAAAATAAAAGAAATAATGACCCACAGTTCCCCTGTTCAAAACAGTCATAACTGAAGTGTCCTAGTCCTGTGTTGGTCAAAGTACTCCTCGAAGCTGTAGACTTCAAGTGGCTACTTGAATTGCCCCTCTTAAATAAATGGTATATATGGTCAGAAGCTGTGAGTCACTCTGGTACTGCACACCCTTTAGTTGTAAATAGATTAGGAAATGCTGGACCAGGGGTATTCATAGGTGCATAGATTAGTACTAGGCTAATTGCCCTTGCGAGCCATTTTAAGCCTAGCCAATTATCCCTTATGAGACTCAAACCCTGCACCTTGTCTTTGTAAGGCAAGCACCTTAACCATTAGGCCACCCTCCCAATTACTTAAAAGGTGTGTGTATGTTCATTGGCAGTATGTCCATCTGTTATTGTGTATCCTACAGTTGCAGATAGTTCAGAAAGTGCTAGATGCATTAGGGTATAATAAGAATGCAGAGCTGGGCAGCCTTGGGGTATAATAAGAATGCAGAGCTGGGCAGCCTTGGGGTATAATAAGAATGCAGAGCTGGGCAGCCTTGGGGTATAATAAGAATGCAGAGCTGGGCAGTGCTGTGAACTCTGCACTACTCTAGTGTCCGCATAGTCAAGCAGCCATTTGAGACCAGGCTGCACAGTATTTTGTACAGGGAATGACAATTTACAGTATGCCTTATGCTTCATATTGTTACTTACTATAGAAATGGCCTGATACAGATTAACGACTGCTGTCTGGAGCTCATTTCCTGTAAACATTTATGACAGTCAGCACTTAATTACCTTTAGAAGTTCACTAAAATCCAACCCTGTTTGACACTCTACAGTCTAAATGTTTCAGCAAGCCACCCTAGCATTGCCTGTCCTTTATTCTTTGCAATGTCTTCCCTGTTAAATGACTGGAACTACACAACATCTGATGGAATGCTATCGAAAATCATTGTTAATGCTAATTAGTAAATCCATTAATGACTGATCTTTCCTCTATTGTACTGATGAAAAACAATAATGTAGATTATGAAATCTAGCCCATAGTGCATGGAAGTCCACCCTGTGCAAAGCAAAATAAATAAAGCAAAAAAGGAAACAGAGATAAGCAAGTAAAAGGCAAATGAAACAAGTACAGTCTGTATCAGTCTCATAATTATAGCCAACATCCTGGATATCTATCTATCTATATATATATATATATATATATATATATATATATATATAAAGAGAAACATGCCTTATTTCACAGCACTATGAAAGCACACAGCACATAAAGCCCCCGCCTCTTAAATCCTGACTCCCACTACTTCCTGAATATGTTGTAATACCTGCTCATTTATCCAGCATACTGTTGTTCTTTATAACTTCTATCTATCCCAAATTAACATTGTCCTACAAAAATATCTTGAGGTAACCTAATTGTTCTTTTGGCAGAAGTTTTGTATAATGTCAGCCTTTTTTACTTATATTTCTTGTCTCACTCTGTAAGTTGATTGTATTTCTTGTAACTAATTGATAAAAATTAAGTTTTACATTACTTTAACTAATTGCTAAATGCTTTTTATGTTCATGTTTGTTGTGAAACTTTCCCCCTGGGTCACAGATGCCGAGAAAGAAAGAAAGAAAGAAAGAAAAAATTAAAAGTAACTCTATGAACATGCAAAAGCATTCCCCAATGTGAACTAAAGCATTGCTGTAAAGATAAATACACATCTTTACAATCTGTATATATTATGACTTATAAGTACTTTCAGATAACAAATATTTAACAAAGCCATGCATCCAGGTGAATTTGACCACAACTGATTCATGTGTTATAGACTCATACTACCGACATGTGGCATGTGCCCCTATGTGGATATGTCTGTTAGATGAGAGTCAACAGGCACCTAGAAAAATGCAAGGCACAAAAATACAGAGTAGGTATTGTTACTTAATATGTAGAAGTTGTTGCAAAAGTGATTCTACAGCAAAAAAAAAAAAAAAATCATATCACTGCAGATCCACACTGTTCATACAGGAGTAAAATAAAAGTAGGTAAGGTGCAAGAGAAGGCAAACATTAATATCATCAGACATGAATAAAACTGCTGCATGATTAAATCATTGTAAGCCATTCAATAACAAAGCTAAGTGTCTGAAGAATTTCCATTTCTTTGTTAACTATGTTTATGTTCATTTTAAGTCTGTGTTTGTTTTAGCTAAAGCTGTTTAAGCCTATAGTCAGTATTTCCTGTAAACAGCTGCACTGCATTTTGCCACTTAAGTGGCCTGTTTATTTTAAAGGACCACTACAGGCAAATGATGAAAAAAACATATATTTTTTTTATCTTGCCATAAATTACTGCACTTCCCAAAGCTGCCTACAGCAAAATAAGTACTCATTCCAAATTGTATTTATTTATTTATTTATTTTTATTTTTTTATCCTTGTCAGGCCTCATGGGGATAGACATCTTCACTCCTTTGGGTAGCTAAATCTGTCCTGTTATGCACAGATTCTGAGAATAGTTAGACCTACCATTTGTTTTCAACAGGGTTAGTGTTAGCATTTTGGGGCCTCTGAGCAAATGTCAAGTTGAGGACCCCATAGACACTTCCAGTCTAAGTATCATCCTGTCAATTCCACCCCACCTAAGCAAATTTTTAGTTCAAGCTAAAACTTTTAGGAGTGGTACGCACAGACAGACCTATTGTGACAGTGTTCTTACATTACAACAGGCCTGTGTACCATGCTATGTTAGCCTGTTTCACAAAGGAACACTTACAGTTACTGCCATTTAGTTGTAACAGCCATACATTACAACAACTCTTGCTACAGGTCAGGACTTAAGTGAAATGACATCTTAGGCCTATTGTTTCAACACCCCCACTTCCACCCACACGCACACGCACACCCTCCAATCCTCCCCTCTGATTTCCTCCTCCTTGGGCTCCTCATACCATGCACATTACTTTTTCTTCCTTTTCTCACATTTTGTCTTACTCTTCAGCTTTTTCAAGAAGCCATAACTTTTTATATGTTCTGAAGTGCGTTGCAAAGTTTTTTTTTCTTTTTGCACAACCTTTTCATCCAATGATGACTTGAACAGAAATTATAATTAAGGAAAGAAATTCACTGTTGCTGTTCAGTTATAGTTTTTCTTGCATCCTTTTAACAAACCTTTCCTGACCAAGACTGCAAAGTAATAATCATTTAGCAAATAACTGAACTATGCCAGGGCTCAAGAAGCCATAAGGTTATAGATGTTCTCGGATGCATTTTAGAGGATTTTCTCACCCTTTTAATCCAGCAGTGGCCTAAACAAAACTCAAGAGAAAGAAAATAATTTCAGTCTTATTTTTTCTTTCAAGGAAGATACAAGTTGTACCCAAGGCTTAATGTTCAAAGCTGACAAAGTAGTAGCTCGCAATAAACTAACTAGCCAGTTGTTCTGGGAATACATAGGTCTTATCTGGGAATACTGCCTGCCTCCCTAACACCATTAAAAGGCAGTCACTACCTATGCATCCTTCTGGTGTTAGACAGGGATGAAAGCAAAGGTTCAAACTGCCTTATCCATATATTTTAAGTGACTGCTGATATACATATACATATCATTCCTCCTCACTCCTAACCTTGAAAGACAGCTACCTGTATATGTGTCTGATGTGTGATTGTGTGGAAAGTGAAACAAAATAATTATTACAATAATATATTCTAAGTAGGGCTGGGTTTAGAATGGGTGGGGTCAAAACAGCTGCTAGTATCAGCTTTATCTTAAAAGGGTCATATCACAGCTCTCTTCAAGTTAAAGAGCACAATCAGAAAATTGATAGATTTTTTTTCTCATTTTTCCACAACCAGCAACAGCTTTTGTGGTGGCCACCACAGAGTCAAGGATGATTAAGGGACCCTCATATCCATTTATACAGTCTGGGAAGTGGAGGACACCAGACTCTGAGAAGATCTAAGTGTCTGAATATTCTGTGATATATTTTATACCTTACTTTTGAAATATAATTACTTGTTAGGTACATTTTTACTGATAAAGGAAATTGATGCATGTGTCCTGGCATTACTGGGTGTGTTCACAGACAAATCAGTAATATTTGCTCACACACACACACACACACACACACACACACACACACGCACGCACGCACGCACGCACACACACACACACACACACACACACACACACACACACACGCATAATCTATAGCAGTAGTTTTTTTGTACTTATTGTAGCAAATAGCACTGCATTGTGCAAGGCTGGAACTGCCACCCCAAATCAGTGACTGCTGTTTAGTGGTCATTGAACAGCATCAGGGATAAGTCACTTTTGTTTACCTCACTGAGGAGTAATGCATACCTGTCACTGGCCACGATTTCACAGCCCTTACCTGATTTTGCTTATACTTTTGCCCTGTCCTTTGTAAAAAGTTTGATTTGCTGGTAAATCATTCAGAATTACAAACAGTCAATAAATCCAGACCTCAGAGTTTTATTCTTATTGCCCAAAAATATATGTTGATGCAAAATGTATTATTCTATTAACTTTTTAAATGAATTAGCGTAATATTTAAAATGTGTTCCTCATTCTGTGTCTTCTATTCTGCTATTATTTTTGGCATTGAACTGAATTCTTAAGCAAGGCAGCTGAGAGTTATAGGATCTGGTGTTATGCCAGTATTTACAAAACTCCCTGAAAGAGAAAACCATCCCTGATGATCGGAAACATCAGCTCTTCTTAAAATTCAACGTTTAAACTGAGATCCATCACTCTGGGCTGCTTATCTCCCTAAAGTGTACCTTGTTCATGTTCATTATCAGCTTTATCCTGACAGGGTCATAGCACAGCCCCCTTCAAGTTAAAGAGCATAATCAGGAAATTAATACATTTTTCTTTCCTATTTTTCCCCAGCCAGCAGCAGCTTTTGTAGGGCCACCACACAGTCAAGAATGATTAAGGGGTAAAGCTGGCTATGTAGTTTGTTTTAGTGGAGAAAATGTTCAACACCAGGGTTTAACTAAGTCAAGGGCACTATGTCATTGGTAAAATATTCAATGGAATTGTGATGCCTGTTACTTGATAAAACACTGTTACTATAACCAGAAATATCTTTGAATTTTAAAGGAGATATAAATAAGAGTTATTACCTTACCCACCTAATTAAGTATACAAGATTGCTGTTTTTTTTTCATTGGTTTGACAGACATTTTACAAAATATAAGATTTATATAAGATATAATATAAGGATAAGATAACTTGTTGTGGTTGCCCCCTCCAAAGGAACAAGGGACCCTAGCAACCACAGTGTTTGCTGGTGCCTAAAGCCAGCTATGCTTGCCAGATTAGACTTCCATTTACTTATAAAAAAAAAAAACTGCCAAATTTGAGTCTGCAGATCATGTGATCATATAGTCATGCAACTTCCATGTCTTGGAACAAGCTCCCTCTCCATATCAGATCTCACCAAAATTGTCTCAACTTCAAACTTGTCCTGAAGGACTACCTACGTAACTCCTGGACCTACCCCTGTAACAACCCTACTTGATGCATATTTCCTCCATAGCCCCTTTCTCCCATCAAGCCAATACCTCTTTTTCCTTTCTTCCTAGACTCTCCTGCACACACGTTTTCTACTTCTATTTTCAGTAATCATTGCTTCTATCTTCTGTTCTTAATCACTTTTTACTGCATCATACGACTCACACCAATACCTCTCTCTCTCTTACCTTGCCCCCCTCCCTGCTGTTTTCCTGGACATATGCTCTATTTCATAAGTAGGACTTGCCTATCTTCTTATCCTTCCTTTCCTCTATCTCCTATTTCCCTACCATTCAACTGCATGTCTTTAATAAAAAAACAAAACAAAACAAAACATTGTTTTGAAGCAAATAATACTTTTACTTTTGTTTATATCTGTAATTCACTTTTGTAACAAATTGTAATCGTATTTCTGGAGCTTTTCTCCTCAGGTCTCTGCTGAAAAAGGACCTTCCCAGCCAGACCAACCCAGTTAAGAAATAGCAAATAAATAAATAAATGTGTCATTGACTGTTCTGCACTGAGTTTTACAAATGTTGTTCTTACTGATGTAGTACACATTTTCTGAAAGAAGCTTGCAAAAGTGTCAACAAATTACTGAGATAAAAAAAGACTTTACAAAAAGCATTTTTACATGTTTCAGTTCCAGGCCAAGTTATTCTTTCAATCCGCTCCTTCAATGAGCTTTCCAGCTATGCTAGATTCAACAAATTAGTCAGCTTTGCACGACAATAGACATTAAACAAATCAAAGCCTGGTGTGCCACTAAAACTGTTCCCTCATATGTCTCTTCACTTCTGAATAACATTTCCCAGTAATTATTAACAAAAAAACCTTAGTGCAAAGTTAAGGGTAATCTCATCATTTCTTAAAATGTGCACAGTAAAATATTCAATTTGAATTGCATTCTGGGTGCTCACATGGTTATCATTGCATAGTTATTCTGTTATAGCATAGCCTGAACTATGGTATTTAATGCCAAGCTTTACATTACAATGAAACAGTTCTCAGTTTCTTAAAAATGACCTCCCAAGCCTCTGATGTGACCCAGTGCTTCTGTTACTATTGCTTTATGTAGTTTTTCTTAGTTGTATACTTGCAGCATGCATGTCTCTCATGCTGTCAGCAACAGACTCCTGAAGAAAGCTTCCAAATTAGATACTTGTATTGAAACAATACTAGCAGCTGTAGCAGTACTACCATACTCCAAACAGGGCACTCAAACAATGTACTTATAAACACAGGGCAATGTATACTTCTCAGTCAAGCAATGATGAAATCATTAGAGACTACACTGAGCACAATTTCACTCTTAATATCTCCATTTCATAATGCATAGCATCCATACCACACTTACAAAGGTATACCTCCACTCCTCAGAAACACACAGCCACCCACACCCACACCCACACAACATACCACTCAGCTTTGAGGCTTTCCCACCTCTCCGCAGACCACTGCTGTAATGGCTTTGTCAAATGAAAACAATTGATGGTTATCTCAGGACTCCCAACCTTGCCTATTGGAACCAGTCCACTGCATTTACACAAGTATCCCCTCAACAGCAAGCAGGCGTCAGTAAAGATTTCCTCCATAGTTATTTTACACCACACACACACACACACACACACACACACACACACACACACACACACACACACACGTGCGCATGCGCACACACATAAAACGATATACGGTTAATGTAGGTAAATCTGTTTGTTCAATGTCACTACACTTGTTTCCAAACCCAGTCTTATGACACCTACTACCCATCACCTTGTCAACAGTTGTCAGTCCACAGGTGCAAATCTTGCTGTCCATTACACTTTGACTAACAAACACACACACACACCCACACACACACACACACACACACACACACACACACACACACACACACACACACACATACATACACACTACATGTGTTGGAGAACTGTGGGGCTTTGACCCCTCTCCCTAAAATTATGTTGTAATGGCTAAGAGGTGCAAAAACTTTTGGCACATATCAACTCAGGACACCCCACAGATATTGCAGCAAGTCCATTGCATTTACTCAACTATCCCCAAGTAAAGCATTAAACCAGTATCAGTCCTGCTTTGCTCCAAAGTTTTGTTACCCCATATATGCAATAATTACACACACACACACAAACACACACACACATACACATGCACGCATTTGCATACGCACACACACACACACACACACACACACACACACACACACACACACACACACACACACACACACACACACACAAACACAGATCCAGAATGTCACATGACCATAACACAGCAGCCAGCTCTCTACAAAACAGTGTTGCATGGCTACTGTGTCCAAATCAACTGCTGTTTTCACACACACATGCTCACTCACCCACATCCACCCACACACACACTCTCGCCTACACACTCACACACAGACACACACACACATGGTCACCCCCCCCCCAAGCACAAGTTCACCCCCTACACACACACAAACATACACATGCCCACAGATGGACGCATGCCCACATCTCACACACACACACACACACACACACACACACACACACACACACACACACACACACACACACGCACACCCACCCTACATATTAAAAGAGAACACTGCATGACTTATTCTAAAGTGAAGGAATGAAACCTCATTAATTCAGAAACTAAAACAGTCAACATATGAATGACTACAGAAAACATAATGTGTGAAGACAGTTGAAAAACAATGAACCTGACTGCTTTTGACAGGAAGGGAGTGGCACTTCGGGAAATGTCAGTCATTCCATCTGAAAGGGGACTGCAGACATCAGGAGTCCTAAGTATGCTTAGGTTGTGAACAAAAGAAAATGGAAGAAGAGATTTGACAAAAATTAACGGGCTGACAGTTATGCCACAGCTAGCTAGCTATGACCCCTACAGGTCTGTTAATTGTGCTGTATGATGGCATTTCATCCATTGTACTTCAAAGGAAAGAAAAATTAGAATCACAGTGAGCCACGTAAAATGGATAGAGTCTAATATCATCAACTGTCAACTTCTAGCATTCCAGAAGCATCCAAATACTATCATTTACAAAAGCATTGTATCTCCCTCCTTGGTAATGTATAGAGATATCATCCATCATCTCAACTTAATATATATATATATATATATATATATATATATATATATATATATATATATATAAACTGAAAACACTTCTGAAAACTAAACTGGAGCGAAGAAAGAAAAAAACCTATCACTAAAATAAAATAAATTCAAACCCTCTGAAGTGCTAATAAGCTTTTGTTCCTTTAATGTGCTGGAACTTCAGCATGAGCCAGAATTCAAAAAACTGTAGCATTAACAGTCGGAAAACATCATAACTGTAACTATATACACAATGTCCAATAAAACTTCCTTAGAACCTAGTGACATAAATGATGGGCAGATTACAATAAAAGTGGGCAGGTAAGAATATAAAATGACACAATATAAGCATGTAGAACACAGCTATAGAAGCTATCTCAGTGCACGTTTATGATTTAAAGACTTGTTTAAAACTGGTAGAATTCAGCTTTGAGTCTCAGTTGCCCTTCAGTTCAAGCAACTGTAAAAGGTTATCAGAATCACTAAAAAGCCAGGAACTTGTTCTAAAGCAAGGAATAAAAACTTAGAGAAATCAGGGCACTTACAGCTATGTTTGCCAAGTGCAAGACTATAAGAAAGTTAAGTGACAGAATTAAAGAATATAATGCAGCCATCAGACACAAAGACTTGACAAATGCACTTGGCAAACATAGCTGTAAGTGCCCTGATTTCTTTAAGTTTTTGCTCTTTGTTTTAGAACAAGTTCCTGACTTTTTTGGTAACTCTGATAACCGTTTACAGTTGCTTGAACTGAAGTAGCAACTGAGACTCAATGCTGAATTCTACCCATGTTTAAACGAGTCTTGAAATCATAAATGTGCACTGAGATTGCTTCTGTAGCTGTGTTCTACATGCTTATATTGTTTTCTTTCAGCTTTTCCCAGTTAGGGGTCACCACAGCAAAACTCCAATCGTCTCATGATCGGCAGTGGATTTGTACGGTGCCGAGTTGCCAGCCCGACACCCAACCTTCAATGAAGGCATGCCCATTCACACTTGCACCTACCTGCGTGTCTTTAGCATCACTCGATCATGGGGAGGACATGCATACTCCACACAGAAGGCACTCCAGCCGAGAATCGAATGGGAGAACCTCTTGTTGTGAGGCGACAATGCTAACTGCTGCACCATCGTGGCAGTTACATGCTTATTAGTATAAAATTACAAAATTACATGCTTATATTGTGTAACTTTATATTCTTACCTGTCCACTTTTACTGTAATCTGTCCATCATTTATGTCACTAGGTTCTAAGGAGGTTTTATTGGACATTGTGTACATAGTTGCAGTTATGATGTTTTCTGATTGTCAATGTTACAGTTTTTTTTGAATTTTAGCCCATTCTGAAGATGTTCCAGCACATTAAAGGAACAAAAGCTTATTAACACATCAGAGGGTTTGAATTTATTTTATTTTAGTGGTAGTTTTTTTTCTTTTTTTGCTCCAGTTTAGTTTTCAGAAGTGTTTTCATTATTTAGTATTTTCTTCTGGTGATTGTTGTTTTTATTTGCATATAGAGACCATGGTATCTGTAAAATTCACATGCACACATAAATGTCAACAGTTAAAGACAAAGTAAAATACAAAAGAGTTTTGAATACATACACACATATGCATTCATTCATTTATGGTACTGGTTCTTTTGACTGAATCACATTTCACTAAATTACTGTGGACTGAACAAAACTGAGAATCTCATTTGACAGAAATCACATTATTCATTCATGAGTGACTAAAAATTATAAGGTCGATGGAGTGTCAGTGTTGTGTTTTATGTTTGATAAGACGCAGTGATTGACATCTTTTTTCTTCTCTTCACTATTGTGTGACTTCACAATTAATATATTTAAGTAAGGGAGTCTGCAGGGAAAATACTTCCCAAGTCATTGCCTTCGATCTTCTGACAAAAATCTCTGTGACATCTATAAGCCTTACAAAAACTTTGTTCAAAGTCTATATTCACATTTTGTAGCAGAAAGCTGGAATATGATTCCTGCATTGGATGGCCACGGTGGTGCAGCGATTAGCATTATCGCCTCATGGCAAGAGGTCCTCCCATTCGATTCTTGGCTGGAGCTCCTTCTGTGTGTTCTCCCCATGGTCAAGTAATGTATAAAGACATGCAGGTAGGTGTGTGTGTAAATAGGTGTGCCTTCTTTGAAGGTTGGGTGTCAGGCTGGCAACTCGCCACCATAAAAATCCACATCTAATCATTAGCGGACCGGAGTTTCGCTGTGACGACCCATAACGGGGAAAAGCCGAAAGACATTACTTACCAATCAGGGCAATACATGACATTCATTTCTTTAAGCTGCAACTAAAAGAATGCCTTCTCTGACCCCTGGCTTTGCATTTGGTGCTCTCTGGTTTAAAATTTTAACTCCCCCTCCTTAATACATATATACATCCTAGCTCACCCTTTCCTTGGTTTAATTTCTCTTACTTGTAATTTTACTTTTAATCATTATTTATTATTATTTCATATCTATCCTAATTATTATTTCTAACAAATACTTTTATCACTCTTTTGTCTCTTCCTTTCCTTGTCTTTATCCACCATTTGAATTTTTCACTCTGACATTTGCTTCATGAATGAGTAATGAACTATCTCACTTATAACATGCTAGCATGTGTCTATGCTATATAATATTGTATTTCTCTTGTTTTAATTATAGTATATGTGTATTATTATATGTCATATGCGCATTGCTGTTTGTATTAATCTATGTATTTACAGTATACTGTAATATGATGTCAATTTGTACTTATGTATATTCATTTTCTGTACTTTTATTTGTGGACGTTTTCATTCCAGGCTTCTGCTGAAAATGGTTATAATTGTGGATGCTCTTAAAAGGTCACTACATATATATATATATATATATATATATATGTATATATACATATATATATATATATATATGTATATATATATATATATATATATATATATATATGTGTGTGTATATATATATATATATATATATATATATGGGTCCACCTGACAACGCCGACGATGAAAACACCGACACCAGAAGATCGACAACTGAGATGACCGACGGATGAAAACCCTGACGCTGAGGACACTGACATGTGAAAAGGCTGTGAAAGTATGCGGTAGTGACGGTCGTTAGGGTGCGAGTAAGGTAAGTGTGCGATATTGATGGACTCTAGGGATAGGGGTGGGTTAAGTGAGTTAGGGTTAGGGCACGGGTTAGGTGAGTGTGCGATAGTGACAGTCTTTAGGGTTAGGGGCAGGTTAAGTGAGTTAGGGTTAGGGTGCGGGTTAGGTGAGTGTGCGATAGTGACGGACCTTAGGGTTAGGGTTTAGGTTAAGGTTAGTGCATAGATAGTTGTGTATGTAAGGTTTAGTGTGGGTTTGTAAGGATTTTGGTGTGCTTGTGTTGTGTGTGTGCTTTTTGGACAGGGGATTTGTTTTGTTTGTTGATTGTCGGGATTGTGGTGTGTCGGGCATGTGAGGTTTCGTGTTTGTGAACTTTCGGTTATGTGGTGTCGGTGATTTCATTGTCGGTGTTGTAGTGCGTCGGTGTTGTCAGGTAGACCCATATATAATATATATATACATATATATATATATATATATATATATATATATATATATATATATATATATATATACACACACACACACATATATATATATATATATATATATATATATATATATATATATATATATGCATATATATATATATATAATGCATTTCTGTATATTTATATCGGCTTTCCAAATAATAAAACTGTGTGCTATTTACAGTTGTGAAAGTCACTTTTTAAAAATGTTGATATATGGGAGGGCATTTTCATTGCAACCTATACTCTGGCTGGCACAGATATCTGTATGCCTAGTAATATTATGGCAAGCTCTCAGGGGGATGTACTTTGTAGAATGAGGCAAAAGAGCAGAATGGTTAAAAAACAAAAGTACATATACAGAATGTAAACTCATATTAAATTAAAAAGTAGTTAATATATTTTTTCAGAGTCTCTGTTCTGTGACTTTGATTGTCTTATAATTTCACAAGTCCTGTTAGGGCATCATTGAAAATCACATTAACAAGTAAGCGCTGGTTCATGTAACCCTAAGTGACATAAATGGAAACTTTAGTATATTATGACACAGGTGGCTTCTGCCCCCTATCGCACTTTATATATTCTCACACCAGAAAAATTGAGAAAGGCACATGTGACAAGACTGATTCTTAAAAGTGCTATTTTTGAAATGTATTATGTTGTTCACATCAGAAAATGACTTTATATGTGGTTTCTGTTTTGCCTGTATGCATTTCCCCAAAACGAGTATGCAAATCCAAAAACACCTTTCCGTATATAACAAACTATAAGCCTTCACATCCATGTGTGTGTGTGTGTGTGTGTGTGTGTGTGTGTGTGTGTACACAAACACATACAGATATATATGTTTCTGTCGGTTTATTTCAAAATCCCAAAACCTCAAACCTCTAAATCCCAACATTCAGAAGTTCAACATTTTGGAATATCGAAATTGAAAATAAAAAGCACCTACAAGAAAACCTCATACATCGTGATTTTGTAGGGGGGTGAAATGTATCTAGTGTGGAACGGGAACTTTACTGATCTGATGTTGTTCATCTTCATTCATTCCTTACCGTTGGGAATCGGTTCTGTCCTTGGGACTGAGCCATCCTTTTACCAAGCTGACACCAGCCCTAAACTCTTGAGCTAAGATTTTACCCTCAGTGCCTCTTCCCTGTTACCCCAGATCTCATTTGCCGCATTGCCGTAAAGCTGTGCCAAGCCTAGCTCTTAATAAGCTAAGTGTTTAAACTTATAACTGTCTTTTTTTTTTTTATTTTCTTGCCTTTTCCTGTCTAAATCTTTGTGTTAGTCTTATTGCACTTCCCACTGCCGTCCCTGTCTTTCTTAAAACTCCCTTTCCTTCTTCTTACCCTTTGTGGTAATCTTCCTTACCATCATTGGTAATGTCTCTTCTTACCTTATTAGGTATTTTCTGGTATACCACCATTGGTATTTTCTCTTCTCCTTAAAAAAAATTTTTTCTTCTTCTTCAAAAAAAGTTTTCCTACTTTTTGTGTGTGTGTGTGTGTGTGTGTGTGTGTGTGTGTGTGTGTGTGTGTGTGTGTGTGTGTGTGTGTGTGTGTCTGTGTGTGCGTGTGTGTATATGTGTGTGTGTCCATTATGTCAGACAATAAAGGCGCCACTGGCTTCAAGCAGTGTGACCAATGTGGCTGTAAATTACCACATTCAGATGACCTATGCATTTACTGTTTGGGTGTCCCGCATCTATCTGCCCAATGGCCTTGCGGGATTTGTAAGAATTTCTCTTGAAGAACTCTCAATGAGCATAAAAATAAGTTGATTTTAAAAGGCCTCCTCAAAACTCCCTTTTCAGAGGCTATCTCTGGCACAGAGGATTCATCCTATCCTAATAAACCTCACAAGCTAAGATCTCATTCTGTTCCATCGTCTCCCTCTGGAGACCAAAAGGAACCCAAGGCAAAGAAACCGAAAATGGCTGAATCTACTAAATTGAATCTGATGGTTCCATCTCCTTCGGCTCCATCCTCAGCACCATAATCCTTAACTATGTCTCCAATTTCTACCTCCACGCTGAAGACTATTGCTTTGGTGCCAACCTTAGCACTCACTGAAGTGATCTCAGTACCAACATCATCAGTGCAAGCATTTATGGCACTGACACTCTCAGCACCATGTACTGCTTTGGAACCATTGTTGGTTCCTGTCGAACCTAAATTGGATTTTCCAATACCTCCTACAGCAGCCAGAATAAGGTATTCACCCTCCATAGTCCCTTTTCCTGGGCATCAGTATAGCCCCTTTTTAGAAAGGCCAGAATCACCATCGGGAATGTCCCTGCATTCTTCTAGGAGCCTTTTAGAATTAGATGTAGTGGGCCTTGTTGATCAGCTGCTGACAGCCAGAGGGATCTCCACCCCAGCTAAGGTTACACTCCCTGTTGTAGGTAGCCATATTTCTCCACATACTCCAGGTAATTCTCCTCCTTCAACTTTTGTGCAAGCCTCAAAGCCCCCCTGATCCAACATCTTCGGCGCCCACTGCTTCGGCTCCACTGGTGGATCTCACCATGGTGTTGGAGCCATCACTTTGGCTTCCAGTGCATTTGGCACTGAGTCTCTCTCAGAATTGTGGCTGTATCCATCAGCACCAGAATTCATGACTCAGCACTGATTTTCTCTATGATGCCGTCCATGGTTCTGGGAGTCCTCTCGGTGCATAGCCCTCTTGAAAATCCTTGCCTGGTGGCTGGTTCATTGGAGCAGGGTGTGGCCCCAGTTCTGAGGTTGACTTGCTTGGTTCCAGGCTTCCATCCCTCTTAAGGTGGGCCGACTTTCCAGGCAATGGAGAGGGCCCTTGCCTCATTAGGTAAGCCTTTGGTGTTGTAACCATTACCCCTCTCTGTCTCTCTGAGCCACAGCTGACACAAGCCACTATCATAGGACACCAGGTACAAGATCCTCAGGACATCCTGCCCCAGGGTGCTGCTTCTTCAGAGTCTTCTCCAGAAGGTCTCACTGAGGAAGTACATGATAAGAAATCATGCGAGAGGAAGGACGTAGACTCCCCTGAACAGTCTTTAACCAAAGACATGGATTACAATGAAGGGGAAGGGTCCCCACAGTCACCCCTTGATGAGGTTTCCTTTGGAGACATTTTGGAAATATTGAAGCAGAGGGGTAGCTGGAAGCCCTCCAACCCTTTCTCTGAGGATTCTGTGTTCCTGCAGGCTTTTCGTGCCCAGCCCCCTACCTCCTGAGTGACCCCACCTGCAGACGAGCTCATCCAGCTAGTCGTGCAGCATGCTTGGAAAAGTCCTGACACCACTGACTTGATCCCACAGAGGCCGGACAAAATTTGTATCACCCCCTGAGCAATACCCCCATTGGTCAAAGGGTCTTCCAGTAGATGCCATGGTGGTGGCAGCTGCTACCAGGAAAGAACTGGCCAAGGAGAGCCAGATTGTTCACCCACCTAACAAGGAAGTGACTCTTTGCTTCACTGACCTTTGCAGTTAGGTCTTTGAACTATTTGGTACACTTCACCAGGCTCCAGAGACAGTTGATTACTGAACTCTTCGAATTCTTAGCAGGGGCTGTGTCTGATGAGGTCACCCTTGAATCCATTTCCAACTCCTCCATGCATCTGATCTCGGAAGGAGCTGCCAGAGCAGCGGGTTCAGGTGTTGTCATGAGATGTTATGCCTGGATGCGACTTTGCAGACCCCTTTAAGTCCTGCTTTCTGAATGCTCCAATAGAAGCCTCTTTACTATTCGGCCCTAAAATTAAAGACACATTGGCCAGGTGTGAGCAAGATGGCAAGACTCTTTCTGCTGTGGGTGCACGTTTCTCCACTCCTCAACATTCATACTCTAGACACCAGAGGAGTGGAAAGATGTGGCACAAAAAATCACTGGGTCGTTTTCGTTATGCATGTGGTGAGTATACCCCTAGAGGCAGAGAGGGTCACTCAAATGGAAGACACGCCTTTAGGGGCAGGGGAGGTCCACATAACCAGGGCTCCAGAGATTCGTTCTCCAGACAGCCTTATCAGTGCTCCTGAAGAGCGGCCCGATTGCTTTCCTCTGGAAGCAGTCAGGGGACATTTCTCCTTGTACCATTCTGCCTGGCAAACAATATCAGCAGATGCATGGGTACAATGAATTATCACCAAAGGATATCACATCCCTTTCAACCTCTACCCCACCCATTCTTCCCAAATTCCCAATGTTCCACCCAGTCAAAGGGAAGCAGCAGCACTAGAGATTCAACAGCTGCTCCAAAAAAGAGTCATCCAACCAGTCCCACCAGACCAAACAGGATCTGGCTTTTACTCAAGATTATTTTTAGTGCCAAAAAAGACAGGAAACTGGAGACCAATCCTAGATCTCAGCATATTAAACAAATTTGTCAAACAAGAGAAATTCCAGATGGTCATGGTTCAGTCTATCCTCCCCTTATTGGAGAAAGATGATTGGATGTGCTCAGTAAATCTTTAGGATGTGTAATACCATATACAAATGGAAAAGTGCTCCAGAAGATGCATCCGATTCCATCTAGGGGCCAATCATTTTCAATTCTGAGTGCTATCCTTTGGACTCTCTACAGCCCCCAGAGTGTTTACCAAGTGTATGGCAGTAGTAACAGCTCACTTGAGACTTCAAGGATTCCGCATGATTCCACATCTGGACGACTGGCTCCTCTCCACCCCCACCAAGTGTCTATTGGAAGAGACTCTTATGTATACTCTAAAAATAGCTCAACACCTGGGAATATCAGTAAACTGGACAAAGTGCAAACTAACTCCATCCTAATCTCTAGAATTCATAGGTGTAGTCCTAGACACAAAAAAATTGCCTAGCATCTTTACCAGATCACAGGCTCCAAAGGATAAGATCCCAAGTTCAAATGATACTCTGTCAAGACCTATCCCCAGTCCGAGCAGTACTTCAACATTTAGGTTCTATGGCAGTGTCGGTCATTATAGTACCTCTGGCGAGGTTCTACAAGGCTTCTGCAATGGTTACTGCTAACCCAGTGATCCCCCTTATGACACCCTTTGTCCTTCCAGATCCAAATAGCTCAGAGATGCAAATAGGACTTAATGTGGTGGATGAAGCCAGTTGGATGACAATGGTCTTGCCCTTTTGCCCCCATTAGCCCAAGGTCATGGTAACCACAGATGCCTCCCTGATTGGGTGGGAGGGCTATATTAGGGAAAGACAGTCCAAGGCACCTGGTCAGAAACAGATGCCCAATTACATATCAATGTACTGGAACTGAGGGCAGTGCTTCTAGCATTTCATTCCATCCTTCCAGCTGGGACCATTAAAATCAGACAATATGTCAGTGGTCTGGTACATCAACAAGCAAGGGGGAACCAAATACTACCCTCTATGCCAAGAAACCATGAGAATTTGGCAATGGGCGATAGCTTCCAACTGCTTTATGATAGCAATGCACATTCCCAGGAGCTCTGACGCGATTGTGGACAAACTGAGCAGATGCATTCTTCAGCCTCGCGAGTGATCCCTCAATCAACTGCTGGGGCCAGCCTTGCTGCGACCTATTCACCTCCCCAATAAACCACAAATGCAGCAACTATTTTGCCCTAATCTCCCTGTAGGGGGAGTCACTAAGGGACACTCTGGTTCACGATTGGCCCTCGGGTCTTCTATTTGCCTTCCCCCCTCTCCCTCTCATCTTGCAATTCCTGAAGAAAGCCCTTCATTTGAGAAGCAGAGTAATTCTCATTGCCCCCTATTGGCCTTGACAAGTTTGTTTTCCCTTTCTTTGGCCTCACCTCCTAAATCAACCATGGATTCTAGATCCCTCCCCGGAGTTGATCTCACACCCAAAAGGATTGATTCACCCAAACATTCCCAGTCTCAAGCTGACAGCTTGGTTCTTCCACTTCCAGTGATTGTCAGGCAGAGTAACCTCACCTCCCCAGTGCGTAATATTCTTATGGCTTCTCTTAAACCATCCACCAGAGGGACTTATCTCAGCAAATGGAAAAGATTCCTCTAATGGATACAGAAAAAGAATTTAGACCCTTTTACAGCCCCTATCTCTGTGGTTCTTGAATACCTAGGAAACCTTCTTGATTCAGGGGCTGCAGCCTCAACTATTCGAGTACACTTAGCTGTCATTTTGAATTTTCATAATGGATTCCAAGAATCTTCCCTTATGTCCCACAGACTCTGCAAGATGTTCTTAAAGGGTGTCATCCATATTAGACCTCCTTTCAGAGAACCAATAGAACCTTGGGATCTTTCGTTAGTATTACAGTCTCTTAAAGGACCTTCCTTTGAACCTGCCTCAAATTGCGACCTAAAGTTCCTATCATGGAAATCACTATTTTTGATAGCCATCATGTCAGCCAGATGTATATCAGAGCTTCAAGCCTTGTGCATCAAACGTCCCTACATGACTTCTCATAAAGACAAAGTATCACTCTGAAGTAACCCATCTTTCTTGTCCAAGGTCATTTCAGAACTATCGATTAACCAGACAATTGAACTACCAGTATTTTTCCTAACTACTCTAATAGAGGGGAGTGTTGTCTTCACTCATTAGACATACATAGACAACTACATTTTTATGTAGACAGAACAAAACCTTTTCGGAAAACAGACCAATTATTTGTAGCCTTTTCAGGATCCAGAATGGGGTGTCCTGTCTCAAAAGTTACTTTAGCCAAATGGTTGAGAAATTGCATCATGTTTATTTATGACAAAAGTAATATCTCTCTGCCCCATAGAGTCAGAACCCATTCTACCAGATCAGTAGCCACTTCTGCAGATTTTCATGCAAGAGCCTTCTTGAATGACATTAGTGCAGCTGCAACTTGGACCAACCCTCATACCGTCATCACTCATTACAAATTGGATTTGGCCTCCAAGGGAAGAGCATCCTTTGGTTCAGTGGTGCTCAGGAATATCCTTCCATAAGGGCCTCCCAGGAACAAAGGTAGCTGGGGACTCTGTCTCAATGGTAAGGAATGAATGAAGTTAGCAACATCAGATAAAGAAGTTATGTCTTACCCATAACGTTCCATCTATGTTGTTGATCTTCATTCATTCATTAATTCCCACCCTCCTTTCCCTTTCAAAGGTTCTTGGGGGATCGCATTGGGTCCTATGGCTGTTCAATAGGTTTATTTGACCAGAGACAGTTTCTGCTTTACTGATATCTGGCAAACTTGATCTGAGGTAACAAGCAAGAGGGCATTGTGGGTAAAATCTTAGCTCAAGAGTTTAGGGCTGTTGCGAGCTTGGTAAAAGACCGGCTTGGTTCCGAGGATGGAACTGATTCCCAACGGTAAGGAATTAATGAAGATCAACAACACAGATGGAATGTTATGGTAAGACATAGCTTCTTTTTCTCTGCACTATAGTGCAATCTCGGAGTTGGTATATTTAAGTTTCAGGGGGTGTGGGGGCTTCAGTCATCAAAACCCCACTCACATATTCAGACATAATTAGACTGAATAGTGGTAATATTACAGAAAAGTTTTTTTTTCTAAGGTATGGTACATCTGGTATCATTACCTTGCAGAGCAATGTATGAGGTACCAGTTTATACTGACTATGGTACGGCTCAGGTTTGCAGAATTATATAATAGCCTGTTCTACACACTTAACTCACTGTGCATGGTAATGTGTGGTGCTGCACAGAATGCTTAAGAATGTCACAGAATATCCCATCGTAGAGACATTATGGTATAATGGTTAAGATCTGTGCCTTGGAGCAAAAAGGTTATAAGTTTTATTTATTTTTACTTGTTTTTTTATTTTACATTTGTTTACTGAGAAAGGTCAACTGGAACAAGATCCATTTACAGCAGAGGCCCGGGGAGAAAAGCTCCATAACATAACAGTACAAATAGAACAAATGACAAAAAAATTTCTATACAGAGGCATATATATAATCAGAGCTCCATGTTTTTATATGACAACACATAATCCACGAATGACAGAAAATTTCTATACAGTGGCATATATACAATCAAGGAGATTTTTCGTACCTTAGTTTGATTTGAGCAAGCTTGGTATATAGATAGCAAAACTTTGAATTCCATATTAGTAGTACAAAGCATAAAAATGAAGGAATGGAATCTAGAATATAATGCTATTTGGGAGATATGTCATAGCCTGAGAAATAGTTTGTAGGATAGTAGTTCCTGATAGGGAGTATCTGAGTAGTACAGAATAGCTGAGGTAAGCAGTGAGGAGATGAGGTGTGGCAAGTTTGTAGGAGAGCAGAAAAGAATTTATGTGATGCAGAGACAGAGCCATGATTGCAAGAGGCGTGACTTTAGTGATCTCTTGAAGAGTGAGATGGATGGTGCAGAGGAGATACTTTGGGGGAGGTTATTCCATTCCCTAGCAATGGTGTGGGAGAACAGACTTTTCCCTGCAGTGTTATTGGCTTTGGTTACACAGAGCATGGTTTTGTTGGATGAGTGTAGAGGGCGATTTGCAGAATATTGGTTTAGAAGTTGGTTTAGGGCTGGGGTTTTCTGAGGGTTCCTTATTATGTTGAAGGTGATGACTAATTGGTGATAGCTAATTACCTGAGGGAGTTCTAACCACTGTAGTTGCTTCAGGGCAAGACAGTGATGACTTCTAAAAGTGGAGTTGTTAGCGAATTTTGCAATTTTATTGTAACATGACTCTAGTTTGTTTAGGTCTGTTTTCCTGATATGAATTAGGATTGCTGATGCATACATTAGGGTAGAAAAGAGGTGGGTTTGGGCTATGGACATTCTAGCTTGGTCCGATAGGAACTGTTTGTGTTTGTATAGGGGTCCTAGTTTCTTATGTACCTTTGTGATGGTTTGTGAGATATGAACATTAAAGTTTAGATTGTTATTATTTCTATACGGTTGGATTCAAAGCTCTAACCACTGTTTATGTGAAGTCTGAATGTTCTCCTGATGGCTGCATGGGTTTCTTCCCAAGAACTTGCTTAGTGTCTTTGCATCCCCTTTGATTGAAGCTATGACCTCCACACTCAGACTTCCCCTCTGTTCAGCCACCCCTCCTAGATATTTGAAGCTGTTAGCCTGCTCCACTATTTTCCCTTCTATCTCAGGTCTCAGCATCTTGTGATTTCTTCTGTTTCCATTACAACTGTCTAATCTGTGCTCAGTTTCATGCTGTATGCCTTTGGTTTAGCATCACATTACCCTATGCGTTGTTGAAGTTCTTCCTCATAGTCTGTCTGTAATGCCACATTATCAGCAGAGGCAACTTTGTTAATCAGTTCCCTCTGACCTGTTTGTTAATGTAGTCCATTACCAGTATGAACAATGGTGGCCTTGCAGCTGAACCCTAATGCGCACATACTCCCACTGGGAAGCATACGTATCAGCCTCTTAGTGCAAGAAATATAGACAAAGGCCCAAAAATAGGGACATATTTTAAATATTGCTCGTATAAACTTGGAAAGTAGCTGGTGTAAAAGGGTTTGTCTTAACATACAATCTGATGTTGTCGATCTTCATCTATTCTTGATTACAGGGTACATAGTTCCAAGTCTTGGAATGGATTCGGCCATTAAACAGCTTGCGGCAGCCAAAAAATCTCTCAAGTCTACCCACAATTCCCCTCTATAAATTACCCCAAATCTTGTTTGGTGCTTTTGAGAACCAGACGTGTCAGCTAAGTGAATCTCTAATATTATTAAGATTGCTAATACATATTTCCTTTTTATATTAGTAGCTTTAACTTTCTACTGCCAATTCATGCTATTTTTCTGCTATTTAGTCTACCTGAGTGAGCGAGTTTTCCCTCTATTATTCTTTCCCACTACTATCAGTGGTAGTTTCTTTTTGTTTTACCCTTGTGGTAACCATTTTTCTACCATTGTTGGTAGAATTTTTTCTTTTGGATCGTTTTCCTGAGTTTGTGTGTGTGTGTTTTTTCCCTTTCTTGATAGTTATGGCTGAGAAGCCTAAATCCGCTACTACTGGATTCAAACAATGTTATGAGTGTGGCAGAAGGTGCCAAACTCAGACAATTATGGCAAATGTGTATACTATTTGGGGGTTCTCCATCTTAGTGTGGACTGTACCATTTGCCAGGGCTTTAGCAATAGAACCCTATCTGATAGAAAAAAAAAAAGTTGACCCTCAAAGGACTTCTTATGGCCTATTTCGAGGAAGCCTTGTTCAAGGCCGACCAGTCCATGCTGGCCTCTGCCTCTAAGTCTTCTTGATTGGTGCCATCATCCCCTTTGGCACTGACCATCAAAAAACACAATATCTTCCTCGGAACCAAAACTGAATGTTCCAAAATTGATGGAACAGACTAAACCTTTGGCACTGAAGACTGCTTCGTTTCCATCGGCATCGAATATGTCCATAGTGTAGATTCTTATCTCTTCGGCTCTGACAGTTACTACAGTCCCTACTTTGGCACCAGCTGTTTCACCCTCGGTGCAACATATGGCACCAAAGCCAGCTACATCTTTGGAACCCAAGTTTATCTATTCTCCTTCAGTGGACCCCTTTCTTGGACAGTTACTTAGTCTGTTTTTGGAGACACTGGAGTCACCATCAGCCCTGTCTGTGCACTCCACCAGAAATCTGTCAGAACTTGATGTTGCTAGCTTGGTTAACCAGAAATTGCCAGCCAGGGGGTTTTCTACCATTGTTCAGACCACTCTCCCCCATTCCAGAGCAGCTGTATTTTTTCCCACAACACCCAATTCCTCTCCTCCTCTAACCTCTGCTCAGGGTTTAGAGCCTCTGGCTCCAACCACCCAGGTTCCAATGACCTCAGCACAGAGTGCACCTCTGCCCTTGGTGCCAGGTCTGGCTCTGGTCCTTTCAGTGTTTTTGGCACTGTTGGCTTCCAAGGACTGTGTCCCCCACTATTGAGCAGGGAGGGTTTGTTTCAGTTCTGAGCCTTTCTTCAGAGCCAACCATATGTCATATGGCTATGTCGGCAGTGGACCTGTCCTTAGTTCTGGTCTGCCAGGTGGGACTCCTGGGGTGGGGCGTAACCCCAGGTCTAAGTTTGTCACTCTCAGTTCCAGGCTGTCATCCCTCCTCAGGGTGTTCTGCCTTCCAGGCCATGGAAAGGGCTTTGGTCACAGCATCCTCTCATGTGGCTCCTGGGTTATTGGAGTCCCCCCATGAGGCCCCAGGCTCTTCAGTTCAGCCATCAACCTTTACCCCCGGACAGTGCGCATTACGGTCACAAGACTTACCCCCAAAGGATATCCCTTCATCTGAGTCCTCCTCAGATGTTCCCGCTGAGGAGCCCCTTTGGAAGAGGTAATGCATGAGGAAGCACATCAATTGTACAGAAGAATCCATCACAGAAGACATGGATTTCAATGAAGGGGAGGGTTCCCCACGATCACCCCCAGAAGACATCTCCTTTGGAGACATTTTAGAGATCCTGAAACAGAGGAGTGGTTGGAAGCACAAAGACCCATCCTCAGAGGAATCCATGTACTTGCAGGCCTTTGGTGCATGCTCATCTACCTCCTGGGTGACTCTGCCCACTGACGATTTAATTAAGTTAATTGCCCAGAGGGCATGAAAGGCTCCTGATGCCATCCAACCTGTCCCCCGGAGACCTGATAATATTCTTACTGCCCCAGAGGACCAACCCCACTGGGCTAAGGGTTTGGTAGGAGATGCCATGGTGAAAGTGGCTGCCACTAAGAAAGAACTCACTGAAGAAAGATCTACTGTCCATCTCCCGAACCAAGAGTCCAGGGTGATGGACATATTTGGGAAGTGGCTCTGTGCATCATCAACCTTCTCCATCAGGTCCTTGAACTTTTTGGCACATTTTACTAGACTCCAAAGGGATCTAGTAAAGGAGCTGTCAGATACCCTGGTGGGAGCTGTAGCTGATAGAGCTCAGGAAAAAGTAGCCTCCCAACTAGCAACCCTGGAGTTGATATCAAACTCCTCCATGAAGCTTATTGCACATGCCACCAAAGGGGCAACCAGGTCAGCAGCTTCAGGCATTGGTATTCATCAACACACTTGGATGCACCTGTGTGAGTTTGTGGAACCATTAAAATCTTCATTTGTCAATGTCCCTTTGACAGATCCTCCTTGCTTGGTCCAAAGGTTAAGGAAACTCTCTCCAGGTGTGAAAAGGATGGAAAGACTTTTTCTGCTGTGGCCATGCATTTTTCCACTCCTCAATGATCCTACACCAGGAATCAGAGAAGTGTTAAAATGTGGTTCAAAAAAATCTCAAAAGCCTTTCCAGGACACACATGTACTGGACTTCTCTTGGGGCAGAGGGGGGGGAGTTTCAGTGGAAGACGCCATCCAAGAGGCAGTGTGGCCCACAGAATCAGGGTTCCAGAGATTCATTCTCCAGACAATCTTATTAGCACTCCTGAAAGGAAGCCCAATTGATTGCCTCTGGAAGCAGTCGAAGGAAGATTTCCCTTGCATCCAAATGCCTGGTGATGCATTACCACTGATACCTGGGTGCTAAGGATAATTATCAGAGGATACCGAATTCCATTCAGCTTTTATCCAAGAATCCCTGTAAAACTCCCCGATGTTTCACCCAGTCAGAGAGTTCAAGCAGCAACAGAGGTGCAAAAGATGCTAGAAATTAAGAGTTATCCAAGAAGTTCCACCAGACCAATTTGGATCCAGTTTTTGCTCAAGATTCATTTTAGTGCCAAAGAAAACAGGGGACTGGAGACCAATTCTGGATCTCAGCATTCTAAACAAATTTGTCTAATAAACAAAATTCTGGATGATCATGGTTCAGGCTATTCTTCCATTCTTGGAAAACGATGATTGGATGTGTTCGATCGACATTCAAGACACTTATTACCACATAAAAATGGACAAATGCTCAAGAAAGTTTCTCCGCTTCTGAATAGGAGCCAGTCACTTCCAATTCGACACTGCCCTTTGGCCTTACCACAGCCCCCAGGGTGTTCACCAAATGCATGGTGGTGGTCACAGCACATCCCAGGCTACACAGATTGCTAGTGTTTACTTACCTACATGACTGGCTCCTCACTGTGTCCACCAGGCATCTACTACAACAGATTATGGACTTCATTCTGTACCTATCCCAGCAATTGAGCATAACAGTCAATATTGCCAAATCCCAGTTAGCTGCAAACCAAGATATGGAGTTTGTTGGAGCTTATCTCAGCACTTCTACTTGCATAGCATTGCTTCCCCTTCACAGACTGCAAAAAATACAGATGCAGGTTCAGCCTCTTTTGCGCTCAAACAAAATTCCCACTTATTTGACTCTACAAGCTTTGAGCTCCATGGCAGCAGCTATCCCACCAGTTCCACTAGCAAAATTCCACATGAGACTTCTTCAATGGCTATTATCATACCAGTGGTCCATTCTCACACATCCCATGGACCACTTCATTTTCATTTCCAGTTGATGCAAAATGATCTCTTTTGGTGGATGCATTTGAGAGAAATTCTTCAAGGTTGTCCCATTGTCTTCCCCCAGCCCAAGGCCATAGTGACCATGGATGCTTCCCAGATGGGGTGGGGGGCATTATCTAGTGAAGACAGTCCAAGGCATATGTTCTCCCTCTGACACTAGCCTGCACATCAGTGTACTGGAGCTAAGGCAGTGCTTCTGGTGTTGCAAGGGTTTTACTCTGCCTTACCTGTAGGGATGATAGCTATTCAGTCAGACAACATGTCAGTAGCCTAGTACATCAACAAACAGGGGGAACCAAGTCCTACCCTCTCTGTCAAGAAGCCCTTTGAGGCTGGCAATAGGCTATAACTTCCAACTGCTTTCTGATATCAGTTCAAATCCTGGGGACTTTCAACGTGATTGCAGACAAACTGAGCAGATGCATCCTCCTGCCTCATAAGTGGTCTCTGAACTCCAAAGTAGTGAAGGAGATTTTACTTTGTTGGGGCCAGCCTTCCTGTGGCTTGCTTGCCTCACCCCTCAACAACAGGTGCAGGAGCTATTTTGCCCTAATTCCCCTGCAGGGGAAGTCATACAGAGACACTGTTCTACATGATTGGCCACCGGGTCTGCCTATGCCTTTCCCCCCCGTTCCTCTGATTCCCATGTTTCTCAAGAAAGCACCCTGGTTGAGAAGCAAGGTGATTCTAATTGTGCCCTATTGACCTTGACAAATATACTTTCTCTTCCTGTGGCCTTATGTACTTTGCCGACCATGGATTCTGAATCCAATTCCAGATCTACTAATCCATCCTCAAGGTCTAGTACACCCAAACCTTCAGTCTCTCAAGCTGACAGCTTGGTTCCTCTACTTCCATTAGTAACTGGGCATAATGCTTTACCTATTCCTCTTCAGCATATTTTGCTGGTATTGCATAAACAATCCACTAGAACCCTGTACCTAAATAAGTGGAAGAGGTTTTCTGTTTGGGCCACTGATAATGGACTAGACCTTTTCTCAGCACCAGTAGAAAAAAATTTGGAATTTCTGACTGCCATTTTTAATAAGGGAGCCTCTGCTTCTACAATCAAAGCAGTTCTAGCAGCAATTTTGAATTTTCATGTCAGTTTTGCAGACCAATCCTTGATTTCCCACAGGCTCTGTAAAGTTTCTTAAAGGGTACTATTCATTTAAAGCCCCCCTTTAAAGTCCTCTCTGGCCGTGGGATCTGACTTTAGTGCTACAGTCGCTCACGGCACCACCTTTTGAACCAGCAGCTACCTGTGATTTAAAATTTCTCTCTTGGAAGACGCTATTTCTGGTAGCTGTCACTTCTATGAGACGAGTCTCCGAGTTACAAGCCCTTTGTTCAAAAGTACCTTACTTAATTTTCCATAAGGATAGAGTATCACTTAGAACAAATCCAATCTTTTTGTCTAAGGTAATTTCAGATGTTAATATCAATCAATCTATAGACTTATTAGTATTCTTTCTGAATTACTCTAACAAAAGAGAATACTGCCTTCACCTTTTGGATGTTCATAGGCAGTTGCGATTTTATTTAGACAGAGCAAAGCAATTTAGACAATCTGATCAAATGTTTATATCCTTCGCCAGTACAATTATGGGAAAATTAGTTTCCAAGGTAACTGTCTAGATGGTTGAGAGATTGTATATCATTTGTATATAAAAAGTTGAATATGACTCTTTCGGAAACAGTCAAAGCACATTCTACAAGATCAGTGGCGACTTCTACAGTTTTTCACTCCAGAGCTTCTATGTCAGACATTTGCACTGCTGCAACTTGAGCTAAGCCTCATACTTTTATTACACATTACAGGTTGGACATGGTCTCCAGAGGGAGAGCATCGTTGGTTCTATGGTGCTCTGAAATGTCCTTCCATGAGGTCTCCCAGGATACAAGGTAGCTTGGGACTCTGTCCCACTAGTCAAGAATAGATGAAGATTGACAACATCAGATAAAGAAGTTATGACTTACCATAATGTTCCATCTGTATTGGCCATCTTCATCTATTCTTGTGTCATTTCCTGCCTGCCCCCTCCTTTAGGCTTCTGGTGGAGTGACATCCTGTCCTGGGTTCTTATTGTCTGGGTGCCTTGGACAAGGTTTCTGACTTTTACTGCACAGTTCTCCTATGTAGGCAAACCTGATCTGAGGTAATTTAGAGAGGGGAATTGTAGGTAGACTTGTAGCTTGAAAGCTTTTTGGCTGGTGTGAGCTGTGTAAGTGCCGGATCAGTTCCAAGACTTGGAGTAGTTTACCCACTAGTCAAGAATAGATGAAGATTGACAACACAGATTTAACATTATGGTAAGACATAACTTCTTTTTTTATGAAGGATTTGAAATCTGAATCTCAAATGTATGTCATTATTTAGTGACTTCTATCCTGAGATCATCCCAGTGATGTGCAAGAAAACCACAATGTTTATGAGGATAGACCAAAAATATGAGGTAAAAATCTGAACATTCTGCAAAAATCTGGGCAGTTGAGAGGTAAACTAGGAACTCCTCTGGAAGACTGAATACTGTTTTTTTCTTGAGTCATTGGGTCCTTGTACATAACCAGCATTAATTCTACCAATGTTTCTGGGACTTTGAACCACCACAGGACTGACCAAATAACCTTTCTTGGGACCTTGCCATATGCTTTTTCCTAAGTCTAGGAATCCCCAGTTGGACTCTCCTCACCTCTGGCTTCTTCTCAATCATATGTTTCACTGCAAACATCGAGTCAGTTGTGCTGCATCCTGATCTGAATCTGAAATGCTCATCTCCTATCTTAATTTCTACTGCATGTATTTGTTGATCAGTCACCCTCTCCAAAACTTTCATGCAATGTGACAGGCATTTTCCACTGTATTACCCACAGTTGTGAATGTCCCCTTTGTGCTTGTACACTAGCCCTAATATGCTTATTTTCCAGTCATCTGGGACTGAAGATGCTAGAGGTGATAGAAAGGTGGTAGGCTGCACACTGTGGGACAGACAAAGAAATGAGAACATCAGAACAGAAGTCAAATTACAATTACATAGAATGTCAAAGAACAGATTACGGTGGTTCAGGCACATATACAGAAAAGCAGAAGGCAAAATCTGGCAAAGAAGGCAGGAGGAAGTTAGTGCATTAAGCAAAGAGATGAATGGGTTGTGTGAGAGAAGACCTGCAACAGTCAGGCATGACTGCTGAAGAAGGTAGGAGATGATGAAGTCCTTGTTTTTTAGTTACATTAGACCCAGACTTGAGTATGGAGTAACAATATGGAAACTTTATAAGAAACAAGCGTGAGGAAGCTGGAAAGAGTACATTGGAAATATACCAAGAGCATCCTTGAATTTGAAACTTTAAGTTATTATGAAAGACTAAATATCTGAACTTGTACAGTGTCTCTTATAGATATCTAAGATGCAGGTTTATCTGTTTGTATGTACTTCATGTGTGATATTCTGTAGACCTGTCGATTGTTATTTCACCTACTCTGTATACAGATATTCTCTAACTGTTGATTTTTTTATGTTTCATGCTGTTTTTTTACTCTTATTTTTATTTTTGATTTTATTTTTATTGTAAAAATATGTAATACTTCTGGAGATTTTCTCCTTGGGTCTCCACTGAAAATGGGGCCCTGGCTCAGTTGGACTAACTCAGTTAACAAATGTCAATAAATAAAAAATAAATAAATAAGAGGAGATCTTATTTGGGTATATAGGGCAGTTAGAGACAGCTATCTCTGGGAATGTTTGGGGTTATCAAAATGTATTAGAGAGTCATCAGACAACCTATGTAGAAGATTCTATAGGAATGAGAAGTTTGCTAATTGGTTCTGTGAGAGAACAGCTGATGTATGGAACAGACTACCAAATTACATTAAAGCAAGTACTGGTTTAGATATTTTTAAGAACAGCCTGGACACTTATAATGGGAAAATGTGCTCTGGTATATAGGCAGGCTAGAAGGGCATTAACGCCCCTGCTTGAAATATATGTATGTATGTATGTATATGTATGAGAATGGCACTGAACTGAGAGATGGTAACAGTTAACATGACATGCCATCCTCACATAGAAAATAAGAAAAAGAGAGTTGATGATGATGTCTCTGCCTCAAGAACAAAAGGTAATGGGTTTAAAATCAGCAGTCACAGTTGAACATTTACACATTCAATTTATATAAAATTATCTCCGGTATTACACTGATCCTGGCACAGTAAACGGATTATAATCCATCCATTTAATTACATTGATATAATTTCAGTAATCGCTAATCTGTATTAGACTGAAATATACTATACGTACTTTTCAGTAATGTGCAGCAATGTAAATGATCTCCTACAACTAAGTTAAATGTTTTATGTTAATATAATCACTCTATTTAACATGTATTTTTTAAGAAAGTTATTGACTCTGTTGCACATTATTAGTAAGTTATTCTTGAATTCATTATTAAATACATTATTCAATGCATGTTGTTCACATGTATTTATTTAAAGAATCAGGAAGTAAATAGTGGGTTTTGAGTCAAAACTTACTGTACAATGACAACCGATAAGCCACTTCACTTAATGTAATAGTAGTAAATAGAGAAACAACATTAAGTAATTAATATATGTGCATGTCTTTATTTAAAAGGAAGAGTAGTAAGATACTTGTACTGTCAGGAAATGCCATTCTGTTTTGACTTTCTAGTTTTGTGATACCGATCCTCTGCTTACTTAGAATTAAAGTCAAATGGTATTTGTAGTTGAATGTAATGATGATTTGCAGTATAATATCATCTTGCTTTACTTCAATTATCCTAATCAGCAGATCAAATCAGAAAATCCATCACCTCACACACACACATACAATAAAAAGAAAAAAAAATGGAACTGAAAAAACTATTATAAAAGGCATGACAGATTAACAACACCAAGGTTGCACTTTCTAGTAGGAAAATTACTAGCAAAATTTAATTCCCAGTGGTGGATGTAAGGCTGGAGAACTAAACGGGTTATTTTACAACAGTTAAAAATACTACTTATTATTTCATGTCACTGAAGCAAAACAAAAGACAAATGTAGTCACCGCAAACACTTTCATTTTGATTTTGAGTTTATTTATTTATTTATTTCAGTTTGTTAACCGGGAAAGTCCATTGGGCCAAGGTAGCCCGTTTTCAATGGAGGCCTGAGGAGAAAAGCTCCAGACGGAAAGACAATATACAATATACAATGTATTAGTACAGCATATGAGAACAACAGTTTAACATTCAATATACAGTAAGGCAAGATTTTACATATCTTGAAATATATGAGCTGAGTCAATCACTTATAAGATATTAGCAAAAACAATAAATTTATGTTCATTTAATACACTACATGTATTTAGGCAAAGGAATTTTAGAGAGATGAATTGAAGCAGTGGCAAAGATTAGAGTAGAATAGAATAGGGATAGGTATCAGGAATCAGGTAGGATGGGTACAGAAGCACTTCCAGAGGGAGTAGAGGTGAGAGTGGAGTAGGGTTTTAAAGCATGGTAGGTTAGGGGTAGTTCTAATATAAGGGAGAAGAGAGTTCCATAATCTGGCAAGGGAGAATGATAGTAGAAGTTGCCCTGGTGCGTGTAAAGGCTTGTAAAGTTCTAAGAGGTTCTGATTAGTGGATCTAAGTGTTCTGTGTGACTGGTGAAGTTTTAGGGAAGAGGAGAGTGATGGAAAGTTAGAAGGTTTGAAAATTAGCTTGTGTGCTGTCGTTAGTTGAATGAAATTTAGGTAGCTTGGGAGTTCCAACCAATTTAGAGCATGTAGGGAGTTGCAATGATGAGTAGAGGATTTGGATCCTGTGGCAAACACTGAAATTTTGTTATAACATTAGGAAAGTTTAGATTTTATGGATGATTGGAGGTTAGAGAGTTGCGGAGCTCCATACAAAAGGGAAGGTAGGAGGTAGGTGGTAGATAGGAGTTTTCTAGAAGACAGAGAAAGGTAATGTCTGTGTTGATAAAGCATACCAAGTTTTTGATGAGTCTTTTTAATATTGGTTTGTAGGTGGATATCAAATTTTAGCTGGTCATCGATAAGAACGCCCAGAAGTTTTGTATGGGGAACTATTTCAATAGTTGTTTTGTTTAGGCTAAGTATAGAGAAGGATGTGATGTCAGCAGCAGTATGTCTAGAAGGGGTAAAGATCATTATTTTAGATTTGGAGGCATTTAGGGCAAGGTGATTGTCAAGCATCCAGGACTCAGTGGAGGAGAAGGCTTCTTGCAGAAGGTTTATTAGTAAAGGAAGAGTTTTGGCTGAGCAGATGACAGTGGAGTCGTCTGCATATTGCACCAGTTTGGCATTGGGGATCTTTGGTGGAAATAATTGATGAAAATGTTAAATAGTAAAGGACCCAAAATAGAGCCTTGGGGTACACCTGTTGGGGTGTGAAAGAAAGAGGAAGTGCAGTAGTTCCATTTTACAGCTTGTTCCCTGGCTGAGAGATAGCTGGAACACCATTTGATAAATGAAGAGGAGAGATTAAGATGGGAGAGTTTAGAAAGTGAGAGTTTAGAAAGTAGAAGCACATGAGAGACAGTGTCGAAAGCTTTAGATAAGTCAAGGAGGAGCATAGAAACTATGTTTCCAGAGTCACGAGCAGAGTGAATGATTTCAAGGAAGGAAAGAAGGGCAGTGGTGGTGCTATGTCCTGGTATAAAGCTGTGTTGGGTAGGAGTTAGGAGTTGGTTGTCCAATAGGTAGGGTAATAGTTGGAGGTGAATACATTTTTCGAGTATCTTAGAGATAGGGGTTAGGATAGCAATAGGGCAAAAGTTGGAGATTGAACAGTTTGTACCTCCTTTATGGAGGGGGATGACGAAGGCTTTTTTCCAGTGGTATGGTACAAAGGACTCCTGAATGGAGCAATTGATTAGGATGCTGATTGGAAGGGCCATGACATCAGCAGCTAGTTGGAAAAAGTTGGATGGAATGTCATCTGGGGCATTAGAGCAAGGTTTGAACTTTTGTAGTAGCTTTTTTATAGTGTGGGTAGGAATGGATTTGAGAGTAAAAGGGGAGGACTTAGGGTTCATGGATGTTATCAGTTAAGTTGGAGGGGATGTTGTTAGGGAAAGGAGAGGTGAGTTTGTCTATGGAGTCAATGAAAAAGGAGTTAAATGGGGTAGCTAGGTGGAGGTCTGGTGGGTCTGGGTCAGGGGAAGGGTTCTCTTTTTGCCTGGGGATAATATTGATGAAATACTATTCCAAAAGTTTCTGGGGTTAATTTTATGATTATTTTGAAGTTTAAGGTAGTAGGATTTATGGTCAGTGGCTATTTGTTTTTTCTACTAGATTTCGCAGTTGCTTGTATTCAGCAAGAGAGTTGGGAGTTTTGCATTTTTGTTAGTATTTCCAGATTTTATCTTGGTGGTGCATAAGTAGTTTTGTGCCTTTAGTTAGCCAGGAGGCTATTTTGGATCTGAATCTTCTGGTTCTACTGGGGGCGAAGTGGTTAAGTATATCAGTGAAAATTCTATTGAAATGTGAGACTGCGGCATCTAAAGGGAGGGACTTTAGAGGGATCCAGTCTATCTGTTTTAAGGTATTAGAGAAAATTAGGGGGTTGAAGTTTTGCATGTTGTGGGTGGTAATGTGTCTGTGTTGAAAGAGGATGGTGGAGGGGGAATGGCATATGTAGGCAGGGAGATGGTCACTAAGGGAGTCTGTGAGAATACCACTATCAGAAACCCATTTTGGGTGGGAGACTAGTATCCAGTCAAGGATGCTACCTGTGGTGTAATCTTTATTTGGTCTAGCAGGGGTTTTGATTAGCTGTGTGAATTGATATAGGTTGATGCTTTGAGAAGGGGTAGATGAGTCAATGGAAGACCAGTTTATGTTGACATCACCTAGGATTATAGTCTCACTATTTATGTTGGAAGTGAACCAGGCAAGAATATCTTCCAGTATAGGGATATTGTTACCAGGAGGAATGTACAGGGAAGCAATGCATAAAGGTTTATTGTTATTTACTTTGAAAAGGGCAAGGGTTAGCTCGGCGGTGTCAAATGAGGTATGGGCTTAGTATTGGGTGTTACTGTTAAGGAGGAGGAGAAGAGTAAGGCTACTCCTCCACCTTTCTTTTGAGGTATGCTACTTCTTATAAGTTTATAGTTAGGAGGAATAATTACAGTATCTTTTATGTGTGGTAGCCAGGTTTCTGTGATAGAGACAATATCAGGTTTGTTATGAGAGATCCAGGTGTGAAAGGAAGGTATTTTATTACAAAGGCTCCTGGCATTAAGTGTGGCAAGGAGAAGAGATTGTGGTACAGGGGAGAGCTATGTGAATGTGGTTTAGAGTTAGAGCTGTATGAAGTCCCTGGGTTAGGGTGTATGTCTCCAGAACGGAGGAGGAGGGTGATAACGTTTGAGCAGAGTATGGATAGGTATCTATTTTCTAATGGGTCATAGGTGTAGATATTGGAACCTAATGCGGTGAGTTTGGTGGGTATGGGAAGTGATTTACTAGGGGTAAGGAAGAGCTTCCTTTGAAATTGAAAAGATTCATTATGTTTGTAGAGGTGGGGGGAGGCTTGGGTTGTAAAGGGAAAGTCTTTTTTAATGTAAATTGCAGTTGTATGAAAGGGAGGGAGTGCTGAAACTGTGGGAGACTAGTAAGGTAGAGTAAGCAGAAGAGGATTTGGCTTAGAAATAAGGGTATTAGAGCATAGGCAGATTTTGTTTGCATGGTGGGAGACAGAGTATGAGTTGAGTGAGAAGGAAGTGTAGGAAGAGAGATGGTTAATAAGTTTGAGAGGAGAGGATTAGAATGAAATGTGTGAGAGTGTATTCACAGGGATATATAAGGGTGGAGTGGAGGGGTGGGAAAGGCAGGTGTAGTAGAGAGTGGATAAGGAGTAGGTGGGGGACAATATTTGGAGGGTTTGGCTACTGGCTATCCTGATGGGGTGCGTGCACTAACCACCTAGTAGGGATAAGGTACAGTCAGTTATTCAGTAATTATTGAGGCAAGCAAGTTACATCAAAGCATGCAACATCCCTTGCCGTATAATCCAAATTAAACACCCACTGAAAAAATACAATGTCCGTTGATCTCACAAAGTATGAACAGTTGAAAAAACAGAGAATGTCAAACATCCCATTCGTTAGAACTTTAATTAGGCCAGTCCTAGATACAAAAATGTCCTAGGTAGTAAGCTCACACAAGAATCCTAAACCTTTTTCTCCAGTAGTTTGCTTACTTTGATCCTAGGGCCTCTCATTCAAATTCCCCTTCTAAATATCTTTCCTTCTAAAGCTGAAACTTGAAAGGAGGTCTGTAGGTCACATTTGTCCAAACATAAAGGAATTGTGGACAACATAGTACGTTTTTCAGACTGCATCTCCGTTTTCAATGTCAAGAATAAATGGTGACTGCAATTATATAAGTTGAAGAGATGAAAATTAACAAGAAATGGTTAAATTTGCTGATTATACACTGTACACTTAGCAATATATTCTCCATACCAAAAATGCATGCCAACGTCATCAAACCCAATAACAAGAATGATATTAATGACACAAAGAGTTAAAATGTCCACTTGAAGAAGATTGTGAGACAGCCAATATAGTCCAACAGTGATGAATGTCCGTCGATAATATAATAGACAAACAATGAAAGAATTAGTACTTACAACAAACCAAAAAGAAAAATTACATGAGAGCTCATCATATCATCAATTAGTCAGTCAGAAATGTCTATGCTCGCCAGTTCAATGTACTCAAAAAACGCAAACAATTCAAAGGCCCCGAACTTCTGCTGATGATGAAAAATGCACAAGATGTATGAAGAAGCAGTACGTATTCATAATTATTCCGTACTTATTTGTTGAATCTGATAGAAATAGTTAAAGAAGTTAACTAGCAAAATAATGTCTCTAGTACAGTGACAGTGACCATCCACATTGCAGTGATTAAAGCATAATATTTGCTAACATCATGTATTCATACCTCTCAACTGCTTTTGTTTAAGAATTCTATTACCAAGTCAACAATAATGGGGACAATGCTCAAATCAGGAGTACCTTTTAAAATTAATCTGTTTTACCTTTGTGTGTGTGTGTGTGTGTGTGTGTGTGTGTGTGTGTGTGTGTGTGTGTGTGTGTGTGTGTGCCTGCTAGTCAAAGTGTAATGGACAGCATGATCTGCAGCTGTGGACTGACAAGTGCTAAGAAAATGATGGGCAGTAGGTAGTGACATTGAACAAACAGATTTGTCCACATTAACCATGTATCACAGTTGTGTGTGTGCGCGCGCATGTGCACAATCGTGTGTGTGTGTGTGTGTGTGTGTGTGTGTGTGTGTGTGTGTGCATGTGTGTGCATGTGTGTGTGTGTGTGTGTGTGTGTGTGTGTGTGTGTGTGTGTGTGTGTGTGTGTGCGTGTGTGTGTGGAATAAATCTGTACTGACACCTGCTTGTTGCCTTGCTGAGGGGACACTATTGTAAGGGGAGTGGACTGGCTGCAGTAAATAAAAATAAAAATAAAAAACGGACAATAAATCCACTTCACAATTTAATAAAATGCTCTTAAAAAAAATAACCACTTTCACCATCGATAAATGGCTTCTTCGGAGTTTATTGATGGTGAAAGCGCTTAGTTTTTTAAAAGCATTTTATTAAATTGTGAAGTGGATTTCTTGTCCGTTTTTAATTTGTATTTTTATTTACTAGTTTTTACCCTTTTGGACATTTTTTGCTTTATTTTTTTGTGACTGGCTGCAGTAGGTAGGGATGGGAGTGCTGAGCTGGCATCCATCAATAATTTTCACTTGCCAAATCCATTACAGCAGTGTTTTACAGAGAGGTGGCAAAAGCCTCAAAGTTGACTGGTATGTTGTCTGGGCCTGGGTAGCTGCATGTTTTTGAGGCATGGAGGTGTGCCTTTGCAAGTGTGGTGTGAATGGAAAGATTAAGCTTAAAATTGTGCTCATTGTAATCCCTAGTTATTTCATTATTGTTTGATTGAGACATATGTTTTTCAGTGTATTGTTTAAGTGCCCTGTTTGGAGTATGATATCAGTGCTACAGCTCCTGGTACTGTTTTAATACATGTGTGTCATGAAGTATGTACATGGCTGCTTGATTTGGGGTAGTTGTAATAAGAAGAGATGAGTAGGAGTGTCAGATGACTTATCAGAGTACCCACCTGTCAATAATTTTGGCTTATACTTTTGCTCTGACATACTACAATCCATAATGCTTTTTGAAAAAGGGATAAGATTAACATGAACAAATAATGACATTCATTGCAATTAAAGATTTTTTTATTTTTCTTCAGAAAATAAATGCTAATTCAGATAGTCTAATTTTGTGAGATTACTAAATCAGTAGTATTGCTCTTTTTAAAAGTATCTGATTTGGAAGCTTTCTCTGTGAGTCTGTTGCTGATAGGATGAGAGCTATACTGCAAGTATACAACTAAGACGTGGACAATGCAGTGGTGCAGTGGTGCAGCTGTAGTGTTGTCGCCTCAGAGCAAGAGGTTCTCCAGTTCGATTCTCAGCTGGAGTGCCTTCTGTGTGGAGTCTGCATGTCCTCCCTGCATTCATGTGGGTTTTCTCTGGGTACTCCGGTTTCTTCACACTTTACAAAGACATGTGTCCAGAGCATGTCTCCCTGGGGCTCTGCTAAAAATTGGCTTTGTTCCAAGTTGGACTTTCCTGGTAAACAAATGTTAAATAAATAAAAGACAAACTGCAATAATCAATAGTAACAGAAAGTACTGGGTCACATCAGAGGCTTGGGAGATCATTGTTAAGAAGAAACCAAGATTTGTTCTGTAAAGCTTAGCATTAAATACCATACTTCAGGTTTTGTTATAGTAGAATAACTATACAAAGATAACCACTTGAGCAGCCAGAATGCAATTCAAATAGAATATTTTACTGTGCACATTTTAAGGCGTGGATAGATTGGCATAAACTCTAGATTGATGGGTGTGTTCTTTTTTAGAAATAATTCCTGGGAAATGCTATTCAAATGTTAAGAGATATATGAGGAAACAGTTTTAGTGGCACATTAGGTACATTGAAGGAGGGGAGTTGGGAAGAGTAACGTGGGCAGGAAATGAAACTTACAAAACTGCTCTTTGTAAAAAGTCTTTTTCATCTCAGTAATTTGCTAACAATTTTTGCAAGCTATTTTCAGAGAATGTGTAGTACACCAGAAGGGATGACATTTGTAAAACTTAGTGCGGATCAATCAATGACACATGATCTGCAGAATCTTGGCAGTTTTTTTTCATGTGTTCCCAAAAAACAGAACTGAAAGAGGCAGCCAAAACATGATAATAAGAAGCTGACTATTTATTAGAAATAAAATGAAAAAAACAATCCAAACAAGGCCAAAGACTTGAAATTCAGTAAGCGCTTTCACATTCAAAGGGAATGCTTCATCAGACTATTCCTGAGGAAGGCATTTCATTTTGCCAAAACCAGTATGCCTATTTGTTGTTTTTATTTTAATTATACAATAAATGTAGCCTAATTACTCCTATTCTGGTGCTGGACCCTTTTTTGCTTTCTTGACAATTTTGGTTTGGCCCATGCACCTTGTCCTACGTGTGTGATTTTTGGAAATTCCAACATGGAAAAGTCCCAAACTTACTCATCTTAAAATTAATTTTAGTTGTGTTAAATCTTTATAACATAAACGCTTCCTATGATTAGGACAATTCCTGTCTGCAAAGTTAGGTTTAGAGCCTATAATGGCTTTAAGCTCTGGCATACTCTCAAGACTGCCCCACTTTTTTAATATGATGTTTTTACTCTATTCATCCTCATACTGCAAGTTGTACTATACCTTAAGTAATTTTGTTCTCTTATCTGTGCTGAAAAATTAGAATACATATTCTCTCCACCAAAATAAAGTCTGCCTGAACTACTCCTATCTCTCGGAACTTCCAATTTTACCCCTTCCAGGAATTTACTACCATAACCTCTTTCTTTAAATTCTTTGATCATTTCATCCACCTGTTCAATGCATACCTCATCACTGATATTCAGTCTACTTACTCTTAGCAACTGACTTCTAGCTATACCTCTAAATGTATGGGGGGCATGCATACTATGTCGATGTGTGTACCTATTTGCTAGGATGTCCTTCTTATATATGGATGTACTGATGTTCTCATTTGACTTAACTAATTTCACATCCAAAAAGCAAATCTCAGTGGCAGAAAAGGTAGATTTAAATTTAAGAAATGTAGAGGTACTATCCATATAGTTTATAAAGCTAGTCAACTCACATTCATTACCCCTCCAGATCAAAAAAACATCATCCAGAAATTGCTTATAAAAGGTGACCTTGGACCTGAACTATTGTGATGCATCAAACACAAACTGTTCCCACTGATGTAAATGAAGGTTTGCTTAGGTGTTCACAACTGATGTGCCCATTGCTACCTGGGATTTGGAGGTATACCAGTTCATTAAATATGAAAAAATTGTTAGTCAGTACTATTTCTAGTAATTCACAAAGTGTTTCAACTTCTCTATTGGATAGGTCACTGTAATGTTTTAAGAACCCATGTTTAGTATCTAAGCCATAATCATTAGGGATGACTGAGTTGATGTCCAATGTAAGAAACAGAAAGTCATTATTTCCCTCACAGATATGCCACTGATAAAATTTTGTTAAAAAATCTTTAGTATCTTGTATATAACTTTTTTATTTTAACAAGATATTTACTAAGCACAGACTGCAGATAAAGAGATAGGGGTTCAGTAATCCATGCCAGAAACAATAGGGTGCATGGGGGGGGTCAGACTCTTGTGAATTTTAGGCAGACCATAGAGGACAGGAATTACAAGACATGGTACAGTAAAAAAAGTTGAATAAATCAATAGTTATATCATTCATAAGCTGTAAATCATAGATAGCCATGTTGACATTACTTATAAAAGTTACCACTCAAGAAAATTCAGTTATCTTAAACGTTCTCTCATTCGCTAGGAACTCATACATGAAAGATATATATAGTAATTTTTATCAAGAATGACAACAGCACCCCCCCCCATATGCCTGTTTAATAACAATGTTAGCATTAGTCTTTAACTTACTAAGAACTTCATATTCATCATGTGTCAAGCTGTAAAATCTGCCTTTGGAGCCTTGTTCATACAGTTCAGATAACTCTTTTCCACACACATTGGAGAAGGCATTAATTACCAGATAGTTTGTTGACATAAAAGTACTTGATTTTTTTACGTATTTGAGGATCCAGACTAGAGGAATCCCTAAAGATACAGTATATGGGGGTGGCAGGGTAGGACCAATTTACAATCATCCACAAACTCGCAACAGCTCAGTACATCGGAAACGTTAGAAAATGATGCTATTATACATTTGTCCAGTGAGAGACTGTCTACATTGTAAATTGCAGTTCTCAATAAAGGGCTTAAGTATATTCCATCAAATGTGGATACGATAGTAGAAGCACTTTGATTTAAGACTATTTGTGAGGAATTTAAGTCTTAAGTATATCTTCAGGGATTCCTCTGGTCTGGATCCTCAAGGATGTAAAAAGTCAATGATGATAGCTTTATACACCCAAAATCAAATGAGAAATTTAGCTTCAGCTGTTCTGCCACTAATACCATAAATATTGTTTACTTAGCTATGTGCACTGTTTGTCCTGCATTTTATGTAGGCAAAAACATGCTTAAGCTTAAAGATCGTATAATTGAACAAACTTCTGAAATACGAACGTGTTACAACCAACACTTTAACTAAACATACTTTAGAAAAAGTGAGGAACCATGAATTTAAATTCAGGGTGATACAGATTGTTTCAAAGAGGATAAGAGGCGGAGACATGAATAATACATTAGAGGTCTCTGAATGTAATTGGATTATATGGCTGCTAGCTGACTGAACCAGCAATTAATGCAAAAGTTAGCATAAAACCTATAATGAAAAGGAAACAGGATATTTTACACTAGTGGCTTATTAGTATTTTATATGTGGTTTAAATGTATTTTTCACATGCATTTCTTGCTTGTAATTTTACATGTTTTTATATATATTTTTATTTTTCATTTCTATGTACTTGTTTGCACATTTTGAATGCATTCATCTATGCTTGTGATGGTGTGCTAGTTCTTTAAGAATTTTCTTGGCTGTGTCATGTGATTTTGTTAATTACCTATATATTGAAGTAATTTTGCTAATTGTAGTCGTTTGTTCTCACACTGATGAAAGTTAGCCATACCTGAAAGCTTTGTGAACATTGTGGACTATTAAAAGCTTCTACTTCATTGAGTGTTTCCAGTGTCTGTATACATCTGTTGGATTTGTTCTGTGGTTTTGCAGACCTGGTTTACCTTCGTGTTGGTCTTTTTCCTGTTATTAGTATAAAAAATACTCATAAAGCCTCATAAATTAGAAGATTAAGTGTCCCATAAAGAGTCATCCTGTAGCACAATGCTTCAAATCAGTGACTTTGAGCCAGAGCAGCAGCACTAGAAATGTTTTAGTGGTAGATTACTCGATTGTCAGGCACACTGACTTGTCACTTCAAAGACGGGAGAAAGACAAGGTTATGCTGAGCTGTATTTCAGGTACAGGATCTCTGAAATTACAAGGAACTTAAATGTTGACAAATATTGCATAATACGGTAGTGTTACATGATCGAGTGAATGACTTAAGACATAAAACTCTGTGGGACTTGCAGTGAGACTGACAAAACTTTCCGTACATGTTACAATTGCAGGTTACCCACTAGTCCTTAGTGGAAACCTTCTCTCACCTTGGATGATGCCAAAATACAAAGAAGGCATAATTGGCTTTGATAATTTGTTAAATAGCTGGCATCACTCCTAGGGGATCACGTATGTGTCAGTATGGGACAAAATGCTGGACAGTCCAGCTTGTTTTGCTAAGGATGGTCTGCATCTCTCGTTTCAAGGCTTCTATATAATGGCTGGATCCATTGCTGCCCTCAAGTGCCTTTTTTAAGTAGAATTCATTTGATAGACATTCCAGCATAACTAACATATCAAGCCTGAAATCAAATCACATTACATAAGCTCTTTTCGATATCAGAAGTATAAATAATAAATTGACTGATTTTGAATAACTCCTGAATTTTGAAAACATCCATGCCTGCATAGTTACTCCCTCTATACTGGGGTTTTGTACTTTTATGCCTTCAGACCAAATGTAAACTGTGGAGTAGTCTCCACATTTTCAAGGAACAATTTACCCCAAGCAGATCCGCAAGGACTGACAAACTGAGCTCATTAAATCACAGATCACATTAGATAGGATTAATTATCAACTAATAACTCCTTACAGAGCACTTTATGTCCATTGATGAGTACATAAGATTCCTCAGTGTTCTAAACGATCTCCTAATTAACAAACCTTCCACTATTTTTGGTGAATTAGCCTTCAGTTAACTGGGACACCTATACCTCCAGTGTATGATATACCCAAAATGTCTTATACTAAATAAACAAAAATATTTTGAGCAGCTGGTAAATAACTAATAGAAGACTGGGCATTCTTACAAATATGTCTGCCTCTTACACTCCTTTTCTGGTTTCTCATTCCATGGCGAAGTCTGGGCACATAGTGATCTTCTTCTTTAGTCTTTCCAAAGTCTCTAGCGAAAGCCCCACTGATGTTAAGGACTACAAATGTGACAACTTCACCCTACTATATGACAAAATATCAAAATTCACTGACTGCACCTCCTTGGACCTTGATACAGCAGCAAGCTTCATTAAATAATTCAACACTTATTTAGATCTAGCAGTCCCAACCAGAGCCAAGTATCAAGAGAATTTCAAAAACAAACCACATTGGTGGTTAACTTCCATAAATAAACTATACAACAAAATAAATAAACTCCTAAAATTGTTTAGTTATTTCCAAACCCCCTCATCTCAGGTGTAATATCAAAAGCATTGCAAAAAGTCTGTAGAATATTATCAGGTCCACAGAAAGAGCCCATGAAATTAGGCTTTCCTCTAAACTCAAGGATAATTATAAATAATTCTTTAGCTTTTGCTAGAAAACTAAGAAACAGTGCCATGTGTTGTTCTGGCCTTATTCACAATGATGCCAACTATTTTGACCAAATAAACATTGCCAATATCCTTGCAAAGAAATTTGGTGCCAATTTCACCCCAAGATTTCTATCCAAAGCCCTGGAACAGCTGAATCCTTTACCCCCCCCCATTATTCTCTAAAAGTCGTTACTCCTCCATGGGACCTAGCAATATACCCGGTTACTTAATTAATAGTGCTAGACATGCCCTTGCAGATTCACTCCTTAGACTGTCTAACCTAAGTTCAGCTGCTGGTTTTGTCCCTGATGAGTGTCTACAGTAGTAATTATCTTCTATAAAGGTAGCCTTACAGTCAACTAGGGTAATTACAGACCTATAAGCCTTACAAGCCTTAGAAGCCTCATTTTCAAAAGCATGGAACATATTATAACGCACACCATAAACAACAATGAGAATCTTATTAGATTTGACCTCCACTGTTTGGGTTTGTGAAGGGTAGAACATGTCTACTGAATATGATAAACTTCTACAGAATGTTTATGAAGGCTGTAGACAGTGGCCATGCAATACACATGGAGTAACTTGAACTGGCCAAGCCTTTGACACCATTCCTCATGCTGGCATCACGCATTAGCTAAATACTTTAACACTGACCCATACATGGTAAGATGGATAGCAAACTGGCTTAAAGACAGAAGTCACACAGTGCAAGCTGCAGGTGCTTCATCATAAAGTGGGAAAGTGACCAGTGATGTCTCTAAGGGCTTTGGTACTAGGACCTCTCTTTTTCAGCCTTTACTTTTCAGATCTTTAAGCAGAGTGAGACAAGACCTTTGGCTAACAAAGTTTACAGATAACTGCAAATTGGGGGTTGTTCTTAATTCACCCATACCCTCCAGAATGAACCCCCTTTAGTAAACTCTTGTACTAAAATGAGATCAAACTACACGCAAGTGTGTAGTATCATCACTTTGGAAGACAGCTACTCCCCTCATCATAATGTATAGACAGCACACCATTGCAAAAACAAAGTGTAGTCAGGGACCTAGAAATATGAGTTGATAACTCCCTCTCATTTCACCATCATGTGACAATGATTGTCAGGAAATCCTTTCATTTAGCACAGCTAACTACCAAGGGAACATTATTTATGCAACCTTAAAGTAAAGCTGTGAACATATATGAGGGCATATTTACCACTACTGACTTACTAAAACCTGTCTTCTTTTCTTGCATACTTTATTCCAGTCTACCCAGTAATCTGAACCAGCAGCTGAAACAACTTTTTGAAGTAACTGTTCATTGTACAGTGACATTAGACAGTTTAACACATCTTAGTTTGTATTGTGCCACAAACCAACATACAACAAGTTTATACAACAGTGGAGAAAATTGAAAAATCCCACATTAGTGTATCACCAGCTCACAAAATAGAAGAAAATGGAGTTCAAAGAAATCATGATGAAAAAAATAAATAAAAAAGAAATCACAATAAAGAAAAAACATACTACATATGCTCAAATGAGCTACACTTATTGGAGTATGGGATAGCCAGGTTGATGTTTTATTGCATTTGCGTACTTTCAGTATCAAATTGTGTTGATTGTATTGGTATGCCTTTGGGTTAAAGATGTAGGTGTCTAATATCTTTATTTCAGAAATTAGATTAGCTATATTTATTATTTTTATGAGTGCATTGGTTTTAGATTTATTTATATGTACTTGTGTCAAACAGTGTCTGTGGTGCTTAAAAAATGGCATTTCTGTTGTATGCTTCATTTCAACAAATGATTAAAAAATGTTAAAGTTGTTATTGAAGTTAGAACCTAGAAATTCATAAAGTGATTAAAATGATATGCTTTAAACAAAACCAGCATATCTTGAATGGAATATTAAAGCTTTCCATGAATAAGATTTTTCACATGCTTCATCTGAGGATTATGGCTTCAATGACAGCAGCAGTAATGCTTATACATTTATTGCAATGAGGCATACATCAGAAATGTCAGGGTTCAATCACCACAGTAAGGATTTGACACTAGCTGCCATGGTAAGGAGTTCTCAAAAAGAAAGGCAACACTGACAGTTTTGTCAGAAGTTCCTACTACTTGAAATGTGTTAGATAAGAATACAAACATGTCTGCAAAGTAATTATTGGCATGCAGGTGAGATAAAAATGATTATATGTGATGACAGTGGATGTAAGAGTACAGGAGTGAGGAAGAGAGAACATAGTGATATACATAGCATGGTGGCAGATGCCTGCTGTAGTTAATGTATCACATCTTTGAGACTGGAAGCAAGGATAAAACTTTCAACAGTAAGAGAATTTAAAGTGACACAGAATAACGGATATGCTGGCAATATGCAGGCAGGACAGTGCAATCTTTTAATTGGAGTAGGCAATCAAATAAAACTTATAACCTCAGAGGTTACATCATTATCAACAAAAGCATGTATTATGTCTTTCCTTTGTTTTATGGCAAGCCACTAGGCAGTCAGCTACTAGGCTGTCATAATATGTTAGACCTTAAAGTACACATACTTCATTGGCAAATAAATGAAGATTTGTCCTTGTATGATATAAATATATATTTCTATAATAAAGTTGCTGATGTTTCCATGTAGGTGCTACAAACATTATAGGCTTTATACTGATTTCATTTTGAAGCATACAGGTTAAATGTACAGCTCCACAGCTCAGTGAGAAGATCTGTACTCCAGCATGGGTTGAGACTTAGCTGTTTTAGCTGCGTTACTGCAGTAAGACTAGAGGGGCATTTATAGCTTTAACTATGTAAATAAACAATGTAAGTGGTATTAGATAGAGGGATCTTGAGAGGGAAACATATTTATTTGGCATCTACAACATGACTTGAAACACTCAGATTTGTTAGGACCTAGGAAGCATGAACCCAGTCTGTCAACAAGAAGATGTCCATCAGGGTTTCTGTGCTGGTAGTACTGCTGGCTGTGAGACAAAATAATAGGGTTGAGACAAATAGTCTGTGACCAGAGAAGTACAGCCTTCCTAGTGAACCAGTGTATTTTACATGTAAAAACAGTATTGTGCTAGCGATGACTGGAGGAAGGCAAATCAAGGAGTCTTGGAGAACAAGTTCTGTGGAGACTCTCGTGAGGTCAGTGTTACTTAAGAATATACTTTTGGGTATTCTTCTTGAGTGATTTTACAGTACTGCAAGCAGTATGCCTTCTTTAATTCAGGGAGAACTTCCACTCCTGCAGTGATCAGGACTAATGCCGCAATAGGTATGCATTAATATATGTAAAGTGGCACTCTCTTAGAAAAAGCCACCTAATTCAAAGTGCAATGATGTCAGATGAATATATAGAGGCATCAGAAGAGAAGGAGAACATGGAGGGGGTAGGGGCTTAAGATGCACCCCAAAACTACTTTAAAGTTGTAACAGAATTTTTTTTTATTTGTTTTTGTTAGAATCAGAGTTTATTTTCTGAAGTGTTGCAACTCACCACCTGTATCACTACCTCTACTAAACCATGACTGATGTGATGCTCCCTTGTAGATATGTAGACCCAGATGGCCATGCAAGAAATATCAGAGATTTGTCTTCCCTATGATCTTTATGTTTCTATGCGTCAGCTTTCCTGATATATAGATCATTGCTGGTAGTGGTATGCATTATTATACAATGACTGGCCATTAATATTCAGAAACGTGCATGCTGACTGGTCAGCCCATCTAGTGTGCCCATTGTAAAATTGAGCATATGCCAATAAAAAAAAAGTCAGGTCGCTTTCCATTTTTCTTAAGTTTAAATAAATAAAATAAACTTTGAATTCCAAACCATTTACAGGTATGAGTGAGACAAGACAGAGAAAATACATGAAAAATCAGGTACGTTATGTAAAACTAAAAAAAAAACCTGATTTTTCTTGTATTTTCTCTGCCTTGTCTCTCTCTTGTATCTGAACTGTCTGGATTTCATTTTTTTTTATTAAAAAAAAAAAAAAAAAAAAAAAGCAATGGAGATCTTCTTTTCTCTGTTGCTTCCTTTCCAAAGCACCGATCTACTGCATAAGCATGGGAACATAACTCTCATATGCATGTGCAGTTGTGATGCCCAGCACTGGCCCAGTAATCAAGGAGCCTCAATCCTCACCACTGGCAACAGTGGGGGATGTACACACTGGGAGGATGACAAGTACACACAGTAAAGTGCAATTTCTCTTAAGAGCACGCAGAGACCACAGTCAGTCTGTGGCTGGTTTATCCCTCTTTTTCCAGATCTCCAATAAAACTCCCCACTGCCACAGCTATAGAGTTGAGATCTCAGCTGAGTTGCCAAGCTAAGACCTCCAGCACCCTTTCTGTCCAACAGTGGTTCATGTCCCCGCCCAAGTAGCTGACACACATACTCTTTGAGATTTGACTTAGGCACACATACAAACACACACACTTGGGAAAGGCTGGCACAAGTTTGCTAGCTGTGCCCCCTTCTACCCAGACAATAAGGTCATTTTTACTGTCACCAGACACTACTTATCAGCTACTTTAAGGCCCTTAGCAAAGGATGTCCAATCTTAGTGTGTAATGTTACTATAAATCCAAATGGTAGTCTGACCAAGAGCAAGGCTATTAGGAGTGACCTGCACAATGTCACCAAATAGATATGGAC
>NC_056732.1:487115296-487315296 GCF_019279795.1 Protopterus annectens | reverse complement strand
AAGGGGTTTGTAGACAAAATATCCTTAATCTATGAGCCTGCTCTCCCAAGAAAAACCAGTGCAGCCAAATTTTATTCATGCCAAATCAGTAACTGTACTTTCTTTAAATTAACAGCCAAGTTCTAATTTCAGATTCACCATGTAACACATAAATAAGTTCCATCAAATGGACTGGCTCATTGCTGGATGGCATGCCCCATCACTCAACTCATCGTATCAGAATGTTAACTGTTACACCTTCCTGAGATACTTGAGAAGCATGAGGTGCTGCTCTCTCAAAGCCTCACACATACCCTGGGATTCAGTAAACTCCATGTAGGCTTTGTGCAAAGCCTGTATGGAGTTTACATGTGTGCGCAGTGATGCGCAGCAAGCAGCAGCACACATTGCATATTCATGCCATGCACTGTATTTAAGCGAGGTTTCATGGCTGGCACCATGTCAGCGAACATGGATAGAACTCTTTTTTAAATCAGAACACTGATGGTCCATGGTTTTGAGCAGAATGCACAGTGATCACCAAGGCTTCACAGATAGCTCTCAATCTCTTAATGCAAGACACCTGGACAAAGGCCAACATAATTGGGGGTGGGGACTCACGACCATAACAGGTGCAAGCAAGCAAAATCGGAGGGTAATGCTACTCAATGCTAGAAGTCTAAACCTCAAAATGCACTCACTCGAGACACTCCTTAAAATGGAGAACATCGACATCTGTGCAGTGACAGAGACCTGGTTCAAAGCTCCAGAAAGAACCCCTGCATTACCAGGCTATAATTCATACCACACCTTTTGGCCACCTAACCTGGAACGAAGCACTAAAGGTGGAGGCGTGTCCATATTCATTAAGGATATCCACACCTCCAGGCTAGTTGCACAGCATAATGCATCCAAGATTATCTAAGTGCAACTAACTCTGGGCAAGACCGGAATCCAAATTGTAGCTTGCTACAGACCCCCCACCATGCCCCAAGATTCCCACTCCTCATTTCTTTATACACTGGAAAGTATTAGGGTGCAACCTAACACCCTAATAATGGGCAAATTCAACTACCCCACCATTAACTGGGAAAACTACTCCTGTACCAACTCTTTTGCTCAACGTTTTCTGGAATTTATAAATTCCAACGGCTTGGATCAACTTATTCACACCCCCACCAGGGGCAGCAATATCCTAGACCTGGTCATTACCAACATGGGCAACCAGTGTTCCACACCAGAGGTCAATTCCTCGTTGGTCAGATCTGACCACAAGCTAATCACCCTAGACATCTACATCCCTCCCCCACCCCCAGTTAGGGAAACCACAGTAAAAAACTTCTCCAAAGCCAACTTCACACTTCTTAAGATAGAAGTGGCAAACTTCATGACACACATGCAGACGGGCAACAGAGGTACGACTGCTGAATCCTACACAAATGCACTTTATAAGCACTTACATGAGTGCATGGATCATGCTATCCCTAATAGAACCAAGATGCTATCCTCCAAAAAAAGGAAGCCAATCTGGTGATCCTCTGCTATAAACAAACTCTACAACAGAAGAAATAAACTGTTGCAAAAAAGAATAAAATCCCATGACTGGAGGAACTCCCTGGTCAACCTCAGTAAGAAGCTGAGATCCCTCATAAAATCCTCCAAAGCTAGTTACGAAAACAAAATTGCCACTGACTCTAAAGACAACCACAAAGCATTCTATAGCTATGTGAAGAATCTCAATGGCAACACTCAGATCTGCTCTGAGTTACAGCACAATGGCACTAAATATACAGAACCAACTGATATTGCCAACATCCTGACAGATAGGCTCAGTGCTAACTTTACCCCCCTCTCACCCCCTAGAGGGTCCATCTCTATACTGGAAGAATGCAAAGTTCCTGTAATCACAGCTGCTCAGGTAAAAAACACACTCTCCAAAGCCAAGAACACAGCATCCATGGGACTTGACAATATGCCAGGGTGCATTCTACATGAACTACAGAATGAACTGGCACCCTACCTAAGTATCATGTTCAGTCATAGCCTCACCTCAGGCTTTGTGCCCACTGAATGGTGGTTATCCCACTCCACAAAGGGGGAGCCACGATGGACCCTGGGAACTACCGCCCCATTGGCCTGACGTGCCTGGTCTGCAAGGCCATGGAACATATCATCATGGAACTCATAAACAAAGACATTGGTAATCTCCCAACTCTGGACCCTACCCAGTTCGGATTTGTAAAAGGCAGATCATGTCTCCTAAACCTGACTGACTTCTTTGAAGCAGTCACCAAAGCCATAGATGAGGGTAAGGTGGTTCACACAGCTTATCTAGATCTCACCAAGGCTTTCGATACCATCCACCACTCTGGAATTATAGATAAGCTCACTAAACTAGGTATAAATCCCTATGTCACAAGATGGGTTGCCAACTGACTCACAGACAGAACTCACACTGTGAAAGTAGCAGATTCCAAATCCGACTTCAGACCAGTGACAAGTGGAGTACCACAGGGTTCAGTCCTGGGTCCTCTCCTGTTTGGTATCTACTTCTCTGAAGTACAGGCTAACACAGAAGGTCTTTGGCTAACAAAGTTTGCAGATGACTGTAAACTAGGAGCCATAATCGTAACTCCTAATGATGTGGACATACTACTAAAGGCCTCACTGAGACAGATGCCTGGTGTCAAAGCCATGGCCTGAAGCTCAATGCCAAAAAGTGTATTGTCATACCCTTTGGTAAAAACTTTGTACCCATAGCTGGTAGTCTACTTAACACCGAAAATGTGATAAGAGACCTTGGGACACAGGTGGACAGTAGTCTCTCCTTTGATAATCACATCGCCACAGTAGTCTTTTACGTGGCTCACCTCATCAAAAAAGGTTTCTCATCCAGAAAAAAAGAGGTCATTGTTCCCCTCTTCTCATCACTCATTAGACCCATTATAGAGTAAAATGCCCCTTTTGGTATGTACCTCACAAGACATCTACAGCAACTGGAAAGGCCACAGAAATACCTCACAAATAGGATTACTGGCCTCAAACAGATGCCCTATGCAGACCGTCTCAAAAAACTCCAGCTTTACTTCGTCGCATATCGCCTACTCAGAGGCGATCTCTGCCGAACATGCAAAGCTATGTCAAACCCAGAGCTGTTGGACATGTTCCACTTAAAGAAATCCCAATCCCTCCGAGCTACATGCTCTAGGGACCTAAACCTTGTCACTACAATAAACAGAACATGCTGGAGGGATAGATTCCTGTCCCAGAGACTTCCCATACTCTGGAACAGACTACCTATCTATGTCAAACAGAGCTCCTCATTAGCACTCTTCAAGAAAAATCTTGATGATTGGATGGGAGATAGGAAATTCACCCTGGGGATCACTTCTGTGGCTCTGCTCAACAGGGGCACAGGAAAATAATTTTCTTGGGTGGCAAAAGCCAGGGTACATTTTTGGCTAGACTTATATAGGCCCTAGGGCCAATAGCCTAGTACCTACCTATGAACCTATGAACCTATGACAGTGGCCCAGAAAAAGGGACACATTTGACATATTTGCTCTTTAGAAATGTGCTAGAATAACCATGGGTTTGCATTAAGATACACGTTCTAAAGGATTTGACGTATGAAACTCAAATGTATGTAATATTGAGTCACATCAGTCCTGAGGTCATCCTAGTGATATGGCAGCAAGCCACAAATTTGATAAGGAACACATGTGGACATTCTGTGAAATTCTGGACAGTTGAAAGGTATGAATTTTAAGTGTATGGTCCAAACACAATACAGGACAGTGTATTTGTGGTGCAGAATATTGTGATATCCCATTCATGGCATTCTGTACTGAAGCTGTGTAAATGATCTGTAATGATACATGCACTGCCATGTAAAATAAACACTCAGGGGAAGTGTGTGTATTAACTAGGGGCACACAAATGAATTTTAGGAATGAACACAAAGAAAGAGGACAGGTGACATATCTTAATGTACAGCAGATGAGGGTATGTCAATGGAAGATGGCTGTAGATGCAGCACCAGTCACTTATCAATATGGTACAGAAGGGACTGCACAGTGAAAATGTGTATTATGTGACTGTCACACAAGGTGATCCAACAATGCGGAGGGTGTCTCTGTGAAACAAGCATCCTTACAAGAATAATGCAGAGGACATCTATCAGGGATCTGGCATACAATTAGGGTAGGGAGCATATTATGAAGCTGTGCAAACTGATTTGCCTGAATGTGAGTGTAATCTCAGCAGAGGTCTCCAGCAAGTGAGACAAAGGTAAAGGCTCATGGACAACAGCAAAAAAAAAAAAAACACGTCATGGACAGTATCAGAATAATACAACCAGTACTCCAATGTCTCTGGCATAACATGTGATTTGGAGTAATCAGAGATGATTCTGCACACACTTGTACAACTATTATAAAACATCCACACTCTATGATGGTAATCATGCACACTGTCCTGGCACTGTAACATCTGCTAGAGGTGCTAGGAGGGACACTGCTATACCTGTATGCGACATTATGATCAATACAGGCTAGTTGACTGGTGTGCATGGCATATATATATATATATATATATATATATATATATATATATATATATATATATATATATTATATTGTTGACAGATGAAAATGTTGACTCTGACTTGTTCGACACCAAAATGTCGAACTACAAAATTAGCAAACGGCCAGATCACCGATTTCTTTCCAATGGAAAGAAATCATTTGGCCAAACACCAACAGCACACATAAAAAAATATATTTAAGTGGGGGGCTTCACCCCCCCATACCCCCAACATGGGGGGCTGTGCCCCCCACTCACCCCTAACTAAATATTCTAACTCCTAGGCCACACTACACTCAGGGAAAGGGCAGGTGTCAGAGAACGGCCAATTGATTTCTTTCCGTTGGAAAGAAATCGGTGATTTGGCCGTTCGCTAATTTTGCAGTTTGATATTTTGGTGTCAAACAAGTCAGAGTTGACATTTTCAGCTGTGGACAATATAATATATATATATATATATATATATATATATATATATATATATATATATATATATATATATATATATAGCACAATCCACACTGTCATGCATGTTATTAATGCTATTAATATTGTCAAACACCTATGTATGTACTGTGTGCATCACCAGAACAGATAGCCCCCATGCATCTAGTGTAGCTACTTGATGGGGGTTCCGCATCATCAGACAGTCATGTTTATGTCACAAAAAGAATACCTAGATATAGCCAGTAAGCTGTGTGACAACTCACTGTGACAAAGCTGGTACACTTCAGTTACACATTAATGGAAGAAATGTAGGGAGGTACATGAAGAAGGGTGCATTGTACTCGGTTATTGGTGTGATGAAGGCTGGTAACTATGGAGGTATTATGGTCTCTGATGTGGATGTCCTTCACATGCGCAATATTTGTGTTACATAGAATGAAGTAGTCAGCACTGTGGCAACATGCTGGTGGATGTTCCACTTACCATCTACTCCAGGACACAGTCACATACCTCTTAGTCTGATTATAGAGTGTGATGTCCACATTATACTTGGATTGTGTGTTTGTATTCCTGATGTAACAAATCCCCCATGTTTCCTTGTCATTGCAGGTGTTGTCATGGATGTGGCAGCAATCTTTGGTATGTGTTGATACTGTCTGTATTATACTACTATCACAGTTGGAGTCAGTGATTGCCCACAATCTGTAGTCCTTCAGGCAGCTGTTCGAACACAGGATGTGTATGTCATCTGTGATGTCCATCACTTAAATAATGGACATATGTGGTCTGTGACATCAATAGGAATTGTTAGCAGGATAGATTTGTGTCCCAGAGACTCTTCCATCCATGTAATAGACCCCCTCTCCACGTCAAGAGGAGTACCTATTTACTCCTTTTTAAGGACAGCCTGGATAACTGGCTGGTAACTAGAAAATACATCCCTGGGATTCCACCCATGTCTCTGCTGGACAGGGGCATCGGGGGCTGATTTGTCTAGCTAAACTTTTGGCTAGGCGTATCAGGGCCTCAGGGCCAATAGCCTAGTAACTTCCTATGATCCAATGATCCTGTGACAGGAAAGGGCCTAGTAGATGGCCCTGATGTATGGACCTGCTCACTGGACCTGAGATATAAGTCACTTCACACACTTCAATGTAGTGAGATGCCACGTATGTGATATACTGGTCTACCCACTTGGTGATATAGCTGTTTATGGCCACATCTAACAGTGCTCATTGAATACCTCAGTAGAGATTTTTGTCAGATACCTTAGCCTGGTCAAGTTCCACAAGATGATAGTGTTGTCATCATGCATGCCATCAATGACCTCTTTGAGGACATCTATCAGATGTAACAGACATGATGTAGCATTAACAACTCACACAGATCTGTTGCATACAGCCGAGATATTACTAGTGTCCATTTAGAACATGTCCATGATGACATGTTGGTCTACCTCACAGTTGAGGAAAGTCAGGATGTGTCTATACATGCATGCATCAGGTACTGCCCCCCCAACTCAGATGGATGCATGTTAATGTACTCCCTGATACGGGGACATAGTTCATGTGTAGGGTGTGGTGAAGTGTGCATTCAACCATATCAGGAAGGTGTATATGCTGAGTCACGCCATAGGGGATCTGTGATGTTGTCACAGTGCATTGATTCTGTGTGATAGGCATGAATTAAGATATTACCTGTCTTCATGTGGCCTAGGGTTTTGACACAATCCCCCAAGCAGGTATCATTGAGAAACTCTGCCAGCTGGGATTAACCCTTACATCATTAGTAGAGTAACCAGTTGGCTCACCAACAGAACACTTACTATGAAAGTTGGTGAATCAACATGTACCAGCAGACCTGTCACCATTGGCATACACCAGGGATCTGTGCTTGCCCTTTATAGTTTGGAATCTATTTCTTGACAGTTCAAACTAAAGTATATGGCCTTTGGCTTACCAAATTTGTTAATTCTTGCATATTGGGTGCAATCACTTAGTCCACTAGTGATGATAACATACTACAGGAGGAGCTAACACAGACAAATGATTGGTGACAAAGCCAGACAATCTACAAATAAATGCAGAAATGTGTCTTTATTTTGTCCTAATGAAAGTGAAATTTCATGCTAATTACAGCATTGACAGCAATCCTGTTATGCTGATACCAAGTGATGCAAGCACTGGGAATACTTGTAGATATCAATCTGATCTTCGACCACCAAGTGTCCACACTGGTATTGAAAGCCTATGTTGTGCACATCATAAGTCATGCCATCATATTTAGATCTTAGGATTGTATGACAGCACTATACTCGAACCTCATCAGAACACTAATAAAGTATAATGCTCTGTTTTGCATGTACATCACCAGACACATGCAGCAACTGGAGAGACCACAGGGGTTTCTTATCAAGAATATATAGGGCCTACAAACCATGCCATGATATATGTGGATAGACTGAAAGCTATGTCATTGTAATCTGTATTGTATAGGAAAAGGTGACTTCTGCCTGGCCTCCAGGCCAGTCTCAGACCCTGCCCTGGTGGAAATGGTAGATATCGGTGAACATCACAGTGATGAAATTACTGCCCCTGGCTACAATATTATATGTAGAGACAGATCAGGAAAAAGGGAAGGGGTGTAGCAATACTATTCCAAAACCACCTCACTATTGAACAATTTGAGTGTAATTCCCAAGAAATCAAAGATGTAGAACTAATCCTAGCCAAACTAAAACTTAACCCCAACAAACAAATAATTATAGCAGGTGGATATATTCCACCAGGCAATAACTCTAGCATACTAGAAAATCTACTCAACTGGTAATCATATTCCCTTCCACAAGAAACCATAGTTCTAGATGACTTTAATATTGACTGGGTTGACTGTATCAGCCAAAATCCCTCTACCCACATTAACTTATATGGGTTTAGTCAGATTATATCTGCCCCCACAAGAATTTATAAAACCTCCAAATGCCAATTCATCTTAGACTGGATTCTTCTATCAGACCCCACTCTGGATCAAGAATCGGGCTGTCTTCCTGACAGTCTGAGTGACCATCAAGCTACCTTCTTAATTAGGAACTGATCCTACCAGAATAAAACAACCCATCCTCAGAGAAGTACGTAACAAAAAAACCTTTAGAGCCAATAACCTAATCAACTCACTAAAATGTGTAACTGGATTCCTCTAATACAACTATCTCTAGATGAAGCTGTGCAGTACTTTAACTCAACCTTCCTACAAATCTTAAACTGCCACACCCCCCACAACTATTAGAACCAAAACTAACTACACCCCATGGCTAACAAAAGATTCTAGAACTTTAATGAAAGAAAGAGACAAAGCTTGGTTACAATTTCACAAACTAAAAACCACTATCCTGAAACAGAATTATCAAGAACTTCGCAACAGAGCCAAAAAACTCTTAAAACTTGATAAAATTAACTACCATAAAACCATGCAAGAAAAATACGCTCAAAACCCCCAAAAAATTCTGGGCAACTACAAATAATTTACTAAAGCCAGGAAAATCAACCACTCCTTTCCCTATATTACAAAACAACCATGACAACATCCCTACCCAATTTAATAAATTATTTACTGAAACAGTCCAATCCCTAGCCAACACACAAAATACGACTAGTAGCCCCATACCAACAGAGACCTCTCCCCACTTCAGTACAAAAAACAACTCCTCCAGTTTTTCTCTACATCCAATATCAACTAATACTATTGCTAAACTCCTCCAAAAGCTGAAACCAACCACACTGGCAGCTGTAAATATGCCAGCAGACTTCCTACAAATAACAGCTGAAGCCATAGCCTATCCCATGTCCATGCTTATAAACAGGTCAATAGCAGAATGTAAAGTACCTCACTCATGGAAAATATCACATATTATGCCATTGCACAAAGTGGGCAACTCCCTTGAGCTTACAACTACCGCCCTATTGCAATTCTATCACCTTTATCAAAAATATTAGAGAGAGTAGTTCATTCCCAACTAATGCAGTACCTCTTAAAAAATGACCTATTATCCAAATCCCAACACGGCTTCAGACATTCCCATAGTACCACCACAGCATTACTTTCATTCACCAACATTCTCAAACAACATAGAAACAATGGACTATTTGTCTCCTCCATATTTTAAGACTTATCCAAAGCTTTTGATATGGTTAACCATAGCATGCTCCAAAAACTCTAACTACCCTTAACATAAGCTCTTCTACTGTATCCTGGTTCAGTAACTACTTATCAGACCATCAGCAGAAAGTTCTTTGGCAAGACCAATTGTCCTCCCTTTTACCAGTTCCCATAGGCATCCCCCCAAGGGTCCATCCTCGGTCCCATGCTATTTTCACTATTTACTAACCAGATAGCCTCATGCTCACTCTCTGCCTCAGTAGTGCAATACACAGATGATACCACTATTATAAGTGCCTCACCCACCCTAAACAAGTTAAAAACCATAACCCAACACAGCTTTACCCTAGCTGAAACATGGTTCACTAACATCAAACTTGTTCTTAATCCCAAGAAAACAAACTCATCCTCTTTAGCCCAGGTAGGTCTCCTCCACTAAACAATGATTTTACCATAAAATCTAAAGATAATATACAAATCACCCCAACCTCACACACAAAACTATTAGGCATAGAAATCAACAATAATCTGAAATTTGACATACACATAGCCCAAATAATCAATAAAGTTAACAAAAAGCTTGGTCTCCTTTACAGGAACAGACAGTTCCTCACTAAATATACCAAAGCCACTATTGCAAGAATCCATCTCTTATCTATCCTTCTTTATGCCTTCCTTATCTTAATTAACCTTCGCCACACCAAATTAACCAAAATGGAATCATGCTACAATAGGATTGCCAGGTTTGCTACTGATGCCTCTCATAGATCCCATCACTGACTAGCCCTCAAGCAACTGAACTGGCTTGAGCTAGCTCAACTCCTCCTACTCAACCAACTCTCAATAGCTGACACACTCAACTACCTCCCTGACAAAACACCAGCCCTTCAGCACCTAATCAACCCCTACACAACCTGCATACCCTTAAGATCTAGTAATCACAACCACATAGATATCATCAAACATAAAAACGGTGCTGGCAAATCTCTCTTCGCATGCTCTATTGCCAGAACCTGGAATTCACTTTCAAAATATTTAACTTCTACCAACTCTACTTCCCAATTTAAAAAACTTCTCAAAAAAAAACACTACTCAAATAACTGGCTTTGCTAATACGACTCCCCAGGTTAAGCCATAACACTGCACTGTTGCTGGGATTCTGCTAAGGACCAAATGACTACTCCCCCTTTCATTCTCTACTGGTTTATCAAATGATAAATCGCCTACCGTTCCAATTGACTCATCAGTCAAGGTCATGCAAAAAAAAATGTATTTATTTGTAATTTCTCAAGTATTCATATTTGATAAATTTGATATAAAAAAATACTCATTACTAAATATTTTAGAGAAATGTTATTCTCTACTAAGTATGCTAGATTGTATTATTAATATGTATTGATATGTTTCTTCTTGTGTTTCTACATTGTTGCCCTTTTGTTTTGCACTGTACTGTTTTTCGGAGCTTTTCTCCCCAGGCCTCTGTTGAAAATGGACCTGTGTCCAGTCAGACTTTCCCGGTAAAAAAATGTAAAATAAAATAAAATAAAATAATAAATAAATAAATAAATATCCACAAAGCACATATAGCTGATGACATCAGCAGTGTATGTTCAGAAGAATATGGTAATAACAGTGCCCCACATGCTGGTGTAAATAAATCTCTGCAATGTCTTGCAAGGGTACAAACCTACAACAATTGGAGAAACCACAAAGGTTTCTCAACAAGAAAAATTCAAGGTCTTTACCATCTCTCCTATGGGGATTGTCTGAAATCACTATCACTTTATTCTGTTTCATACAGACTACTCAAATGTGATCTCTGCCTTGGCTATAAGAAAATCTCTGAACTTGTGTTATCGGCAATACTTCATATCTGAAAGTCAAATGGTACACAGGTTACTCACTCTAAGGACCTTAACCTGGTATGTGACATTAATAGAACATGCTGGAGGGAGGTATTTGTCTCCCAGATGTTACCACACCTTTTGAACAGACTTCCACTTCATGTCAAACAGAGAACCTCATTAGCGCTCTTCAAACACAGTCTGGATGATTTGATGGGTGACTTTAAAATCACCCTAGGGGTTCCACTTGTGTCCCTCTTGGACAGAGGCAATAGGTGCTAATTATGGAAATAAGGGTAAGAACTTGGCTAGTCTTGTAAGGACCATAGAGCCATTAGCCTAGTAACTTCCTAAGATCCTGTGAGCATGCACACGCGCACACGCACACACACACACACACACACACACACACACACACACACACACACACACACACACACACACACACACAGTTGACTGCAGTGAAAATAGAAACCCTACCTAACTGCACAATCTATAGATCTCTGTATTTAAGACAAGCACCACAGCCCAAGTCTAACTTGAAGTGTCTTGGACAACACTTTATAGTTAATAACATCATCTGTGTCTGTTCAGGAGAATATGGTAATCAAAGTGGCCTACATGCTGGTGTAAAAGGCCCTCTGTAATGTCAAGCAAGAACACAAATGCACACCCAGTTGTCTGCAGTAAGAATAGAACTCCTACCTATCTAAGTACACAGACTACAGACGTTTGTATTTAAGGCAAGTGCCACACCTCAAGTCTGTCTTGGAGTGTCTCAGACAACACTTTATAGCTGATGGCATCAGCAGTATCTGTTGAGGAGAATATGATAATATCAGTGTCCCACATGCCGATGTAAAGGTCTTGCTTTGTTGTCAAGCAAGAGCACAAACACACACATCCATTTGACTGCAGTGATAATAGAATCCCTACTTAGTACACAGACTACAGAACTCAGTACTTTACACAAGTGCCACAGCACAAGTCTGACTTTTCTGAGATTGCAAGTCAACTTATAATGGATGACATCAGCAGGACATACTGGAGAGAAGATGTTAGGATGCCTGTGTGAAATGGATTTGTAGGCATGTGCAAGTATCAAAATACTGTCAATCCATGACATTGGAGTAGTAACTGTAAAATACACACTTCTGCTCTTTTGTCTAGACATACACACACAGCCAGTTGACTACAATGAGAACAGAACCCCAACCAATCAAAACACACAGATTACAGAACTCAGTACTTTACTCAAGCATTACGGCACAATTCTGACTTTTGTAAGACGGCAGGTCAGCTTATAGTGGATGACATCAGCAGGGCATGTTGGACAGAAGATGTTGGGAAGCCTGCATAAGTTCATACCTTCATAGGTTCACAGGAGGTTACTAGCCTAATGGCCCTGTGGTGTTTAGAAGCCTAGCCATGTAAAAACACAAGTACTGTTATTGAGCATAGTTAGATGTTCATTTTAGCAGAGAGATTTTGTGGTCAGTACCGACTGGCCCTGTCCATGAGGGACATAGGTGCCACAGCAGGGATGAATTTACAATCACGCATCCAGTTGTCAACTTGCACTTGAATAGAGTCATTGAGATGTACTGCTTCACATGCAGTGGGAGCCTATTACAGAGGAGTGGCAATCACTGTGAGATATATCTGTCTCCCCAGCATGTTCTGTTTATGACACAGGCTAGGTTAAGATCCCTGCAGCAAGTTATTCTTGTCCCATCTGATTTGCAGATGTTCAGCATTTCCAGTAGGCCAGGGTCTGAAACTGCTTTGTAGGTCAGGCATAGGTCACCTCACAGCAGCCTGCATGATACTGAGTAGTGACAGGTCTTTCAGTCTCTCCATATACATCATGTTTTAGAGGCCCTGGATTCTCCCAGTCACAGACCTCTGTGATTTCTCCTGTTGCTGCAGATGTCTGTTGATATACAGACAGAAAAGAGCATTGTACTCAATTAGTGGTCTGATAAGGGTAGAGTACAGCAGAGCTATGACCTCCCTGATTTTGGATTTGATAGCCTTGTTTATGAGTTGCACAATGTAGAATGTGTGTCTCACCAATATGGACATATACTGATGCAAGTGTAGATTGCTATCGACATTTGTTCCCAAGTCTCCCAACACCATGTTTGACCTTAGAGGGGTGCTATCAAAGCTCTCGACTGCCCAGATTTTTGCAGACTGTCCAGATATTTCCCTCAAATTTTTAGTCTGTTTTTAATAAAATTTTGATTTTCTGGAAATTATTGGTAAATCATTGAGAACTGAAGTCAAAATATAATGGCATGCATTTGAATTTCAGATTTCATACCCTTAAGAAACTCACGCTAATGTAAAACCTGTCATTCTATCAAATTTCTAAGTTTGTAAGAGCAATATTTAAAATTGTCCCTATTTTTGGGCCTTTGTCCTCCATGTTATTTACGGCTTTGTCCAGATTTCATTCTGTAAGAGGTTGAGCGGTATGGGTGCTATGTATATCATAACTAGCAGAGGTACTTCATTGCCAAAGGGGGCAATGAGACATGTTTTGCTTTAAGGTTCAGTCCATGAGTTTGGCACCAATCATTTGTCTGTGTCACCCCCTTCTGTAATATGTTGACATCTTGCCTGGGTTTCAGAGAAATAGTTTCAAACAGTTGAGGACCCAGCACAGATCCTTGTGGTATTCTACTGGTAAGTGGTCCAGTGGTGGAGGTGTAGTCCCCAGCATTGACAGTGTGTTCTGTTGGTGCGACAGTTGACTATCCATCTAGTAATGTATAGGTTAATTCCCAGATGGGGCATTTTTTCTATGATACCTGAATGAGGTTTAGTTTCAAAGGTGTTGGAAAATTCATCATGGGTGGTATGTCCTGTTATCCCTCATCTAGATCTTTGGGGTCAGTATCAAATAAGTCTTCTAGGGTTAATAAGCAAAATCTACCCTTGACTAAACCAAAAATGAACAAGTTGGGTCAAGTGTGTTGAAGGTCACCTATGTCCCTGTGGATAAGGTCCATGCTGATTCCTTCCCTAACCTTGCAGATACAGCTTCTTTTAGGCTTATGGGTCAATAGTTCTATTCTGCATGTTACCAGATTGATGTGCATTGCATATCACACAATGCTTGATATTAATTTCTGTAGTGTAGGTGATATATGTGTGGAAAAAGTACGGAGACACCAGGGTTGCAGTATTTGGGGGGAGGCAACATATGACTGTATTGTAAATATGTGACATATTGGTAGATAGGGCCTTTATGTCATAGACAAGAAAAGGACAGTAAACAGCAGTAATACATAATAATATTTTATTTTCCATAGTGCAGTGAGCAGCCGGTTTGCGCATCATTTGGCAAAGTCTTCACACATGTGAGATACACATTTCCAGTACTATCCATGTTTGCACATAGTTAAGCATTATACAAATGTGAGCCACATTGCTAAAGTCTAAGAGTTAGTACTGAGTCTATGAAACAAATCTGCTGCTTAACTGACTCAGTGGCAGCAGATGTAAATACATTGACACATTTCTTTTTGAGCCCAGGTGTATATCATACTTTTAAATACTTTTAAATAAACATTGATAATGCAATGATATGAACTCATATAGTACATGTGTTGCTGTGTGTTGGCATAGGGCAGAGGGGTTAAGCAGCATTGCAAGGAGTTAACCTTAGCATTTTGGCACCACTCACTGTAACTGCACATTGGTGAGCAATGTGCACATCTGCATAAACACAGAACCTAAAGAAAGTGAAGGGATCCATTGCTTTTTCTGCTATTTATGTGTGTTGTGTGTGATTCTATTTTTGACCATATTAAATGTGTTAAAATGAGGTAACTAGGAAAGTGATGAAATGGGGAGCAAGTAGGCAGAAGAGCAAAGGGAAAGCAGTACAGGAATGTGCAGGATGGAGATAGGAAAGAACCATAACTATTCATTTCTTTAACAGTGTAAACTGAAAATATGTGCAGAATCTTAACTAAGTTTGGACTGTCACCTCCACAAAGAGGGGTGACCACAACACAATCTTATTTCATAGACAATTAGACCAAATGAAGTATGTCAAGAAGACATGTGCAAAACAGAGAGCTATGTATGGGATGATTTTTTTTGGGAGGGGCAGATTCCCATATTTTTTTAATTTTAAAAAGAGAGGAATGTTGGGGAAAGGAGGTAGTTATGTCTGGGTCAGGTAAGTTGGGTAGGTGAGGAAGCAATTGCAAACATACAAGACAAGACACAGGGACAGTGATGGACACCACAATTTGGGGGACACCATGATTAAGGTGAAGGAGGGGACAATGCAGACTTATGCCCATCCTGTCTATCCAGCCTAATCTCATTGTGCTGTGTAGCCTTTAGTAATGTGATACCTATGGATGACACAGAGACATTTTGATGACACATAATAGAAAGTAAAAAAGAGAGATAGGAGCTGGGGCGAGAGAGAAAAAGATAAAAGTAGTACCATCATATGTGACATACACTGTATTAATACAATTATACAACTCTTTTATCTCAAGTATTACATTTAAGTATACATCCAAAAAAATACACACTAAACTACAGATTGCTGAAAGTAATCCTTGAAATCTGCATATATTGCATGTATTGGTGATCCAGTTATACAGATTACAGTTTACAGCAGGGCATTTGTGCCACTGGTATAGAGTTCCTAATTTATTGTAAACATTATTAAAGGAATAACAGTATTGTACAATTGTGAATTGTTGTATTTGAACCTCAAACCTCTGGCTATAGTCTAATGTTGGATTTGTACAATTGGTTTGTGTTACAGACTAATGCATTCATACTTGCTTTTACAGTTGAGATATGCATGCTCAATTTGATACAACTCTATAAAATACCAAAAAAGCTATTGCTAACTTTTAATGCTTACAATAACACTTATATTCTGCTGCATACATACCACTTGCTTCCCTCAGTCACCCCAATCGAGCAACATGAGCTTGCCGATAGAACTCATGCTCTCTGGCAGAAGGGGAAAGAATAGAAAAAATAGAACAGCATTATGCATACCCGTCTTATCTATATCTAACTTTCTAAGTCTTACAAGTACTCTCTTAATTTGAAATTAACACAGCTGCGGGATGTTCAAAGTCTCAAATTCCTCCAACCAGTGGTTGAGAGTATCCCTTTTTATCCTGTGTAGGTTATTAAAATGATACCTACATTGTTTTCCAGTGCATGGGATACCAGTGACTCTGGATACAGCCTGGGTCAAACTATTCCATGTCTCAGACTTGTAATGGGAGTCAGAATAATCATCTTGCAGAAGCCTTTGGCTGTGGTGCTTTACCAGTAGTCCAGTAAATATCCTGGACTCTTGGACACCCCATCTCAGTGCCCTAAGCCTGGCACCTTACTCTCTAATGCCAGCCATGTCTACCAACTGAACTAGAACAATGGATACTGATGCTTTCCCACCAATTCCAGTTTTCCTTTTTCTGGTACTGCACAAATCTGAGTGAAGATGCGAACCATGTTTGCATGATGTTAAGCTGAGAGCAGCAGTGCCAAGCAGGGAGAAATTAAATAATGGAAACTGGAAGGTTAATCTGACACTTGGCTATAGTTTGAGAGGTGCATACTGATGTATCCTAGAAATATATATATTGGAAATGGAAAGGTAACTATTAGGTGAGTTAGGCTTGTAGACATGCACTGGGGGCATAAATGTAATATTTATTTATTTTATTTTACATTTGTTAACCGGGACAGTCCAACTGGACACAGGTCCATTTTCAGGGGAGGCCCGGGGTGAAAAGCTCCACATGTAGATAGTTACATAGGAGTTAAACAGTAGCAGTTTTATACAGTCACATATAGATACCAGTACAGAATTATAGGATTATGTGCATACTTGGAATACATATATACTTAAACTTAACATTGTAGTTTTCTTGTTCGAACTTAGACATTTTTAGTGGTACAAGGCTGAAAAAGGTAGCATGTCATTCAGTAGTACAATATATATGAGAATGAGACTAAGTCTGAAACATTGACTATTTTACAGAAAGCCAGATAGTGAAGAGAGTGGTAAGCTGGTTAGCCAAGGTTGGTATAGGGGTAATGACCTGACACATTTGTTTTTACCTTTATACACTGAGAAAATTGATTTTAATAATGTGGGATTCAAATCTAGACATAATGGACAAAAATTTTCTTCCACCGTGTTGAGTTTCCATGTTTGACATAAAAGAAGTGCTGCTCAGACATAGTCAAGAATCATATATAAATACAGGTGGCAGTATGAGCTGTTACACATGTATGTGTGTGACCTAACAAGGTTATTGGATATAGATCCAGTTGTGTATATGTCTTAGGTAATTTTGAAGGCCATGCAAGTCCAGATAGCAGAATTATACTTACACAGCAATAGTATACAGAATACACTCAGTCATACATCTGAAAACACAATAATAGTATCTCATCATTAATTCCTTTCAGCTCCACAATCTAAAGTGTTATAAGTGAGAGTGAATATAATGGGAAGTGGAACAACAGTAAAAGTATATGTAATATCCTGTATTATGACACAGGTCCCTGTGTATGGCAGTCCTACTATTCTAATTGTTGCCACAAGAATGTTGAAATAATGCTTGTCTATTTTAAACTACACTGACACAACAGTAAGAAAAAAGGTTGCACATCCTGTACTAGAATCTAGGACCATCCTTAGTCCAGCACTACACTTACACCTGCTGCCACAAGACTTGTTACATGACATTCCCTAATTTATTAATCATTCTTAAGGTCTCTTTGTTAACTGCCACACAACACTGCTTAGCAGGTTTGCGTGGTGCCTAACAAAATTATTTGAATGTATCCAGTTTTTATTATTGGCTATCTTCTTCCTGTCTGCAGGTGCTTTCTGGGTGGGCCAGTTGTCCAGTTCACATACTGCCATGCTTTGCGCAAACAAGTTAAGCACAGCCAAACCTGACATTCATTTCCTCCATTTCCCATGACTGAGCTAAGCATCGCATCTCATAAATACTGGCCCCTCAAAAAATAAATAAATACATAAATAAATAAAAAAAAAACAAGAAAGAAAAGAAAAAGGGGAGAAATAGTTGAAATGAGGAAAATCAATCTATGACATGCACATTAGACAATGTTGGTTCACATGAGATATTTCTGCATAGATCTGAATTTGAACTGTCACTCCAATATACCTTCAGAACAAAGGAAGGGTACCTTATCTCTCTTTGATACACAAACAGCTTTGCAGCAAGTAACTGAAATCATTCTGTATACAGACAGGAATTTCACAAGTATACATAATGGGCAATATCTTAAAATGGAATGTTCTGTGATAAATCTGTAGATGTGTTTCAGGGAAAGTTCATTTGATACTACTTTTAGCATTTCAAAGCTGTTTTGATGCTTTATTAGAAAAATGTGTAATTTGCCTGTTCTTTTTTGAGGGAGGGGGCAAAGCTGCATTTCTGTTATGGCACAAATATGGATATGTTGCTATTGTAACTCTCCTTTTTGCATCCAGCCTGTTGTTTGTATTTCAAATCTCTGGACTGTTTTATGTTTTTCCAGTGGGTAATACTTAGATGTTACCTTTTCTGTTTTATCTGGGAAAACAGTTATTTTGGAGTTATGTGGCACATATGTGTGTTATCCTTCTGTTGTCATTTAGGACATCTAGGACAATGGATCCAGACATCTCAATCCTCAAAGACCACCCTTTACTGATGCTGAAAATCAAGTTATCATCAATGCTTTTAGGCAACATGGTACCTTCCTGCTTGAAAGGGGATGGGAGATATGTTATACAGAATGCATATTTGGTGGCAGATTGTCAATGATGTTAATGCCATGAGTGGCCACAGAAGGACATATGAGCAGGTGTGCCATAGGGCCACTGACATGATCTCATCTGCAGGAGGAGAGAATCTGCAGTGGGCTTTGATCAGATGGGTATCGAGGGGCCTACTACAGAGCCAACACTAACACCAAATAAAGAGTTCCTGTCCACTGTCAGGGATCCAGACAGCTCCCAGGAAATAGCAGAACAGCATGTCCTTAACATCAGTGCGACTTTTTCAAGGACAGCAAGCATGCCCCAGAAACAGCTTCCAGGTAGGCATTTCTATCTCAATTGTTGAATACTTTTGTATAGTACAACAATTTAAATCAATATGTTACTTCTGTTTGACAAGAACATTTTTGGGGGGGATTGAAGATTGATACAGTTAACACATTCTGAATTGAAGTTCTTGTTGAAAGTATAGTTAACTGACATATGAAAGGATAAAGGTGTTACTCCCTGTGTTACTGTTAATTGTGATGATGTTGTCATTACCTTTTGCTTAACTTCTTCCAGGACCATCTGGCATGCAGAGGATACCCTCATTTGCAGATGGATAGCCAAGCATTGTTATGTCAATACTGATGAGCAATTCAAAGAAATATTTGTTGAAATATTTATTGTGATGTTGATGTCAAGACTGCTGTGTGTATTGATGTACAGTCTAATAGTGACAGCGCTGCTGATATTTTATTAGCATGTATTGGAGTACAGTAGTTTAGATATTAATTGTTCCTGTGTTTGCTGCTTATTATCACAGGTGATCCTGATAGTGGAAGTGTGGGACTTCTACCTCCTGCTGTCAGTGTATCAGCAGACTCCGATGATGATGGTGGCCAAACAGAGTCACAGTCAGGGGGTGTGCAGAGGTTGAATCTGACACTGAGGTTGACATAATGCCATCCCCTGAAATTTCATCAGACACAGGCAGTAGGCCTATGCTGACCCATTTCAGTAAGCCCTCAGATATTCTACAAGTGATGGGTGAGGCAATTGACCAGGGAAGTGTGATTACTTCAGTGCCTATTGACTCTGGCCATAGCCAAAGTGTGGGTCAGGTGCCACGTAGGAGGGTTGTTAGAAGTGCTTGAAGAACACCTGCTGTACATCCTCCAACTGATCCAGGTGTCTCTTCCCATGCCACTCAATATATGTTTAGGGCTATCATGGAGGCACAGGCATGTTTCCAAAGGTACTCCAGGGAAATGCTTAGGGTTGTAGATGTGGCACAGGCCGACATGTGTGTGTGTCTCCACCGTGTTGCCAATTCAATGGATTGGATGAATGACATGTTGGAATGAGGGGTATCTGTGATGGAACAAGCTGTGTCTGTGATGGGACATCTGCTGGGAGGGGGACAGCACCCTCATGGGCATAGGTCAACCAGATAATCTGCTGTTAGCCAATGTGGCCATGCATGATCATGCTCCCATAGTGGCAGTACTTCCACTGCTCTATCAGTGGGTGAACTGTTCACACCCAGAAGTGGCAGGCCATGGGGTCATGTTTCTAGGCATCCTCATGAGGGAATCTCATCTAGCAGACATCAGTCACATCCAGGTAGCAGCAGTGCATCTAACCATAGGTGTGGACGTGCCAGTGCAACCCCTGGAAGAGCCAGTTCTCATGGTAGGGGATGACAGCGATGAACTGCCACCTCTACCATGCACACTTCACACCCATCTAACAAACCAAGATGTAGAATTAGCACATAGCTTGGCTGTGTTCATGTAGACACTCACACACCAGTTTCACCTGGAGGACCCCTACAGACACACACACAACAGTTACATGGTTCAGCTGTGCAGCTTAAAACTCATCTTGTCTCACTGGCCATTTGTTTGCTTATCCAAATGTCTGCCTGCTTCTCTTTCTTACTCACCCAGACTTCCTGACCTTTTATGTCAGCCTAGGCTTTCTGCCCCCACACAACACCATGTGCAAGGGATGATAGCTGTACCATATCCCTGTTTTGTATCTTTTGGATTCAGGGATACATAAGGTTTATTTCTGATGTTCAGGGTGCATAGCTGACTTAGTGCTTAGCTTATCTACATTTTTGATGTTGAACTGGTAATTGCAGCTTTGACTTATATTGGTCTTAGAAAGTTAGACAGTTGATAGCATCGGAATTTTCCAACTTTATTGTGAATGGTCTTGCGAGTGAAATCTGAAACTGCGGTCTGTATCATTACTTTAACTTCTCTCTTTAATGATTTTCCAGTACAAACATATGGTGCTAAACTGAGGGCATGGAGTGACTATCACTACTTTTGAGAAGTGTAACTATGTGAATCATTGATGCCTGAGGCCTACTACTGAATAATGGATACATATAAGTCAAATACGTCCCTGATGTCACATGTTAAGGTCATTTCTGTACAAATATCCCACCTTTTACTTGCTTACACAACCAAATAATGAAATACAAGGATATGCCACTCATTCAAATTATTACACAATACACTCCAGGTTCAGTACTTACCTTGTAAATCCAGTGGGTACAACAGTTTTAGTTCAGGGCTGACTCTGTCTGATGCAAACAGTACACAGCCAATACATGGGAGGTAAAGGTTGTGAGAGTTGCCTGACATCAATGTCTCTTAGCTAAATTGAGGGCACATTGATCACGCCTACATATGCCTTCACCCACAGCAGCTGGTGGTTCCCCCCCTGACTCCTCATCTGTGTGTGGCTGTGGTGACCTTGGCATTGGTGGTGAGATGTGTGCTCCTTCCCCTTGTTGATCCTGCTGAAGCTGTTTTCTCAGGATGATGTTGTGTAGCATGGCACATACAGTAAACATTTCAGTACATGTACATGGATTGTACTGCAGGACTCACCCAGATGTACCTAGACACTGGAACCGTGACTTCAGCAGCTCAAATGCATGCTCTATGATATTTCTGGATTGAGCGTGTGCTTCATTATGGGATTCTTCAGCAGGTGTATTTGCATTTCTGATGGGTGTCATCAGCCATGGTTCCAGTGCATAACCTGCATCCCCCAGTAAATGACCCTGTGGGATATCTCCCCTAGTGAACATCTGATACAGTTGGGAGGTGTGCTAGATATGTGAGTTGTGGTAACTGCCTGGATTGTCAGCACACAAGTTCATGATGATTCCCTTGGCATTGCATATGACTTGACAGTTAACAGAGTGGAAGCCCTTTCTATTTATGTAGAGTCTTCCCAATTCCCCAGGCAGTGCCTTAATTTCTGTGTGTACAATCTATGGCACCTAGTATTTCAGGGTACTGTGATACAGGATAAAACTCTTGCATACTTCTGGCCTTATCCTCAGGAGTATGGGGGAAATATATGTGGTCACTGGCATGTTGGAACATAGCATTCAAGAATTGATGAAAGATCCTGGATGCTGATGCCTGTGACACCCCCATCATGTCCCCTGTTGGTCTCTGAAAGGTACCTGTAAGATTCTAAGTGCTACACATACTTTTGTCTCCAATGGGATGGGTTCCCCTCACTTTGCCCTGACTCTTAGTTTAGGAAAACAGAGGTTGCAGAGTTCCTGTAGTGTGTCTCTATCTACAATTTCCACATTATGTAGGTTGTGATAAGTTAAACGTGGTCTGAAAAGTCTTGTCCATCTTGGTCTTAGTCTGTTAGCAACAGCAGCAGCATAGACTTCAGCCTGTTGCACATACACATGAATTAAAGTAACATCAGCCCTTAACATTGTTTCTGTGTAGACTCCTTTCCGTGGCTGTATTCCAATAGATTTTGGAATTCACAGGAAAAACCAGCACTGAGTCTACGCAGTTGTGTTGTTGCTTGTTGAATAGCTACTCTATCTTGGATTGGTTGATTAGCATACATTTCTGCTGCTTATGCTGTAATTAGCTTGCTATAGTGTTCACCTTGTTTGCACAGCAGTGCATGCCGCTTACTGAATCCAAAACAGAGAGCTACTGTGATGAGCACACAGTATAAATGGACTGTGTAGGCATTATTGAATCTGGCTGATAGACTAATTGACCCAGGAAAGAAGAGTGGATGCAAAGGGTGAAGAATGGCAGTCACCTACCCACCAGACTGACACATTCTGTCCCATCCCCTTTCCTCGTTATCCAATAACCAAGATGCAACCACTCACCACCAAGGCAATGTACTTCTTAGGAAAATATTTAAAACTATTCATAATTTCTGTTTCAAATCAAAAATTAAGTAAACGTGTATTTTAATAACCAGACTTTGTTACTTATTATTTCACTCATACTTTTTTATTTTTCATTTAATTTTATTTTAATACACATATAAACTCATTAAGACTGAATCACGCAAACACTAAGAAGACTTCCATAAGGATGATTAAAACTTTATAGTCAAATACTAGATAAATACCAGATAAATCTTAAAGACACTCAAAACTTGCTGAACACAGAAAGACAAGCTCACATTAAACAAATCCAGGAAAATGTTGACATGTGAATCTCATCAGTATCAGACAAAATGGATCGTTGACCATAATTCCCAGTTTTCAAAAACTGAAAACAACCCAGTTAGTGTGCTGTCCTTGACATTTGATGATTAATAAATTTAAGAGCAGATTTCATGTCTGATTGGGAACTGACCTGCTTCCAAACAAATCATGGAATGTTAGACGATCATACCAGTTGTCCACCTGAGAAAACATGCTTGGACTTTGCCAACTCATGAAAAATGCAGGACAAAAGCCTCTTCTTTGGACTATCAAAAACATTACCTCCTAGATGGATAATTACTAAGTTGACATTGTCCAGGTACAAATGAATCCTTTCAAACACCAAAGGCCTTAACCAATAAGCCTGAGAAGTCTTTCTAGACTACCTTGAAAAGAGTGGGATCCAGTTTCTAGATGGCACTATCTGAGCAAATCTTCACCCAAATGGATGCCCACAAAATGAAAGAGTGGCCCAAAATGACAATCATCCTGAGGCCTGTCAAAATAAAAAAGTTACTAAGGAAAATGTGCAGCATTATTTGACTAGGGAAGAGGAAGAGCAATACACGTCAACTGATGACAAATGGATTGCCCTTCTCTGGCCAAGTCAGAGGCCCAGCCAATACAGAAGAGTGAGAAGTGTATCCCTTTGTAGGAAGCAATTGGCTGCTCAGAACTGATTTGAAACCTGAGGGATAATGACCTGACCCTCCTAGAGGTTAAAGACTGGTTTTCTTAAGGTGGATGACAGACAAAAATGATGGCGGGAGGATAACCAATAAACAGGGCAAAGGTTCTTAACAGTATATCTGACTAGTACCACCTTTTGTCCCCTAAAGGCCTGATCCATCTTTGACCTGGGGATCCCATTCTGAACTGAATCATCCATAAAAAATACTACTTCTTCCCAGAGGAGGGGGGCAAAGACCTCACTAACTCTAAATGCCCCCAATATAGAGAACAAAATAAAGAGGCTCAAACTGAAAGGATAAAAAAGTCCTTGAAAAATAGGTGTGCTACTTTTATCATGCTCCCCAAACCACTTGCCAATATGCCTCCTGCTGTCTGCTGCCTCAACTAGGACCTTACCCTATCCTTTAAGAACCCTAGAAATCATCCAGGACTTTGTGATGTCTGGGAGGCAGCACACCTCGGTTAGCTGACTCAGAGCAGAAAAGTGGATATGTATGATTCTCACAGGTTACTTAGAACTGCAACTAGAAGTTATATAACGGGTGATGAGCCATGGGAACCACTTCCTTTTTGATAAGGTAGGTTGAAATAACATTTCCAAAAGGGTAAAAAGGATGACCCATAAACCTTTCTGTGCTATCAGTCCAAGATTTACTGATGAACCACAATGTCATTATTCCCCAATCGGACAAAGGTGTGCAGGGATAGCAGTTGTTTCTGCCTGAGCCTCCAGAAACCATTTGTGAAACAGATGGGTCTGTAATTGAGAGAGCGAGAGAGAGAGAGACCATCAGCTAACGTAAACTTGCCAGGGGTGTATCTGCCTGAAAATTCAAAGACAGTGCAAAGCTAATACACTAAGCAAATACAGATCCTTCATAGATATGGAAGATTTCTTCCTGAGAATCTGGGCCTCCACCAGATTGTCTGAATGAAACCTTACTTTCTGATTGGAAAACAAATCTTCCTGCAACACAACAGTCCACCCAACTAGGCACTAGTCTAAGAAGGTGATGTCCTTCTTGACTTCATCAGAACAATACCTAGGCCAGGTGGCCAAAAAACAATGGCTCCTACAGAATGGCCCCATGATGACCTGCTAGTAACTTCTGTTAAAAGATTCAAAGCCTGGGAAGAGATCCACTAAACTTGCCAGAATTAATCCACATTGAAACCAGCTAAAAATTGGCATCAGATATAAAGGTTTTGCCTCTCTCTCTTGGTTACCTTGTCCTGATGTTGTTTCTGCTGTCCAACCATGAGAAAGTTTGCTAATGATGTAATAAGTGCTCTACCAGGTGTTTATGGTAGAGGCACAATTAAGGAGACCCAATATCTCAGTAACATCTTTACTGCTGACCTTCCTAGTCTCAGGAAAACTCATAGTGATGCTGATCTTCTCAAGCTTCTCCTGTGGCAAAAAAAACAAAAAAAAACAGGAGGATTCCATATCCAAGTTTAACCCAATTAAAATAAGGGACTTAGTCACAATCATTCCCTTTTCACTCATCAAGGGCACACCTATCTCATGAGAAAGCTGGATAAAAATGTCCAGTCCTTCTTTAGACCTGATAAAACCAAAACCAACCATTACAAAATTATCTAAGTAGTGAGCTGTTGCTTGGCCAGGGACTCTTTGTTGCCAGTACCATTGAAGCACCATGCTGACCTTCTCTAATGTGATGCAGGCCATGGAGCAATCCATAGCCATAGCTGAAATGAAAAATAAATTTACCTCAAAAAAGCATTCTTAACAGATGCCAGTCCTCTAAGATACAAATTAAATGGAAAGCCATCTCAATGCCCAGTTTACACAATCAGGGGGAAGAAAAACAGCAATGACTTCATTAAGAGAAGCATGTTGCACTGTTACTGCCTATCTGTTGATGCCATTATTAACTGAGCTCCTTTGAGGGAAGGATAAGTGGTGGAGCAAATGGAACTCCCCTTCCTTTTTCTGAAGGCAGGGAAAAGGAATGGAGAGAGGGTGCATCAAAGGGACCCAGATCTCCACCAGTGAGGATCTCCTTGAGAAGGGGATTCTTGACCATAGCTCATTAACTGAGCTTAAATTCCTGCATACATTAGATAAAGGGAGGACCAATGATTTCAATGGAAAACCCAGAGAAAATCCTACCAATAATTTTACTTTGCTGAAAAATTAGGGTAACCTTTTACTATGCAGGCCAAAATATCTACATTAAAAGGAGAATGGATAACACTATCTACAGTGGAAGACTGAAAACTTGACTACTTTGACCACCTCTGATGGGTGCACTACCTTGAGTGTGAGCCTGTATGTTAACAGTGGGAGGTTTGGTGTCTAATGTTCCCCTCATATTGGAGGGAAGCTAGCTCTTCTTAGACCAGCACCTCACTGTGGGAGTGGGTCTTCCCACAGGTAGCACATATATGACAAAAATGGCAAGCTGGCAAGGAGCATACATGCTCTGTTTACCTCTGGTGTTTTCAAGACCAACAGGGAAAATAGACCAGGCTTGACAATCATGACAATCAACCACATATCTGAGTGCCACTTTTCCTACTTTCATAGTTTCATAGTTTCATAGTATAGTACTAGGCTATCTGCCCTGGGGCATTTGTAAGCCTAGCCATAGTGATGTGGCTTTTGCCACCCCATGAAATGGTACAAAAATGTACAGAATAAATCTAGAATATTGTGCCTGTGTCTAGTAGTGACACAATGAAGGTCCCCTTATATAATAGAATTAGTTTACTGTGCCCCTGTCTAGCAGTGACACAGATGTGACCCCTGGGGTAAACCTTTGATCTCCCATCCACTCATCAAGATTTCTCTTGAAGAGAGTCAGTGAGGGGCTCTGCCTAATACGAACTGGGATCCTGTTCCAAAGCATGGGAAGCCTCTGGGTTATGAATCTATCCCTCCAGCATGTCCTATTCATACTTGTGCCGAGGTTTAAGTCTTTAGCTCTCGTGATGGATTTGGATTTTTTGAGGTGGAGCATGTCCATCAAATCCTGATTGGACATGGCCTTGTACGTCAGGCAGAGATCACCTCTGAGCAGGCGGTATGCTACTGAATAGAGCTGAAGTTTCTTTAGTCTGGCGGAATAAGACATATGTTGGAGACCCTTGATCCTTTTGGTGAGGTACTTTTGTGGTCTCTCCAGCTGTTGCAAGTGCCGGGTGAGGTACATACCAAATGGGGCATTGTACTCAATCATGGGTCTGATGAGGGAGGAATATAGGGGTACAATGACATCCTTGGATCTGGATGTGAATCCCTTCATGATGTGCAAGGTAGAATGTTTTTCTAACCACTTTGGCAACGTGGGTGTCAAATGAAAGGTCGCTGTCTACTTGGGTCCCTAGGTCTCTGATTACTTTTCCGTACTCAGTGGGTTTCTGTCTATGTGATAATTTGTGGGTACTTTGTTTTTTCCAAAGGGATGACTATACATTTTTGGCATTTAGTTTAAGGGACTACGGCACCAGTTGTCCGTTTCAGTGAGGCCTTTTGTAGGATGTGTGTGTCTGCTGGTGTATCGACTATGGCCTAGTTTGCAGTCATCTACGAACTTTGTCAGCCACAGCCCTCCCATGTTTGCTTTAACATCTGAGAAATAAATGCCGAACAAGAGGGTCCCAGGACAGATCCCTGTGGGACACCACTTGTGACTGGCTTTGAGTCTGACATTGCTCCAGCGATTTTAACTTTATGGGTTCTGTCCTTTAGCCAGTTTGCAACCCATCTAGTGACATAAGGGTTTACTTTTAAGCTGTTTAGCTTATCTATGATGCCTGAGTGGGGTATTGTGTCGAAGGCCTTAGCCAAGTCCAGGTATGCTGTATGGACTGCTTTGCCCTCATCAATGGCTCTAGTGACAGTTTCAAAAAAGTCAACCAGGTTTAAAAGGCAGGATCTGCCCTTCACAAAGCCGAACTGGGTGGGGTCAAGTGTCTGTAGGTCCCCTATGTCTCTGTTTATGAGTTCCATAATGATTCTTTCCATAGCTTTGCATACCAGGCTAGTTAAGCTTATGGGGCGGTAGTTTCCAGCATCTGTAGAGGCACCCCCCTTGTGGAGTGGGACCACTGTTGCTGTACGCCAGTGTACAGGTACATATCCCGAAGTAAGGCTAAGGTTAAATAGCATTTTTATGTGTGGGTTTAGCTCCTCTTGAGTTCACGTAACACTGGATACCATCAGGTCCCATTGGTGCTGTGTTTTTTGCTTTGTTTAGGGTGGTTCTCACTTGGACATCTGAGATGGCAGGGAGATTACATTCAGCTGGGATAAGTATTTCTTCTTTTGGGGGTGAAGGAGGCGAGGTATTTGCACTGAACCTGTCAGCCAGAATGTTAGCAATATCTGTGGGTTCAGTGTATTTTTTGTTGTTGTGAACCAACTCTGAGCATATCTGAGGGTTTCCGCCCAGGTTTCTAACATAGCTGAAGAAGGCTTTGTGGTTATCTTTAGTGTCCTTAGCGATTTTTCTCTCAAAGTTTGCCTTGGATGTTTTATGAGAGAACGTAGTTTTCTGCTAATGTTGATCAGAGATGTCTTCCCTTGGATTTCACTCTGACGCAGTAGCTTCCTTCTTTGTTATACAATTTGTTTATGGCTGAGGTCCACCAGACAGGATGCTTACATTTGGTGGAGAGGGACTTGGATTTGTTTGGGATTGCATGATCCATGCATTCTTGGATATGTCCATAGAAAGCATTTGTGAAGGATTCGGCATTGCGGGTTGTGGTATCCAATGGCTCAGTGCGCTTAAAGGATACCATCTCTATCTTAAGAAGAGTGAAGTCTGCTTTTGAGAAGTTTTTCACTGTGGTCTTTTGTGCTGGGGGTGGAGGTGGGATATGTATATCCAGGGTGATTAGTTTGTGGTCAGATCTCACTAGTGAGGGGTATACTTCTGGTGTGGAGCATTTTGTCCCCATGTTTGTGATGATCAGATCTAGTATATTATCTCCCCTAGTGGGAGAGGTGACTAGTTGTTCCAGTGCATTTGAATTTATGAATTCCAGGAACCTTTGGGCTAGGGTATTAGGGCTAGAATAATGTACCCAATCTATGTTTGGGTAGTTGAAGTCTCCCAGTATGATGGTATTTTGTGATACATTCATATCCTCCAATGTCTTCAGGAAGGCTGAGTGGGGTTCTTGAGATTGGGAGGGTGGTCTGTAACATGCTACCAGTTGTGTAGCAGTTTTGCCTATGGTTAGTTGCACCTGTATGGTCTCTGATGCTTCATGTGTTGCTACTAACCTGGAGGTGTGGGTGTCCTTTATGAATATGGACACTCCCCCTCCCTTTGTGGTTCGGCCCGGGTTTTGGGGCCAAAAAGCATGATACAAGTTATAGCCTGGTGGCGCTGGGGTGCTCTCAAGAGCCTTGAACCAGGTTTCAGTTACTGCACAGATGTTGATGTTCTCCATGCTGAGGAGTGCATCAAGTGCCTGCATCTTGATATTTAGACTTCTGGCGTTGAGCAGCATTACCCTTAGTTTTTTTCCATTTTTGTTTTGTAAGGAAGTGGGTTTGTCTTTTGAGCCTTGCCTAAAAAAGGCACTATGGGGGTGGCAAGAGCCTTAGCCAATATCCGGAAGCCCAGTGGTGACAGGTGTAAGCCATCCTGTCCAACATATCATCCCAGGCAGACAGACATTGGATCCCCTTGGAATGACACCAGTACTCGAGCCAATTGTTAAAGCTGATCATCTTGTCTTTGTATTGTGGTATCATTCTTGGTGAGGGCAAGATGCTGCTCAGGGTCAGGGTCATACCAGCCTGGGCTACATAATCGGAGAGCTCCTTTATGTCTCTTTTCATGTAGTCCACAGGTCATTCACACCAGCATGGACAATGACGGAGTCATATTTGTACTTGCTTTGGAGTGACCTGAGTGCGTGTGTTATGTGGCGGATCCTAGCCCCCGATAGACAGCTCACAGTCACCTTCTCCTTGTTCAGCCTGTTCAGTGGGACATCAGTGTGTCTGACTATGGAGTCACCTCTTACTAGTGTATCAGGCAAGGTGTTTGGAATTAAGGGCTGCGATTGGTCGACACACTGATTTATTGAAGTATGTGTTGCATGTGTTTTGTTTTGAGGTGGTGGATTTTTGGATGTCTGCTTTGGGAGCCTCTGTTGTTTTGGTAAGTTTTTATTAGAGCCTCCAGTATGTCTTTGTGTTTTTGTGTTTGGTTTGCAGTTGTGGTAGGTCTATGTGGAACTGGGATTGTTGTGTGTGTGGTTGCCATCTCCTCCTGTCTGGTCATGCCAGCCCTGGGTTGAGAGAGTTCAGCCTCCAGTTTGGCTATATAGTTGCATCTCTCACATGTATTTGTGTTTGTTGGGAGGATGAGAGGGTTGTCTGTGTACATGAGACAATTGTAGCATTGTCTCAAGATGCCCAGATTGACCAGCTGAACTGGAGACGACGCCAGTAATCTACCACTCGACATGCTAGAACAGTATAAGGGAGTGGTATACCTTTAAGGGAAGTGGGTATTCACAGGGGTGGTAAGTAGATGTAGTGCTTTACTTAGTACAAGAGTGCTTACTTAAGTAGAGAAGTATTGAGAATAAGTGATAGGCTTGTAATATAGTGAGTAGTCTGGTTATACTAAGAGTAGAGCTTCCTTAAGGGAAATTTTGAAGAGCAGACTTGGCGGAGCCAGAAAAAGTTTAACCTTGTTAAACCAGCTCTGCGCTATGCGTACGACCATGCAAAGCCGTGCAAACGCGGATTTTAAACAGTGAACTACAAAAGAACTAGGAATGGTCCCAAACAACCAATTACTACAGCTTCTTGTGCTGAGGTCACTTCCCCCAAGGACAGGTAGGCTGCTCAAGGCTCCCCACTCCCACTGGTGAGCAAAGAAACTTCCTTCTATCCAAGTAAGGTAATGGACAACACAGGAACTACACCACAGTCCAGAATACTGCAATGCCTGTAAACTGGTCTAAACTAGTCGAAGAAGGTGGGAAAACAAGGATTATTTTTTTGTTTTTTTGTTTTTTTGGTAGAAACACACAGAAAATGCAGAGACAGTGATAAATTAGTTACACAGGCTAGCACACTTTAGTGGGTAGCCTCCACAGTTAAATTAAACAAACAAACAAGCAAACTTTCGATCAAATTCGACTAAAATGTAACTTTAAGTGCAGATTTTAAAACAATGCAACAATCAGATAAAAAAACAGTTCAGGCTAGTTCAAGGTAAGCTACAGAAGCTATATCAAGTGAAAAAAAAGCAAAGATACTTAAATCCAGAAGGTAGTCACTTTTTTGAGTTCCTTGCTGCTAGGACCACTCTGTAAACCCACGTGGAGCTTGTCTGAGCAGTATAGCCAGAAAAAAATGCCCAGAGGCGGATTTTAAACAGTGAACTATAAAAGAGCTAGGAATGGTCCCAAACAACCAATTACTACAGCTTCTTGTGCTGAGGTCACTTCCCCCAAGGACAGGTAGGCTGCTCAAGGCTCCCCACTCCCACTGGTGAGCAAAGAAACTTCCTTCTATCCAAGTAAGGTAATGGACAACACAGGAACTACACCACAGTCCAGAATACAGCAATGCCTGTAAATTGGTCTAAACTAGTCAAATGAGGATTTTTTTTGTTTTGTTTTTTTGGTAGAAACACACAGAAAATGCAGAGACAGTGATAAATTAGTTACACAGGCTAGCACACTTTAGTGGGCAGCCTCCACAGTTAAATTAAACAAAGAAACAAGCAAACTTTCGATCAAATTCGACTAAAATGTAACTTTAAGTGCAGATTTTAAAATAATGCAGCAATCAGATAAAAAAACAGTTCAGGCTAGTTCAAGGTAAGGTACAGAAGCTATATCAAGTGAAAAAAAAGCAAAGATGCTTAAATCCAGAAGGTAGTCACTTTTTTGAGTTCCTTGCTGCTAGGACCACTCTGTAAACCCACGTGGAGCTTGTCTGAGCAGTATAGCCAGATAAAAATGCCCAGAGGCGGATTTTAAACAGTGAACTACAAAAGAGCTAGGAATGGTCCCAAACAATCAATTACTACAGCTTCTTGTGCTGAGGTCACTTCCCCCAAGGACAGGTAGGCTGCTAAAGGCTCCCCACTCCCACTGGTGAGCAAAGAAACTTCCTTCTATCCAAGTAAGGTAATGGACAACACAGGAACTACACCACAGCCCAGAATACAGCAATGCCTGTAAACTGGTCTAAACTAGTCGAAGAAGCCGGGAAAACAAGGATTATGTTTTTGTTTTGTTTTTTTTTTTTCGTAGAAACACACAGAAAATGCAGAGACAGTGATAAATTAGTTACAAAGGCTAGCACACTTTAGTGGGCAGCCTCCACAGTTAAATTAAACAAACAAGCAAACTTTCGATCAAATTCGACTAAAATGTAACTTTAAGTGCAGATTTTAAAATAATGCAGCAATCAGATAAAAAACAGTTCAGGCTAGTTCAAGGTAAGCTACAGAAGCTATTTCAAGTGAAAAAAAAGCAAAGATACTTAAATCCAGAAGGTAGTCGCTTTTTTGAGTTCCTTGCTGCTAGGACCACTCTGTAAACCCACATGGAGCTTGTCTGAGCAGTATAGCCAGAAAAAAACGCCCAGAGGCGGATTTTAAACAGTGAGCTACAAAAGAGCTAGGAATGGTCCCAAACAACCAATTACTACAGCTTCTTGTGCTGAGGTCACTTCCCCCAAGGACAGGTAGGCTGCTCAAGGCTCCCCACTCCCACTGGTGAGCAAAGAAACTTCCTTCTATCCAAGTAAGGTAATGGACAACACAGGCACTACACCACAGCCCAGAATACAGCAATGCCTGTAAACTGGTCTAAACTAGTCGAAGAAGCCGGGAAAACAAGGATTATTTTTTTGTTTTTTTTGGTAGAAACACAGAAAATGCAGAGACAGTGATAAATTAGTTACACAGGCTAGCACACTTTATTGGGCAGCCTCCACAGTTAAATTAAACAAACAAACAAGCAAACTTTCGATCAAATTCGACTAAAATGTAACTTTAAGTGCAGATTTTAAAATAATGCAGCAATCAGATAAAAAAACAGTTCAGGCTAGTTCAAGGTAAGCTACAGAAGCTATATCAAGTGAAAAAAAAGCAAAGGTACTTAAATCCAGAAGGTAGTCGCCTTTTTGAGTTCCTTGCTGCTAGGACCACTCTGTAAACCCACGTGGAGCTTGTCTGAGCAGTATAGCCAGAAAAAAATACCCAGAGGTGGATTTTAAACAGTGAACTACAAAAGAGCTAGGAATGGTCCCAAACAACCAATTACTACAGCTTCTTGTGCTGAGGTCACTTCCCCCAAGGACAGGTAGGCTGCTCAAGGCTCCCCACTCCCACTGGTGAGCAAAGAAACTTCCTTCTATCCAAGTAAGGTAATGGACAACACAGGAACTACACCACAGTCCAGAATACAGCAATGCCTGTAAACTCGTCTAAACTAGTCGAAGAAGGCGGGAAAACAAGGATTATTTTTTTGTTTTGTTTTTTTTTTTTTTGGTAGAAACACACAGAAAATGCATAGACAGTGATAAATTAGTTACACAGACTAGCACTCTTTAGTGGGCAGCCTCCACAGTTAAATTAAACAAACAAGCAAACTTTCGATCAAATTCGACTAAAATATAACTTTAAGTGCAGATTTTAAAATAATGCAGCAATCAGATAAAAAACAGTTCAGGCTAGTTCAAGGTAAGCTACAGAAGCTATTTCAAGTGAAAAAAAAGCAAAGATACTTAAATTCAGAAGGTAGTCACTTTTTCGAGTTCCTTGCTGCTAGGACCACTCTGTAAACCCACGTGAAGCTTGTCTGAGCAGTATAGCCAGAAAAAAATGCCCAGAGGCGGATTTTAAACAGTGAGCTACAAAAAAGCTAGGAATGGTCCCAAACAACCAATTACTACAGCTTCTTGTGCTGAGGTCACTTCCCCCAAGGACAGGTAGGCTGCTCAAGGCTCCCCACTCCCACTGGTGAGCAAAGAAATTTCCTTCTATCCAAGTAAGGTAATGGACAACACAGGAACTACACCACAGCCCAGAATACAGCAATGCCTGTAAACTGGTCTAAACTAGTCGAAGAAGCCGGGAAAACAAGGATTATTTTTTTGTTTTTTTGGTAGAAACACAGAAAATACAGAGACAGTGATAAATTAGTTACACAGGCTAGCACACTTTAGTGTGCAGCCTCCACAATTAAATTAAGCAAACAAACAAGCAAACTTTCGATCAAATTCGACTAAAATGTAACTTTAAGTGCAGATTTTAAAATAATGCAGAAATCAGATAAAAAACAGTTCAGGCTAGTTCAATGTAAGCTACAGAAGCTATTTCAAGTGAAAAAAAAAGCAAAGATACTTAAATCCAGAAGGTAGTCGCCTTTTTGAGTTCCTTGCTGCTAGGACTACTCCGTAAACCCACGTGGAGCTTGTCTTGTTTAACCCCTTATTGACTGCTTTCAGTTTTCTGAACTTCTGGTCAAACCAGAACCAGGACATGCCATTACTAAAATGGCGATTTTCCTTGATAGTAAGAAAGTAAGTAAAGGCAGAGCTTGTTATGGGTTATTTTTTGGCCATACTGCCATAAAATATACAAATCTGAGCATCCAGTTGTCCCAAATATGAATCTTGACTCTGTCTGACTGTTTCCATTCAATGGCCACTAAAGCAGCCATCAAATATTTGCCAACCCCCCCATCAGTTTCCTGTATAGACTGTATTCCATTTGGGTTGATCAGATCAAGAAAATCAAGGAAATCACCCCTAAGAATTTGTTTCTTAACTGAAGGTTATGTGCTGTTGAGGCAGGCACAGTAGGAAGCGAAGAATGAATTGCTAATTGACTCCAGTAACATTAACCTCAGCAATATTAGTAGCTAATGGTTGTAGACTGGAAAGTGAATGCTGTGCCACTAAAACCTCACACCTACATATCTCTGTCTTCCTTTGCAACCTTATATTGTGTTGATAGGCAACAATGCCCTTCTCTGTGACCTACCCAACCAGTCTAGCTTTGCCATCTTTAGACATTGCCACTAAAAAGACTACCTTGGCATTGCTCTTCCAGTTATTCCTGAACCAAATTTTTCTGTGTTAATCTCTCTTAGACTAGGTTACCTTGATTGACCACCTCTAAATGTGAAGATTCCAAGGCCACTGACAGTTGTATGGTTTCCACCTCTGGAGTACCGTCTCAATTCATTCGGTGAGATATTTTAGTGAAACTGGACTCATCTGGATCGGATGATCCTGTAGCACTTGTTTCTCTCTTCTTGGTAGTGGATGGGGTTGGAGTGCCCAGTGAATGAGAACTTTCAACTGTGACCTGTTCAAAAAAGTTCCTGACCTGCAGAGCAATCTCTTCACATCAGGTGTTCGGTTTATTTTGAAACACTATGTTATCTGCAGAAAATAAAATAACATTAATAAGTCTGAATGAATGCAATGGCCGGTTCATGTCTCCTAAGCCAGTGAGTTCCAGTGCTGCACCAAACTGAATGAAAAAGGGAAGGGGGAGGGTGAAGGAAAGTACAAGCAGTCCTCTAAAAACAGAAGTAAACCCAACTCAACAAACATGGAAATACTCTCATGGAAGCAAGAAGATCAGAACCAGAAGGAGGGGTTAGTGTCATGAAAACTACCACCCTACATTCCATCCAGTATTAACTCAGTCAAGCCTATAGTGCCTTTTTTGTATAGTTCCAGTTCACACCCATAGCTCCTTATGGCATCCAGAACTTTTTTGGGTCTGGCTTCTTTAACTAAGTGACTTACCAGCTAATAATAGGCAGTATTGGAAGGGCAAGAAGTTATTAACAAAATGTCACTAAGATTGTTAGTCTAAGATGTTCTGCAGTGGAGAAATTAATCACTGTTTGCTGCTTATTATTCATATTTTCATATTTATGTTCATATTTTTATAACTGAGAGACATATTTTATTGAGGTGTACAGTGTAAAACACCAGTGTGGGAGGCAGGACAATTCACTGAAACTGCTGGTTTATATCTCATTATACTGGAAATATTGCTAACTCTTTGTACTTATGAAAATAAGCAATATTTCTATATGTACTTAATACTTCAAAAAACAAGTGACTTACAAACTGTTGCATGACATTAGGTGAAACCTTAGATGTTGTTGAAGAAAACTGTCTTTGATATTTCAACTGTAAGCTGCACATCTTGACAGTTACCAAGTATTATTTGTATTGATAAATTTACTATTAAATATATGTTTTTCATATTTCTGTAAATATTCTAGTAAATGTGCAATTGTAGAGGAATTTCTTATCATGTGAAAGCTTATGTCTGGTTAACAAAAATGTTCTAACAATATGTCTAAGATGTAACTTGAATAGTTTTCAAGATATGAAAATTTGTGAAATTTTAGAGAAAATATAATTTGAGATTTGTGTGCATTATAATATATCTGTGGCAAAGGCCATAAATTCACTGATTGTTATCATTGGAAAGAATACTTCTTACTAATAGCATTGCCATTTGTACAGTTTTTATAGCTTTTATTGTTCACAAAATATTTTCATTTGTTTATCTTATGCTTTTAAGTTTATTTTTCAGAATATGCTCTGGAATGCAAGATGCATGTAAGCTGCTAGAGGTGTGACATTCGACACCACATAGATGTTAATGAACTAAATGCCCTTTTTTATAAATGTATAAAAATGTTTAATATAGCAATAATCCATGCCTGGGTGTGGGTAATGCTGGATTTACCCATGGTTGGTGTGGTTTGGTCACGGCAAGCCCGGTGACCAAACAGCCAACCGTGGTAAATCCAGCATTACCCACACCCAGAAGTGGGTTATTGCTATTATACAATGATATTATTTAAGGAAAAAAAATACTTTTCCTAAATAATGGCATTGTATAATGCCTCCTTGCTGCCCTTCCGCAGCTGTCTGGTATTCTGCGGCAGTTCTGATGTACTGAGCATGCATATGCCTATGCAGTACATCAGAGCTGTGGGCAAAAGCAACGGAGAAAGCAAGATCTCCGTTGATTTTTACATACTGTTTCGCTATGTTAAACCCATTTAACATAGCGAAACTGTTTGTAAAAAGCAACGGAGAAAGCAAGATCTCCGTTGCTTTTTACAAACTGTCTCGCTATGTTAAATGAGTTTAGCATAGCGAGACAGTGTGAAGCAATGGAGATCTTGCATTCTCCATTGCTGTAAAAAAAAAGAGTTATAGTAATGGAAAAAGTCCAGGCGACTGGACCTTTTTCCATTACTATAACTGATTTACAACGTGCACGCTGACCAATCAGCGTGCACATTTTTTGAATATTAATGGGGGGTCATTGTGTAATATAGAATACCTAACTCTTGCATATAATAGATAGATTCCTGCTCATAATTCCCGTATTTACCTGTAACAATATACCAAGGAGCAGAAAGGGAGTACCAGCATCCTAAGCCTGACTGCATGGATCCTAGTTGTGTAAACTCAGCCTCCATGCAAACACAATAGAATCTGCTATAAAAAAATGCACCCGCATAACTAAAGGCTTTCTTTTTGTTATGTAGCTCAAAATCATATTACTTATTATTTTGAAGGGTAATCCAACCTTCATTCTAAAGGGCCTGTGCCTGGGCTAAACCCGGCACCATACAAGTAGTGGCCTGAAATGTAACCATCAAAGCCACTAGTCAGAGTGATACTGAAGTGGTATACATAGACAGGACAAATGGAAAAACTAACTCCAGCAGGGGCTTGAATGGATGTTTCCTGTCCATAGAAACAGCTGTCTTGGGGTTGTTGTATCTTTCGGCTTTTCCTGGTTAGGGGTCGCCACAGCAGAACTCCGGTCCGTTAATGAATGGCAGTAGATTTTTACGTACCGAGTTGCCAGCCCTGATGCACAACCTTCAATGAAAGTACTCCCATTCACGCATGTCTCCCCACAGAAGACGCTTTAGCTGAGAATCGAACAGGACAACATCTTACTGTGAGGCAACGCTACTGCAGCACCACAATAAAACAAGAATAAAAAAATTAAAAAAAAAAACAGAATACCAGAGAATGCAACACCTGACATAATCTGGGACAACAATATAGTAGTCAGGTGAAACTAAGGTAATGGTTTCATGCCCTACCACACCACAGAAGACAGCAAGCTGCTGGCAGTAGGGAATAAAGAAGCTCAAATTAGGGATGGAAATAACAAGTGAGAAAAAGACCATCAGATAATGCAGGTGATGAGAAATAATGGAAGGAGACATGAAACCTATAAATATATCATGCTACAGAACAGATAATCATGCCAACAGACTGGATAGTAAATCAGAATTGTTGGACATTCAGCATACCTCCATCTAATTTACCAAACAAAAATGCAGTCAAGGTTAAAAACTAGAAGTAACACTGACAAAACCAGGAAAGTAGGGTGTGAATGGAAATTAACATAGTGACTTACTGAATCTAAATGTTATGATGACTTAGCTGCCTAATAAGGGTTCCTGCCAAGTCACTGAAAATAACCTATCAAATATTTCTCTGTTTATTAATTATACATTTATACATTTATAATTAATATTATATTTATTATTTTTTTACAAATGAAACTAAAGACTTTAATTGAACAATTGAAGAGTTCACCTTTCTGAAATAAGCCACCCCTGACCTATGAAATGATAGTTTGACTGACACCTACCTGACAGTTGCAAGACAAATGCAGATTGATACAGTGTAGAAGCAACAGTTCTGCTGAAGTGTTAATTCACTATTTAGCTCATGGATATATATTCCTGTGGTGAGAGACAGCCTCCCTTCCTCTGGCTGTTGTGGTCTTACAACAAAGTATTTTGTGGCAAAATAGCCCTTGTCTTTTTTAGATATACATATATATTGGGTTGGTTTACTCTCTTCTAGCTAACCCAATTTTATTCTGAGTAAAAACTGTTTTTCATCACATATTCCCACTGCAAGCTTTACTTTCCCGGAAATGCAGTGTTCAAGAAAGATTTTCAACATGCCAACATTTATATTTTTATTAATAACCAGCTTTTAACAGAGGAGTCCATTTTTGTACTGCATCATTTTTATTGTCACTTGCAGTACTTTTGATTCATCAGCAGCAATAGAATGAGTTTTATGCAGACAAGGAAACAATCTAATAGATGTCTTGAAACTAAGACTGCCATGCTGAAGTCTCCACCTGAATTTGTGCCCAACCAATCTGCATATCCGGTCTATTGCTATCTATCAAGGCAGTGATTCATGGTCTGCAAACAGAAACAATCAATAGTTCTATTAAAAACTACCAGATTCTTTACTTCAATGGAGAGTTATTAGACCTACACAAAATTGTAACCCAGCTATTTGTTTGCAATCTGCGTTTACATTTTCAAAATGGATTTCCCATGGATTCTGGTTTAAATTAAAAGGCTCAGCTTTTAATCCACTAATGAATGTTTGCGTGCATTTTCTCATGTTATACTCATCTGACATTCTAAGCAAAAGCCTTATTTCACCCATTATGTACAAAAATTAACTTGAGTGGGTGAGAGTTGTTGACCGCAACAGTTAGCTGAGATATATAAGTATCCTGTTTTTTTTTTCGATTATTTATGCAGATTATTGTTTCTAACAATTAATATATAGCACTTTTATTGTCTGCTTTTTAGTCTTCGAGTGTATTTTATTGCTATTAACTAATCTGCACAAGTAACTGATTTGTCTGCAGTTAAAAGCATTCTGTATCTTTACAAATCTTTACCTGTTTAAAAACTTTCATCTGTGGCTTAAGTGCTTACTGTCTGTAGGCTATTGTTTTTAGCTGAAGCCTTTCTTTAACTTGGCTAGTTTGTGCTAATTGTCTGCTGAGTGGGGGCTGGTTCTTTTGTGTTCTTGTAAAAAAAAAAAAAAAAAAAGTTGTTCTTCTGGTATTTAAGCCCTAACTTTGATAGAGTTTCTGTCTATACACACTGAGCAGAGTGGGTGAGAGTTGTTGACCGCAACAGTTAGCTGAGATATATAAGTATCCTGGTTTTTTTCGATTATTTATACAGATTATTGTTTCTAACAATTAATATATAGCACTTTTATTGTCTGCTTTTTAGTCTTTGAGTGTATTTTATTGCTATTAACTAATCTGCACAAGTAACTGATTTGTCTGCAGTTAAAAGCATTCTGTATCTTTACAAATCTTTACCTGTTTAAAAACTTTCATTTGTGGCTTAAGTGCTTACTGTCTGTAGGCTATTGTTTTTAGCTGAAGCCTTTCTTTAACTTGGCTAGTTTGTGTTAATTGTCTGCTGAGTGGGGGCTGGTTCTTTTGTGTTCTTGTAAAAAAAAAAAAAAGTTGTTCTTCTGGTATTTAAGCCCTAACTTTGATAGAGTTTCTGTCTATACACACTGAGCAGAGTGGATGAGAGTTGTTGACCGCAACAGTTAGCTGAGATATATAAGTATCCTGTTTTTTTTTCCGATTATTTATACAGATTATTGTTTCTAACAATTAATATATAGCACTTTTATTGTCTGCTTTTTAGTCTTCAAGTGTATTTTATTGCTATTAACTAATCTGCACAAGTAACTGATTTGTCTGCAGTTAAAAGCATTCTGTATCTTTACAAATCTTTACCTTTTTAAAAACTTTCATATGTGGCGTAAGTGCTTACTGTCTGTAGGCTATTTTGTTCTCATCCGCCCTCCCAGTTGGTGTCTTGCTCTTATACCTGGTGGCTTTGTAGTTGCCTGCCCCTACTGTAAATCTGATCTGTGACACTCCTCCCAGTCTAGTATCATTAGCTCATTCTACATAATACAGAGAGAACATTTGATAAGGCCTTCTGTTTCTCCTTTTCCCCTTTCAAAAAAAAGGGGAAAAATTTTTTTTTTTTGCCTGAACCTTCTTGTGTTCTGACTGTGCTTCTCAAACATTTTGGAAATATAGAGTATATTTCAGAGCATTTATTATAACTGTAATTGCCTTAATATTGCTACAACTCAAGTGCTCTAGGTTACACTGCAGCTGAAGTGTTTGTGTGTTTTGGCTGCTTTTCTGTATATATAGACTTCTCTGTTTCTTTAACTAAATAAGCTCTGCAAAGATGTTTTATTGCATTCCTGCCTGTATTTCTGAGTTTTTTGCACTTTTAAAGTTTGTTTTTGCTTAGTTTAACTGGCAGGCTACACACTCAAGTGTGCTAGCCGAATTAAAGCATTTACTGTGTTTAAAAAAAAAAAATCCTTGTTTCCCGCCTTTACTGAACTAGAATAGTCCAGTCTTTAGGTATTGCTGATCTCTGGGCTGTGTCATAGTTCCTGTGTTGCCCATATCCTTATTTGGATAGGAGGAAGCTTCTTTGTTCACCAGTGAGATTGGGGAGCTCTGAGCAGCCTATCTGTCCCTTGAGGAGTGGTTCCAGCCCAGTGATCTGTAGCTTATTGGCCGTTTTGGGCCATTTCCTATCTCTTCAAACCCCCTGCTTTAAAGCCAGCTTTAGCGCGCTTTTGCGCTTGAAATTTAAAGTTTGTCCTGTTTGTTGCATTTACCTGTTGAGGCTACACACTCAAGTGCACTAGCCTGTGTTACATATTTATTGCATTTTCCTGCTGTTTGTTACGAAAAAACTATCCTTGTTTCCCGCCTTTCCTGACCTAGAGTAGTCCAAATACAGGCTTTGCTGTATTCTGGACTCTTGGAAAGTTCCTGTGTTGCCCATTTCCTTTCTTGGATAAAGGGAGGCTTCTTTGTTCACCAGTGGGAGTGGGGAGCTTAGAGCAGACTATCTATCCCTGGAGGAGTGTTCTCAGCACAAGAATCTGGTAGTATATTGGCAGTTTTGGGCCAATTTCTAGTTCTTTCCATTCCCCCTGTATAAAACCCACTTTGGTGCGGTTTTTGCACTTGTTACCACTCAGCCAAGCTCTGTGTGGTCCTGCAGAGTGGTGCTAGCAGCAGAGAGGCCAAAAGAACGACTGCTAACCTGATAAAAGTGTTTTTTTCTTGCTACTATCTAGGCGACTGTCCGATCTAGCATTTTCCTGCTGTTTGTTGCAAACAAGAAAAAAAAAATGATCCCTGTTTTCCTGTCTTTCCTGACCTAGAGTAGTCCAAATACAGGCTTTGCTGTATTCTGGACTTTTGGAAATTTCCCAGCACAAGAATCTGGTAGTCTATTGGCTGTTTTGGGCCAATTTCTAGCTCTTTCAAGTCCCCCTGTATAAAACCCACTTTGGCGCGGTTTTTGCACTTGTTACTACTCAGCCAAGCTCTTTGTGGTCCTGCAGAGTGGTGCTAGCAGCAGAGAGGCTAAAAGAGCAACTGCTAACCTGATAAAAGTGTTTTTTTTTCTGCTGCTACTACCTGGTTGACTGTCCGATCTAGCTAAACTGCAAGTATTTCTGCTTCTTGAACTGTTTTAAAATGTTTAAAGTTATTTTTGCACCTGCACTTTTAAAGTTTGCCCTGTTTGTTGCATTTACCTGTTGAGGCTACACACTCAGGTGCGCTAGCCTGTGTTACATATTTATTGCATTTTCCTGCTGTTTGTTGCAAAAAAAAAATTATCCTTGTTTCCCGTCTTTCCTGACCTAGAGTAGTCCAAATACAGGCTTTGCTGTATTCTGGACTTTTGGAAAGTTCCTGTGTTGCCCATTTCCTTTCTTGGATAAAGGGAGGCTTCTTTGTTCACCAGTGGCAGTGGGGAGCTTAGAGCAGCCTATCTATCCCTTGAGGAGTGTTCCCAGCACAAGAATCTGGTAGTCTATTGGCCGTTTTGGGCCAATTTTTAGCTCTTTCAAGTCCCCCTGTATAAAACCCGCTTTAGCGTGGGTTTGCGCGATTTTGTGCATAGCGCAGCATCAGGCAACGCCACTTAATTGGGTTTAAACCATTGTCGGCTCCACAAAGTCTTCTCTTCATTTTTTCCCTTAGAACTGATCTAGTTCTCATAATAAACACCCTATTCCTACTCTAAAGCCTGGCACTTGCTCACTAAAGCAATTATATAAGTCAGCACTAAAAAATTAAAAGCACTACACCCTCACAACCTCCCCTTGAGTACCTTGTTCCCCATTGGCCCTTTTTTTTTAATTATAAAGGAATTCCCAATACTATTCTAGCATGTCCAAAGGTCAGTTGTCAATCTCCTCTCCGGTCCAGCTGGTGAATCTGGGAATCTTGAGGCAATGTTACAACTGCCTCATGTACACAGACAACTCTCTCCTCCTCCCAACAAATTCCTACACATGTGAGAGATGCAACCATATAGCCAAACTGGAGGCTAAGCTCTCTCAACTCAGTACTGGCATAACCAGTCAGGAGGAGAAGGAAACCACACTCACTACAATTCCAGTCTCACACAGACCTACCACGACAGCAAACCAAACACATAAACACACAAAAACATACTCGGAGGCTCTAAATAAAAATCTGCCTAAGCAGCAGAGACCTCCAAAGCAGGCACCCAAGCAACCACTACCCCAAAACAAAACACGTGCAACACATAGCTCACAAAGCCAGTGTGCTGAACAGTGTCAGCCCTTAAGGCTAAACAACACACCTGATACACTTGTAATAGGTGACTCTATCATCAGGCACACTGACGTCCCGCTCACCAGGCTGAACAAGGAGAAGGTCATGGTGAGCTGCCTGTCGGGCGCTAGGATCTGCCACATAACACAAGCACTCAGGTCACTCCAAGGCAAGTACAAATATGACTCAGTCATTGTCCATGCTGGTGTGAATGACCTGAGACGTACTTCCCTGGACTACATGAAAAGAGACATAGAGGAGCTCTCTGAGCATGTAGCCCAGTCCAGTATGACCCTGACATTGAGTAGCATCTTACCCTCACCAAGAATGATGCCACAATATGAAGACAAGATGATCAATTTCAACAATTGGTTTAAGTATTGGTGTCATTCAAAGGGGATCCAATGCCTGTCAGCCTGGGATGACATCTTCAACAAGCCACGATGCTTTGCTAGGGACGGCTTGCACCTGTCAGCCCTGGGCTTTTGGATATTGGCAAAGGCTCTTGCCACCCCCATAGTGCCTTTTTTAGGCAAGGCTCAAAAGACAAACCCACCTCCAGGTAATACAAGGGATAAGAAACTAAGAGTAATGCTACTCAATGCCAGAAGTCTAAACCTCAAGATGCATGCACTCAAAACTCTCCTTAGCATGGAGAACATCGATATCTGTGCACTAACAGAAACCTGGTTCAAGGCTCCCGAGAGCACCCCTGCACTACCAGGTTAAACCTCATACCATGTTTTTTGGCCCCCAAACTTGGACCAAACCACAAAAGGAGGGGGGGTATAAATATTCGTCAAAGATACCCACACCTCCATGTTGGTGGCACAGCACAAAGCATCAGAGATTATCCATGTGCAACTAACAGTGGGTGAAACTGCCTTCCAGTTTATAGCCTGCTGCAGACCACCCTTCCAAACCAAGGAACCCTATTCAGTCTTCCTGAGAACACTGGAAAATATGAAGGTCTCTCCAAACACCATTATATTGGGCGACTTCAACTACCCAAACATAGACTGGGAGCATTACTCTAGCTCCAACACCCTAGCCCAAAGGTTCCTAGAATTTATAAACTCAAATGCTATGGAACAACGTGTTACCACTCCCACAAGAGGGGAAAACATACTGGACCTGATCATCATCAACATGGGGACTCTATGCTCCAGACCAGAAGTGTATCCCTCACTGGTAAAATCAGACCATAAACTAATCTCACTAGATATTCACATCCTGACCCCAGCCCCTGCCCAGAAAACCACAGTGAAAAACTTCTCTAAAGCAAATTTCACACTCCTCAAAACCAAGGTGGAATCCTTCAAAGCCCCCGGGCCTGTGGAAAATACAGCCCAGACTGCAGAATCCTTTATAAACACATTCTATGAACACCTTCAGGAATGCATGGATCATGCAATCCCAAACAAAACCAAGACCCAATCTTCCAAAGGCAGGCGTCCTGTCTGGTGGACCCCAGCCATAAACAAATTATACAATAGAAGGAGGAAGCTACTACATGATAGAGCAAAATCCTAAAAAGGGAAAGCATCTCTGATCAGTATTAGCAAAAAACTACGGGCACTCATAAAATCGTCTAAGGCTAGCTTCGAGGGAAAAATTGCACAGGACACTAAGGATAACCACAAGGCTTTCTTTAGTTATGTTAGGAACCTGGGTGGGAATTCCCAGATATGCTCAGAATTAGTCCAAAATGACAAAAATTAAACTGAACCCACAGACATTGCCAACATCCTAACTGACAGGTTCAGTGCAAACTTCTCCCCCCCCTTCCCCACCAAAAGGGCAAATATTTATCCCAGCAGAGTGCTGCCCCCCTGACATCTCAGATGCTCAGCTTAGAGCCGCCCTCTCCAAAGCAAAAAACACAGCATCAATGGGACCAGACGGTGTCCCGGGCTGCGTCCTACATGAACACCAAGAAGAACTAAACCCAAACATAAAACTACTGTTCAATCTCAGCCTTACTACAGGATATGTACCCAAAGAGTGGTGTACAGCAACAGTGGTCTATCTCCACAAAGGTGGTGCCTCAACAGATCCTGGAAACTATCGCCCCATAAGCCTGACTAGCTTGGTCTGCAAAGCTATGGAAAGGGTCATCATGGACCTCATAAATAAAGATATTGGGGACCTACAGACACTGGATCCTACCCAGTTTGGCTTTGTTAAGGGCAGATCCTGCCTCTTAAACCTGGTTGATTTATTTGAAATAGTCACCAAGGCCACTGACGAGGGGAAGGTGGTCCACACAGCCTACCTGGACCTCGCAAAAGCCTTCGATACAATACCCCACTAGGTCACTATAGATAAGCTCACCAGCTTAAATATAAACCCCTATGTCACTAGATGGGTTGCAAACTGGCTCAAGGACAGAACCCACATGGTTAGAATTGCTGGAGGCATGTCAGACTCCAAACCAGTTACAAGTGGCATCCCACAAGGCTCAGTCCTGGGACCACTCTTGTCCGGTATATATTTCTCGGAGGTACAGGCCAACACTGAAGGACTGCGGCTGACCAAGTTCGCAGATGACTGCAAACTGGGCGCCATAATCGACTCTCCAACCGACACAAGCATCCTACAAAAGGGCCTCATAGAAACAGACAACTGGTGCCAGAGCCATGGCCTCAAGCTAAATGCCAAAAAGTGTATAGTCATCCCCTTTGGCAAAAACAAAGTGCCTACAAATTGCCACATAGGTGGTAATCCATTAAGTATGGAAGAAGTAATTAGGGACCTGGGGACCCAAGTTGATAGCAATCTCTCATTCGACAGCCACGTGGCCAAAGTGGTTAGAAAAACATTTTATATAGCCCACCTTATCATGAAGGGATTCACATCTAGATCAGGGAAGGTCATTGTGCCTCTTTACTCATCCCTCATCAGGCCCATAATTGAGTACAATGCCCCTTTTGGGATGTACTTTACCAGACACCTGCAGCAACTGGAAAGACCCCAAAATACCTCATCAAGAGGATCAAAGGGCTCAAACAAATGCCATATGCTGCCCGGTTAAAGAAACTCCAGCTCTACTCAGTGGCATACCGCCTGCTCAGAGGCGATCTGTGCCTGACGTATAAAGCCATGTCCAACCCGAAATTAATGGACATGCTGCACCTTAGAAAATCCAAATCCCATCGAGCTACGCGCTCGAGAGACTTGAACCTCAGCACTGAAATAAATAGGACATGCTGGAGGGACAGATTCATAACCTAGAGGCTCCCTTCACTCTGGAATAAAATCCCAGTCCAGGTTAGGCAGAGTCTCTCATTGACTCTCTTCAAGAGGAATCTTGATGAGTGGATGGGAGATTATAGATTTACCCCGGGTATCACTTCTGTGTCACTGTTAGACAGAGGCACAGTATACTAACCACGAAAAACGGCATAGCAAAATTCATTTAAAATGGGAGGCGAAAGCCAAACACACTCTGGCTAGGCTTGTAAATGCCCTAGGGCAGATAGCCTAGTATGAACCTATGAACCTATATAGTAGCCTCACATGATCACCTTTCACTCTACCAGAGCAGAAGCCCCTTAAAGCTGCAGGCAAATGGAGCTGGTTTGTTACTATGCAAAATGTATATTATCCTAGAAGGCATTAGGGTAAAACTGCCACTGAGCAAGGAATATAAGTTAAGAGAGTGGGACATAGTATCATAATCAGAGAAAAAATACATTTAATCACATGAATTTAAGTGCAAAAGTGAATTTTTAGTAGACAATGTTAGACTTTGTCATTGTCAGTCTTAATGGCTATTTGTACCTTTCTGTAGTGTTAGATACTCTTCCTGCTTTTCCGTCTTCTTATCAGTTTAAGCTTCCTTTACTATTAGAGACCAACAATGTATAAATTAAATTAAAATAAAACACCACTTAATGACAAAATTGATCTGGCCCTTACAGTTGTTAGAAGGGAATGATTGAATTTAGGCAATTATGTTTATATTGCACTCAGCAACAGATATGTAGTCAGCTTCAGGAAACAACTGTTGATAGAAGCATGTGAGATTCAGTTTTGGTTTTGCAATAATGTTCACAATTGTGTGTATGTGTGTGTGTGTGTGTGTGTGTGTGTGTGGGAATCACCTTGCAAAAGCTGAGACACCTATTGTTGTGTTGTGTTGTGAACTCTGTGATAGAGAAAAATCAAAGATCATTGCCTTAACAGTGTACAAAAAATACATTTACAGAAGCAGTTACTTTGCTGCAGGTCACCTCTTCTAGAAATGTCTCCAGCCAACCCTGTGGAATACTCAAAAATATGAAACTATAATTAATAAATGGTGAATTATTTTTATTACTGCACTTGAATGTAACAAGATCACTAACGACCAATTAACCAGTTTATATTTCTGTCTACATGCAGAGACTAAGGTGTAATAACTGTAAGCTATAGCTTGTCAAGTACAATACATGGTATCTTATCACTCTGTTTTATTCTAACAGCCCTCATTCAGATAAGAGCTTAACTATCTTAATGTTTGTGTAACTTATGGCAGACAGGACCGTGCTTGCTAGGCCTTCCTACAGCAGGAATATTTTATGCAGTTGGTTGGAAGTAACTGGAAATACCATCAGTTGTTGTTTGGGATACATTCACTTTGCCCTTTTAGATTGGTTCTTGACTTAAGTCCAGTGGAGTTCTTGCATTATTGTTGTGCAAGACTGCTTATTGCAGAGGATGCTGACGTGATTATGAGAACTAATAAAGTAATTAAGGACCAAATTAAGTAATTAAATTCTTCTACAACTTGATCTTCTACGATTCTAAGGGACTCTGTTTTATCTTGCTTGTTTCTGTATTAAACTAAAAACCTTGTGCTGCTTTTTAGATTCATCCTGTTTGCCTTGTTCAAGTAGTTTACACATCTTACTGTTCTGTCCCTAAACCCACATGAAAACACTAGCCAGACATGTATTAGTAAGTATTTAAAATAAGAGAAAAATGTTGCCAATATTTGGTTATTAGTTCCCATTAATCTAGTCTGTTGTTTCTTCCTATAAATATATAGTTAACTGAAGCAAACCAAATGTCCACTGATCAAAGGGAATGAAATAAATATTGTATTCAGTATGTAAGAATATTATGAACTAACATTTTTTCATCTGATATACATTTATTTTATTAATTTTGTGTTATCCTTCATTGGCTGGGTTAGTGCCAGCAGGCTTGTGGCTTCTTTTCATGGGAAACCTAAAGTGGTATTCAAACTGTTAGGGGAAATTTGGCCAGGGCATTGAGGGAACTTTCACAGATAGGTGCTGTGGGATCTCTGACATCAACCTGAGCTACAATAAACTAAAGCAGCTGGGATATTGGTTTCATTTCTTATTTTAAGGATGATGTTCAGAGGAGTGCATCAGTCACACCTCCCTGCACTTCTGTATCAGCAGCCCAGCTACCTGGTTTGGGAATAGAACACACAGCCTTCTGCACCAAAGGCAAGCATGAATCCTTCTGCTTCACTGAAACATACACAACTTTCAAAAATGAACACCTGAAAATATCCTTCTGCTTCACTGAAACATACACAACTTTCAAAAATGAACACCTGAAAATAATTACTGTAAATACACTGATGTCTTAATCATGAAATTGAAGGCATCTGTTCATAGCAATGTACAGCTCTATTTGGAATAAATATACTATGTAATTATTTTTCTTCTATCAGTCAAAAATGGCTTAAATCTAAATGTATTAAGATTCTGTTCTTATGGGCTGCCAGATGAATGTTTTCATTTGTCTTAAAACTATGATAATCTAATACTATTAATTCTACTCTTAAAAAATCTGTGTTTATGCCAATACCATACAATAAAACTGCTCATCACTGTTATACTGAATGTGCAGAAGCAATACTCTAGAAATAACAGCCTGTGCAACATTTCTAGCATGTCCTGTTATCATAGGCCAAACAAATGGAAGATGGGATTGAGTGGTTGGTGCTGGCTTTCCCATCCTAAGGGAGTACAGCTCAAATGCTATTATTTGGGTATAGCAATAGCATTTTGACCCTCAAACTTATCTTTGTTCTTCCTAGATTTGTTGGCTTTCTTCACCAGGTTGGATATAGCCAAGAATACATAAATTATTAAAAAGGTGAATTAAGCTAATGCACATATTTATTATTGTTGATTATAAAAGGCTTACCATCTGATGACTTCTGTTCTGAAAAGCAGGAAAATGCTCCACTCTGACACCTCACTAATGTGATATAACAGAAGAGTGCTATAATGTTTAATGCTCAGAGGTTGAGGGTTATAACCAGGGGTGATGTGGCTAAATCTGTTTCACTGCTGAGGCCAGATTTCAAATTAAGGTACCACAAGACATAGTTTGGAGATGGTTGTAAGTGGTTATACACTGCACGCATGTTATGAGACTCTGAGAGAGGAGGCATGTCTCCATACCAGGTAGCAGTATACCATTAACTACTGGCTAAAGTAGAGAGTGGTTAGGCAAAGTAGGGGAATCCCCTATGAATATGTCATGATAACACAATACCTTGTATTGACAACTACCTCAGAGATATTAAATGGATTGATTGGTCCGTCACGGTTGCTAGAGGAGGAAAGTGATGTAGCAGTCTTGCTCTTGCAGGGAAATGAATGGTTTTGGCTCCCACCCTTCATAAGAGAAACCCATTGGCCAATTGTGGTTAGGAAAGGATGCTATTAGACAGGCCGTGTGAAGTAAAAATGTTTTGCGACCTTGTCATGTAAGTACCTAATTATCTTGCCAACATAAAATTTACCACTAACAATAGACAATATGAACAGTATAGGTGCTATGACTGTTGAAGAAATCCTAGATGTGGTTAACTTTGTTATAGCCTAGGTGCATAAGTCAATAAACCTATTTAATGTAGTTGCACTTATTATATTAACCACAAGGATAGGTCCTTCTTACCTTAGAATGATCTGGGTACACTTTATCATTAGAGTTTTACAATTCATGTGATCTTAGTTTTGTAAATATTCATAGATGTTTATCTCTTAAACCTTCTTTTGGACCCAAATCAAACCTCAGTATGCATCCATGCCATCAGGATCTGCATGACTGTTCAAAAATCAGCAGAATATCATAAAATAAATCCTGGTCTAGCCAATTGTTTTGCTGTGTTTGTAAGATTACTTTTGCTAGGATAGGCTTCAATGGATTAATATAATCTCATTATTTTTGTAATATACTGAATAATTTAATTCTGGAAATAAGAATTGTGGTATTTCTAAGAAAGACTGAATTAATAAAGAAAAATTCAGAGCTATAGTATCATCCTTCAGATAGCATGATGCAGTGATATATTTAAAACTAACATGGGCTACCTTAAAATTGCCATATTGGAATTACAGTATTAAGGAAAGAAAAGAAAGTAAATTAAACAAAAATAATAATAAAACTGGTCCACAGTAGTTGTCTGATCTTGTACACTGGATGTGTTTTCAAGAAGCTCACATAGCCATTATAAATGATTTGTCTCTTTAGAGGATTAAGCCTAATTTCCCATAGATAACAAAATGCTATTGTCAGTCACTCTGTCTCCAGTGCTGCTGGAAATGGAAAACAAAACTCTTCCATAAACCTTATAGCTCCATTGAGCACTGTATTAAATAAGTGCATCCCTTTTTAACACTCATTGTAAACATCTTTCACAGATTGTTTTCTTGTAACTTTTTGTTTTCAGAAAAGTATTGCATTACTGATTTTATATTTCTTTTGACCGAGTGTTATCCCTTATTTTGTTTGTATTAAAATGTGTAGCAACTGTCTTAATTCTTTCTCTAAACCAATTATTTTTATCTTTATTTACTCACTTATAACCAAAAATCAAACCAGCCCCAACTTACTTTTCAGCCCATCCCTTTATCCCAAATAAAAAATACTACAAAAAACTGAAACCTTGCTCAATCTCAGGAGACAACCAATCACCAAAATACCTAAAGCTTGCCACAGAGGCAATATTCCCTGTTAGCATCTTAATTAATAGATCCATAGCTGAATCACATGTCCCTAACCTATGGAAAAGATTGCACATTATCCTTTTATATAAGGGAGGCACTCCACTAACATAACAAACTTTCATTCTATTGCAAACTTGTCCCCTTTCTCAAAGATTCTAGAAAGATGTGTACACCTACAACTTCTCCATCATCTTACACACAACAACCAATTTTCCATCACTCTACATGGCTTTACACCTGCACACAGTACCTCAACAGCTTTATTATCTTTCATGAGTTCTGACAACAAAGTCTGTGACACTGGCAAACTAGCATCTGGAGTATTTCCAGATTTGTCAAAGGCATTCAACATGGTATCTCACCTCAAGCTCCTTAAAGAACTTTACATAATTGGTCTATCCTCTCCTCACATAACTAGTTTTCTAGCTACCTAGCTGACAGGCAGCAAGCAGTAAAACAGCAGGGCTCTATCTCCCCATATCACATCACCCCACGGGTGTACCTCAAGGATCCATCCTTTGCCCATTACTATTTAATGTCTTCTTCAATAACTTACATACATCCTCCTGTGAAGTCATCTAATCCAATATGCAGATGACTCCACTATCAAAAGCATTAACTCACTTACAACACATAACAAAACAGGCTTTCTCTTCCATAGAAACATAGCTCTCCAATGCTGAACTCTTACTGAACCGTGCTCCCCAAAAAACAAAGCTCATTCTCTTCACTCACAAACCTCATAGCTCCAACAAAACAAACTTCAAGATCTTTTCAGCCAATACAGAAATTGAATTGGTTCAGCATACCAAAATACTAGGTGTCACAATTGATGATAATCTCAATTTAACCTACACATACAGAACAGTATAAAAAAACACCAAAAACTAGGCATGCTGTACAGGAATAAAAACCCTTTACTCCTGCTCTGTGGTAGAACTATGGAATTCCCTCAGAATTGCTACTAACCTGCACTCCTTCAAAACCTCTTTAAAAGAATACTTTAACAAAGCTTGGATATGCTCCCATATGAGCCCAGGCTGAGGTACTCATACCTTTTTCTAACTACGCTCTCTATCCCCTCTAATAACTTATTGTACCTTCCCTTCCTGTACACATCCTCCCCTGAGGTTACACTCATACCTTTTCCACATCTATTCCTACTATTCCCTCTATCATACCCTACCCTTCTCTACTCATACTATCTTATGCCTTCACCAGTATAATTTGTTACCATATTTAATGACCTCTAGGATATTAATAGTCATTACGATAGGTATCTGTTATGTAAATACTGCTGCATCTTCCTATCATCAGGCTTTCAGTATAATTTACACTTGAACACTATGACTTTATTATGTCTGTTGAAATTTTATTCTGATAAACTAATGTGTCGTTTTTCAAATTTTGTGCTTAGATGTTATGACTTTATTATGTCTGTTAAGTTCTCATTCTGACAAACTAAAGTATTGTTTTCATATTTGTGCTTGAATGGTATGACTTTATTATGCCTTTCTAGTTTTTCATTCTGTTAACCATCTGTACCTGGAGCTTTTCTCCCAGGGCCTCCACTGAAAATGGATACCTCGTGACCCAGTCGAACTTTCCCGATAAACAAATGCCAAATAAATAAATAAATATAAACCTGTTCATTTTACAATATTACTAGCCCTAACCATTTCTTCATCATATTCTACTTTTATCTTCTATTATTGTATCATTTGCATGATTTTATATTAGTGGTATATTTGCTCCTCTTACTATTTCCCAACTAGGCTCGTTCATTTCATCTATAATCTTAATTATAATTTCATTCATCAAATAAATTAAACTGTCATCATATCATTACATTGATTTCACTGCATTTGAAGTTCGTCTAATGTAACATAGTATTTCATCTGTTTGAACTGTATTATTTTCAGTTGCACTATACTTTTGCCTTTCTCCCAAGGTAAGTCTGAAGTAGGTGAATATTGATTTGTTGTCTACTGTGGTGAATAAACTCAATAAATAAATAAGTAAATCTGTTCTAAATTGCACCTTTTTCCATTTTCATTTCCATAAGCAGCTGATTCTCATATACTAATTTATGAAAATAAATATTTACAAGATTGCAACTAAAACCATATTATTCTAAAATAATACCCTATAACTAATAAACACTGGAAGATTATTGCATGTTACACTGCCCTCCTTGAATTAATGTAGACTCAGGTCAATCAGTCCTTAATAGGTGTTATGTATTTGCTTTGGACAACTTTTATCATACAGTTAATGGTAAACTATGAAAGAAAAATTAGTAATATGCATGCCTCCTTGGTTTATAAGTAGATTGCAATACTCCATATTCTTATCCCACAAGAAGAACTCATATTTGAAATATCTAAGCTATAATTGTGAACATAACGTAGCAGCTGAAACACTCACAAGTAACAACTATATCTGTGTTTAAACAGTGGATACCTTGGGCAGGATTCACAAAGCCTCTGTGTAAGAGTTATAACTCTTACACTGAGGCTGCAGTTAAACGGAGTGATGTCAGCATGCTCTGCATATTCATGAGAGCATGCTGAATCACACCTAAGGCTAACATGGTCCATGTAAGACAGTAGGGGGCGTGTCTGTAGGCCGAGCCCTGCAAGCGGACACGCCCCCAGAAGAGTAAAAGTGCCCAAAGTAAACACCCATGACAGAGTCCATGGAAATGTGAATAAACACAACACAACACATGCCCCCACAGACTACGAACATAAAATGTACAAATGAACATCTTATAATTTTTTTAAAATTGTAAAGATGTTTGCCCGTGAGTGCACTTCGTTTGCTGGCGCCCATAGCGCAGCCACAGTTAGCAGTCAGTGGGAAAGCATATAAGAACTAAATATGCAAAGTAAGCCAAGAAGCAATAGTATAGCGGTAGAGACGTCGGCTGAAGAGCAGGCATCCATGGTTCGAGCCCCCACAACATCAATTTTTTTTTTTTAGTAAAATAAGCACGAAACAAGTCCCTGACAAATATGTACACATGTAAAATCACAATTTATGTAAAATGTAATGAAATAGTCCATTTATTTTGAAGAAATGTGAGGTAACAAAACAATAGAAAATGCCAGATGTGCCTATAGCTGAGCTACAGTTTAACAAGGTGAGTGCATCTGCCCGTAGCTGAGCAGTGATTTAACAGGCGAAAAATGAGTGCCCGTAGGTGAGCAGTGGTTTAACAGGCGCAAAATGAGTGCCCATAGCTGAGCAGTGGTTTCACATGCAGAAACTGTGTGACCCTAGCTGAGCTGAGCATAATATGCATGCTGACAGCTAAATGAGGCATGAACCAGCGCACCCCATTTGCGCGGAGCTGTGCACCACGCTAACAGGCTAACCGGCGGGCAACGTTGAGCAAGCTGTAACAAAACTGCCTTTACACAGACACACCCCCTAGCCTGTCTAGACAGTCATAAAATATAAAAAGCAGTGGCCAGGTTTGAACCCAGGATACCATGCACCATAGTCAAGGTACTGAACCACTAAGCCACGACAGCTGTACTCAGAAATGCAGTAATAGCAAATATATAGGAATGAATAGAAAGTGGAGCATGACAAAGCAGGTTTTGTGAAGTGGATACAATTCCAAAATGGCCAATCACAGATAAGTGCGGGAAAAACAGCATATATAAGCCCCATAGGCGGGAATACACAGCATAAACGATTGTAGAACTGACTTGCAGCCAGAATGTCAGGTGTAGGTGAGGGTAGTTGCTTTCGAGCACAGAGGTGGGGCATTGAGGAGTCCAGATACATGGTCTGGCTCCTAGTCCACAATCATGAGGCCCAACTCATGCAGGGCCAGGGCCTGTGGGGAGCATATAAGGCTGAGGCGTGGGACTGATTGGCTCATGATCTCACCAGTGCCACAGGGATTCCAAGGACTGGTGAGCAGGTCCGTCACCACCATGCGGACCTGAAGAGACGCAAGCAGGACCAATTGAACCTTTGGATCCAGGAGGCCCGGCAAATGCCCAACGCCCCACTACTGAGTAAGTTACATTTAATTTTGTATGTAAGAAATTAAATTAGCTGATATTATGGAGATGTGTATTCCAATATTACTTCATTTATATTACAGCTGCAGGTGTCCGTTCTGCGAACCACAGAGCCTATGGCAATAGGCTGGTGTGGTTGCGCCACCAGGCAGGTCAGTAGTCCACTCCCAGTAACTGTAAAGAAATATCAAAGTATGACAGTTAGCAAAAGAGTGCAGTGTAGTCACTAAGTAATAAAATGTGCAAGAAACAGTGTAAAAGTGTTTGCAAGTATTGCTTTATTAGAAAAGTGTGTTGCAGTCTGTAATCCAAACAGAAAAATGAAAATGTCTCAAATAAAGTCTGAAATAAAGATGCCCCACTTGTAATATAATAGTACACAACCTGCAGCAGGCTGAAAAGTACAGCTGCAGAAGATGAGCAAATCACATGTGTGAAATATATCCCTGTTGAAATACTGAAACATGACAGAAGTGAGACTGCTGGAAAGGATTGTAATAACTACAGGTAAGACATGTCAATAAAGCCTAGAAGTAAGTACCATCCTGAATAGTAAAATGAAAACAAGTGAGAGAGTGTGAGAAAGAGTTATGAATCCACCAATAAAGTAGTAAGAACCCTGAATAAAGTATACTGCAGTCAGTACAGAATGAAATGAATGTGACAAGTAGAACCAAACTGCGTAAATGTGTCCAAAGTGTTGCTGCAGCTGGAATGTGTATCCCAAAATCTGGATATGTTGCTCTCAGTCTGCAATATGCAGATAGTATGATTGTCTGAAATATCAAACATCCACAGTTGTTTATAGCTATATAAAGCAAATGTAGCAGGATGATGTAGCTGAACAAAGCCAGATATGAACGTGTATGAATAACAATAAAATGTATATTGATGTAGCAGTAACAGTCCTATCACCAAATTGAAGTAGTTATCATATAGGAAACTGTAGTTAGAACAGTAGTGTGTATATATCTGTAGCTATTAGAAATGTACAGCATATGTATTGGTATTAGAAGGTGTTAATAATATTTTCTTCACCCCACCCTATAACCACATATAATCCATTCCACGTGAAATTGGTATGTGCAATCACAATTAACACCCCTGGACATTTGTCCTGTTGGGTCATAAATATTTGCATGTCCGTTGATGTATCTGCCCTGTTCATACATCCAAACCTGATGGCCTGTTGCCATCAATCAACCCTGCATGTTGTTGGACTGTGTATTGCTGTTCAAATTATGCATGTGTTATGCTCGCTGTTCAATAGTGTGAATATCTGGGTGTTTGGTTAATGGGAATACTAATGCATGCTGTTACAACTAATTGCGAATGGTATTGTATTTTACTAACCCAAACTGTCCTGACATAATGCAAAACATAGGACGACAGGGAAGGCGGGTTCCAGCAGACCCACCTCTCCCACCTCAGCTGGCGAGTGCACCTGGCACTAGTGCCTAGTCTGGACCCTCCTCCGGTGGCCCTGTGCCACCTGCAGGTGGAAGCGCTGCAGGGGATGGGGCCCATCCCCCCTCTCCAAGCGTGGCCGGAGGAGAACCACCACTCACCCTCCGTAGCGTCCGGACTGTGGTGCATAGGGAGATCCGGGACTCTGTTCTTAGGCCCCTACGCTAGCTTGAGGCACAGGTGGCACAACTTACGGGCATGCCTGTTGCCCGGCCTACACAGCCCCCAACACAGCCCCGTCCTGAGCAGTGAAGGAACAGTGGCAACTGCCCATGGGTGGGGATATCAGTTCCACTGTTGCCATCTGTGGGCTCATGGGCTCTGGATATCCAAACCACCATCCCCATCAATTGTGTAACCCCCCCACACATGTCATACACCGCCCCTGTATGCGTCTTGTTTGTCTTGTCTGTTGACCTACCCAACCTACCTCCCCAGCTATACCGACTTCCTTCACCTGACATACCACTCTCACCTGAAAAAAAAAAAAAAGGGCACTCTGTACCCACAAAAAAATGACGCCCCATACATAGCTGCCCATTCCGCACATATGTCTGCCGGACATGGAAACTATCAATTACAATTGGCTGTACAACAAGTATTATTGTTGTCCTTACACCTCTCTCAGGGGTGGAAGGTATCAAATGTCACACCAAATTACAAACATATGCACAGCTGTTGCTGATGAAGAAATGGGCAGCTATGGGCCTTACCTACATCCCTCCTGCAAAACCCAAGCTTGCTTCCCTACTGTCTTACCCTCTTTGTGACCCCTTTTTCACCACTTTCCTGTCTCCCCATTTTCATTTCTTTTAAAGAAAATAGCTGTGCGAGAGAGTAAGCACGTTTAAGCGGTTGTAAGCGGGTGTGCGCGGAGCTGAACGCCAGTGCGCATGTGGGAACTCCGCGCAAACCAGTGCTAACCTAGTTACAACTGCTTAAAAGTGCCTTAGTCACTCTGATTGACAGGTCCTGTAGTCAGTTCAAAAGCAAAATAAAATCCCACTGTCAGTCCCAAACCTAGGACCTTGGAAACAGTAGTCTGCATGACTTACCACTAAGTCATGACTGTTATACAAGAACATTGTGCTAAAATAAATATATCATGTAATAGTAGGAATGAATGTAAAGGGAATATAGGATGTGTAGTACACAAAGCATGTCATTTAGAATTACTGTCAAAACTAGTGGATTTCCATAATAGTAGTGTGTGAACAGAAACAGCCATGCTAGTTGGTAGCTAGTAGGTAATAATGTCACTGTAGCACCTTGCAAGCCACACACATACTCACAGCAGGATAATCACTGCCCATACCCCACAACCTCTTACAGGAACACATCCGACCAAGTAATAAAATATGTGGAGCAAAGGGCCAAAACCAGGGACACATTACAAATAATGTTACAACAAACTTAGACAGTTCAGAGAGTAACAGGTTCTGCATTTTGTGGGATGTTTGGAAGGGTATGAAGTCTGAAACTTGAATGTTTGTCACTATATTCTGACTTGAGCCCAGAGTGATTTGCCAGAAAAGCTGTGCATGAGATATTGACCAAAATATGAGGCAGAAATGTGGACAACCTGCAAATATTTGTACACATGAGAGGTCTGACACCACCATATTTGAATAGTTAAGAGCCTAGACATAGCAACAGTGAATGAGTTACAGGGATGCCCCACAGACTCCATGTGAAATGTACAAACAGTAGGCAGAAAGGTGTTACAACACATGCAATGGTAACTATGGAGTCCTGAAAGTATGCATCACTTGCATGGCAGAAAAAGTGTAGTAATACATATGCTCATCCTATCCCACAGTCACAATTACAGCATACCAGACAATTTAGTGGGTGTACCCCACTGATATGTACCATTCCATGAGGCAGATAACAGATGCACCTGAGAGTCTCTGGGGCCTGCTCAGCAGCATACTCAAATACCCTAATAGATGTCAAGGCCCACACCATGGCCAGACCACACTGCATGCTGTAACACCCTAGCAGATATAGCAAGCATTCCAAGGTGTGAATCTACATGGAAAATAGGAAAGCCACAGCAGCACACTACAGTCAGAACACCTAGCAGGCATACAAGTAGTGACTGTAAAGGGCAAATATTGAAGCCATAGCAACAAAGTGCAAGCAAAAGTGCAAGGAAAGCACACACACACACACATTAACAGTAGTAGTAGTCATAGGTGTCAGTGTACATACACAGTTAGTACAGGAAACTGGAGAAATGAATGGAGGAATGTTAATCTACAACACAGCTGGAAATATGAGAGAGATACCAACCTTTACACTCACAGAACATTGTCCACAGCATACCAGCATGTAGCACTGTTCTGAAATCACAGTGAGAACTGCAATCAGTACACAACTGGCTGCATGCAATTAGCAAATGCTGGCTAACAATTAGTGCAGAGGCCATCACATGGACATATGCAGATATCTACAAAAGTATGCTGTACTCCCAGTCCACACATGCAATACTTTCATTGCACCCTGAGGAGGAAGTGAGAGACAGACAGAGAGAGAGAGAGAGACAGAGACAGAGACAGAGAAAAATGAAATTAAACATACACAAACAAAACTGTTCAGCAACAGCCACCTGAAAGCTGACAACTGGCAAGTGGAGCAGCAGGACACAAAACCAGACAGCAACACAAGCAGCTGTGACAAACACAGGTAATGTAAAGTAATACTATAAAGGTCTACATACTGTGAACCCTCCATATGTGTCATTGGTCTGTATCCATATGTATATGAAGATGTGCAAAGGGCAGGGGACATACAGCAACTATCAGTGAAGGCTGTACATACATTTGTATGTGAGAGCATCTATGTGCACATATCAATGTAGGTTGAATGTAGGTTGTAGTGCCATGTACAAAGTAGGTTTCACAGTTATGTATGTTTAGCAGTATGTTAGTGTGTGTATACAGTATGGTAGGCAATATGTTGATATACCTGTCTATCATATGGATACGTATGTATGTCAAAATATGTATGTATGTATGTATATATATATATATATATATATATATATATATATATATATATAATATGCATATATGTATACATACATAGAGAGAGATGTAGGAATACATAGACAGATGTAGATAGAATATGTACAAACATATATATGTAATACGCACATACATATATAGATATATGTAGATACATATACATAGACAGACTGATCTATCTACAGGTATGACTGTATATGATGACCTCAACACCCCCTGTCCCACCACCTCTGTCACTCTCACCCCCCTCTGTGTCACACCCACCTCCCCATATCTATAGCAATATATGTACATCAATATATATATATGTGTATATGTATACACACACACATATATATATATATATATATATATATATATATATATATATATATATATACATATAGATATATCTATATACATATATATATATATATATATATATATATATATAGAGAGAGAGAGAGAGAGATGTATATATATTCTGAGTGAGGCACATGTGTACAGATGTATTGCAACAGGTGCCTGGTGACAAAGGCATGGAGTGAACACCAGTGTCAAAACTGGAGTACCATACCCCATTTCAAATCACCTACACCAGTAACCACCAGATATGTGATTGGCTGCCCACCACTGCATGTGTCAGGGGTGAACAGGGTCATAAATGTGTTTAATAGTCCCCCCAATGATATTCACAATGGCACACTATTCCTGGAATATTTGCACATGGTATGTGTCAGCAGACATGGTGTGTCAGCTATGGACATGTAGGTCAGTGTACCCCTCCACACCACATAATGGCTGCCATGGTATGTACCTCACATGACAGCTACAGATATGGAGAAGGACACAGTGACATGTACAGCACTGTGACAATGCACTCAAACACATTACCAATGCACAGTGACTGACAACACCACAGAGTACACACATACTACCCACATAGAGGTTACCACTCCTGGATTTACATACGTAAGTCACACCCATGACAGATGTCCAACAACCATAGTAACACCTCACACCATCCACAACCTAAATGACTGCTGTGTGTCGTCCATGTCACTGCAATAGAGAGCACATGTGGAGGTAAAGGTTCCTACCCACAGATAAGACATACCCTGCAATAAACCACACAGTGTTAAGAAGCAAGACTCCCCATGAGTACACGTCACACATACCCCTTCTGAATGTTAGTCAGACAGGTAATATGCCATATGAGTCACCCTGTGTAACTGTGTGACAGCAGCAGGTACCATCACACCACATGTGTCACAATGGTCAGGGTAGCAGAACAGTATGCTGCTGTAGTCCCAGGGGCAATAGCATATTGTATAGTATTGTATTGTAATGTATTGTATTGTGTTGTATTGTATTGGTATGTTGAGGTGCCTCCTTCATGGAGTGGAACCACTGCTGCTGTGCGCCAGTGTATAGGGACATATCCTGTAGTCAGGCTAGTGTTACACAGCACTTCTATATGTGTGTTTAGCTCCTATCAGAGTTCATGTAGCATGCAACCGAGGATACCATCAGGTCCCACTCATGTTGTGCATTCTGCTTTCCTGAGGGCGGCTCTCACCTGGACATCTGTGATGACAGGGAGGTTACAGTCAGCTGGGATAACTATGTCATATTTTGGGGGAGAGGGAGGGGTGACACCTGCACTGAACCTGTCTGCCACAATGTTGTCAATATCTGTGTTTTCAGTGAATTATTTGTTGTTGTGTACTAACTATGAGCATAGAGGAGGGATTCTGACCAGGTTGCTAACATAACTGAAGAAGGCCTTCTGGTTATCTGTAGTGTCCCTCTTGATTTCCCTCTCAAAGTTGCCCATGGATGTTTGTATGAGGGAAAATAGATCCTTACTAGTTCTGCTCAGACATGCCTTCCTTTATGGACTTATGCTCTGTCTTGCAGTAGCTTCCATCTTTTGTAATACAATCTGTCTATGGCTGGGGTCCACCAGACAGGATGCTGTCCCAGCAGAGTGTCCCTTTGTCTTGGTCATATATGGGATTGCATGATCCATGCATTCTCAGAGATGTCCGTAGAAAGCATTTGTGTAGGGGTCAGCATTGTGGGTTGTGTCTTCCACTGGCCCAGTGGGCTGAAAGGATACCATGTCACTGTTACAAAGTGTAAAGTTTGCATCTGCAATGTTATTCACTATAGTCGTTTGTGCTGGTGGTGGAGGTGGGATATGTATATCCAGGGCAATTAGTTTGTGGTCAGCTCACAGTAGTTGATGATGTAGGCCATACAGTACCTAGATACAAACCCTCAGAGTGAGGAGGTGCTCTGGACCTGAATCAATGTTCTGACTGCTGGGATTTGGTAGTATGTCGTATAGAGTGAGCCAGGTACTGTTGCACAGTTGCTGGCTGGGTACTGATACCTGGCCATTTACATGTGTATCCACCAATAGACAGACAGATGCTATATATGTGAGATATGTTGTATCATAACAGTCGAGTAGCATGTGTAGTATGTGTGCCAAATTCTGCTGACATATATTGCTGATATCAGGTTATTTTCTTTTTCAGGTACATGGCTCACCCGCGAAATCCAGGTTACTCCGCAGCTGAGGATGAGGAGATACACCAGAGCCTGGTGCGGGTTAATGCCATATGCAACTCTTTCCCCACTCTACTCCCCACCAGCCAGAATCAGCAGGAGAGAGGGCTGCACTGTGGCAAGACCTGGTCCGTCGGGTAAATGACATATGGCATGCATAATAGGACATATGAGCAGGTCGACATCACTGCAGTGATTTAATCAGAAATGTCTGTCGGCGAGCGTGTCCCGGATATCCACAGGCAACAGGTTGCCACCGGTGGTGGTGGTGGCTACATCCCCACTCACCAGACTGGAGGGACTACTCATGAGTGTGGTGGCTAGTGTCAGTCCACCACAGCAACAACAACAGCAGCAGACATGCATTATGATGGAGGCTGGAGCCACGCGGCAGCAAGACTATGGCGTGCAGGTAATATGCCATATGTATAGTTGACTGTTGTGTACACTGGTAGTTAATGCATGTGTGAGGTGTGTCCTTGGTTTGTAGCTGTAATCATAGTATTTAATGTGCAAGTGTGATATCCTCAATATTAGCAGCTGACCTGTGAAAGGCGACTGTTGTACTACTGACCTGTCATACTCAGTAACAATGGCACAGTTGTGCCCACTGACATTAGTTTCCTCACTTCTGCAGGTCCCTCCGGTGTAACAGCAATGCAGCCTATCCATGCTGGTGAGTGTGTATTAACAATACCTGTAATAGTCTTGATAGTAATGGTAATATTAGGCTCACTTAGTAGTGCTCTTTGTATGCATGCAGGTGTGTCTGTGTCTGTGTGTTGATATCTCACCTACTGAGTAGTGTACAATTGTGTGCAACTGTGTGCATGTGTAAGTGTGCATGTGTGCATGTGTGCATGTGCATGTGTGCACCTGTGCATGTGTGCATGTGTGCACATGTGCCGCATGTGTGCATGCTGCATGTGTGCATGTGCATGTATTGTGCATGTGTGCACCTGTGCATGTGTGCATGTGTGCATGTGTGCATGTGTGCACCTGTGCATGTGTGCATGTGTGCATGTGTGCATGTCTGGACCTGTGCATGTGTGGATGTGTGCATCACTGGTAATATTGTGTAGACATTATAAACTGTGTTTCCTGTTTCCCTCCCACAGGTTCTGGTGCTGCTCTGGTGTCATGCAGCAGGAAACCTGAATCAGGTGCCATGGGTACTGATAATGATGACATCTGTGTAATGGCACAGGAAGGTATGCCAGGGTCCATCATTGGACAGTCGATTGACAGTACACAGCTGTCAACCCCATCAATGTGCACAGTTATCCTGCCAATACACCCTTTGTCACCAATGTCCCTAGGTGATGGACAGCATACAGTGGGCATTGACCAGGGTAATGTGGTATCTGTGGCACATCCCTCCCACACAGCAGCCATGGGCATGGCCCTGAGATGGTACCACACAGACAGATGTCAGGGGTTCGTGGGAGCATCCGTGGGCGTACTGCCCCTGTCAGATGTGCCCACAGAGGTCTTACAACCTCAGCTATGTTTCGGGCTGTCATGCAGGCACAGTCCGCGTATGGAATGGTACACCAGACAGGGTCTGGGGAGTGGCCCCAAATGCTGACTTGGAAAAGGGTTTCCCGTATCCTTTCATAGACGGCCAACATTTAGACCGGCCAAATAAAGTAGGCCAGGGCGTTTGGGGGGGGGCATGGCCGGGGGGCCCAGGAACCCCAAAAGGGCCGGCCACAAGGGCCCAGAGCCCGCGCTGGCTTCTGCCAGACCGCCCCCGGCCAGCATCCCCGGGGGGACAGGGTCTTTGAGAACCCTGTTCTGAGACATACCCCTTGGGTTTGGCCGGTAGGGCCGTGCCCCCCAACACGGGATCCGCCAGGGAATGACAACCTGGGGGACAGCTGGGCCCACCACCCAAAATTTCCCTGGGGGGGCTTTCACCATACAACATAATTGACCACCCAGGGCTCAACCCAAATGATAACTTGCCCCCCTTTTATCTGTCCCCCACCCCAAAAAATACAATACATGCAATGGGATGGTGGGGATAGGATACCAAACAACCCCCGTGCAAGTAATGTCCCCCTCCCGTTTAACCAGGAGGTACATTAAAATGTTGCTGTGAAGGGTACACATAAAGGGAGAAAGATAGTTTTAAAGTATTGTGCTGAAATAAGTGGGATTCCACATGCCCTTTCATGGGATGTTGATGTATTTTCCCCCCTGGAAACAAGGACACTGCACTGGGCTACTTAAATGCAACAGGGCACAACAATAGCACAGGGGGGTTAAGGGGAAAAAATTTTAAAACAAGTGGCATTAAACTCAAGTATGGCCCCCCTGGTTTAAGGTGTTTGGGGGTTATTTGGATCCGCGGTAAGGGCACAAGGGCCCCCCCAAATACATCTCATACCCTGTGAACCCCCCAAAAAACTGCACGGGGGGGATCCCCCTACATGTCAGGGGCTGTTGGGAGGCCAGGAGTACACCTTGTTGGAACCCCTGATAAGGCCGTTTTTTAATGTTTACTGCAGGTTGGACTGGGTTTATATTATTTTCATCCCACTACAGGTGTCACTTTTTTGCCCGGAATGGCCCCGCCATTGCCTTGATTTCCTGCATTCATGTGCCCATATTTGCATGTTTCCCATTAAGGGTTTCACTTTTTTTCAAAACTTGACCCTGCTTACTTTGGGTTTTTTTTGCATTTTTTTCAAACCCTGGTATGCCCACCTGCAATCATAGTTCGGTTTGGGCTCCATGACACCCCTTCATAGTATTCCAGTTACCCAAGAATGCACGGTCCTTTTAATGCTGCCTTACACATTCTTGATTAGTGCCTGTGAGTATAAGCACCTAAATAACCAGGATACCCCTACATTTCACCTTTTAAAACCCCAAGGGGTGGTTCACCGTACCCCCTTTGGTTTTGGGAAAGGGCCCCCTAATCCTTTGACAAGGTAAATGCCCCATTATAGGTACACAAATTAAAAAAAAGAATGCACCCAACCGAAGTTAAAAATGAGCCTCAAAAACCCCTTAATGGGAAAAACAATCTGTGCATAACAAGCCGGGGGGGCTATAGAGCCCCCTGCAACCCTTTACCCTCCACCAGAAAACTTTAACGAACCAAAAGGGGATTTGTTTAACAAAGTACCCCACCCCCGGTTGGGGGCAAAACCCCAACTCAGGATATCCCTTCAAAAACCTGGGGAAACCCCCAGGGAACCTCTCAACCCCCTCCCCAAAACCCGCTGTGGCCCCCAGAACAGGGAAAATTTAAAAATCAAACACCTTAATTTGGGTCCCCTACCCAAAAAACTGGGGGCAATCCTCCAAACCCCGGCCGTTTGAATAAACTCAAAGGGGAAAAATTTTTACCATCCCAAAGAAGGGCATACTGGGCCGATTAACCAAAAGGGGGGTCATTTGGCCAAAGTTAATGGAAGACAAATAAACAATTCCTGGTATTAACCCCCCAATCCCAGAAACCCCCAAATGCAATTTTAAAGAAACACACCCCAAAACATGGAAAATTCGCGGTTGGAAACCCCCAAAACCAAAGCTATGGCACCCAGGTGCGGGCATTGATCCCAATAAAACCACCCTCCCCCAAAGGAACCCTGTCTGGGGACCGCAGCCATAAAAAAACTCCAAAGAAGGGGAACATAAATGTACAGCAAAAACCCCAAAAAAAGGGAAAGGTACGACAGTTTTTTCTACAGGAAAGGTTTCCCCAAAATTGCAGGGCCCAAGGAAATCACAAGGCTTTTTTTAGATTTGGAAACCCGGGGTTAATTCCCATTGCTGAGGGGTTTCCCAAAAAATTGAAACACCAAAACCCCCCCGGAAATTTGCTACGGCCCAAAACCCCCCCCCCCCCCCCAAAGGGGTTTATCCCCGCAATTGGGCCCCCCCCACTTTGATTGGAAAGGCCCCCTTCCCAAAAAAACCACTGTAATGGGACCAGCAGGTTTCCCCCCGGTACATGTCCCAAAAGGCTCCCCAAAAAAAAAAATTTTTTAATAAGCCACAGGAATGTGGCCAAAATGGGACGCAAATGGCCCTTACGAAATTGGGGCCCAAGGATCCTCAAGCCCATAACCCCAAAACTTGGTTTCAGAGCATGGGGCTCAGGCCCCATAAAAAAGATATTGGGGACCAAAATGGTTTCCCCGGGTTTTTAGGGACCTGCCCCAAATGGTTGATTTTTTTGAAACATCCCCAAAAAGACAAGGGGCCCCCCCAGGACCTAAAACCTTCTCAAAACCCCATCAGCAAAAACCCCCTTAAAAATTAACCCCAGCACTAGATGGAGCCAGGGTCAAAAGAACCCCCAAGGTTAAATTTCAGCCTGCCAGTAAACCAGTTACAAATGGGCCAAAAAGGCTGTCCGGGCCATTGTTTTTATTTTTTGGAGGGAACCAAATAAGGCTGTGGGCCCCAAAAATCAATCCCAAACGGCCACCTAACCTCCCCGCACAAAACCCCAAAAGGCCCATAAAAAAGACAAATTGAAATCCTCAAATAAGCAAAAGTTTATACCCTTTCAAAAAAATTGAAAAAAAAACATGGGAAAAAATTTTTTAACCTGGGGCCCGTTGAAGCAATTCTATTTAAACCCTGGCCCAAATTTAAAAGAATTTTAAAGCCCCCCCCCCTTGAAGGGTTAATTGCAGGGAGGGAAGCCCTTTTTTACCCCCATACCCATAAATGCCCTTTTGGGGGTTTACCAGCATCACAACTGGAAAGCCCCAAAAAAACCTTTCCCCGGGAACCCAAAAAAATGAAAAGTGGAAAAAAACCCCTTACCAGTCAACCCCTTAGGTTTTGTGATAAAACCCCAAAAAGGGCCCAACCCGGGAAAACCCCCCGATACTTAGGACTTAACCCAGCCCGAAAAAAATTTGGGCTCAGGGGCAGATTAAACCCGACCCCTTCCCCTTTGGGTAAAATCCCCTCCGGTTTCAGACCCATTGACCTCTTAAGGGAACATAGGGATGGGGGAATTTCCCCATCACCTGTGCCTGAACAAGGGGGCAGTTATAACCTAAAAAAAATGGAAGTTAATTTTAAGGTCACAGCCAAAAAATTTTTAGGTTTATAAATGCCCTGGGCAATGCCAAATGAACCTGGGGAACCATGCCCTTTCTGATTTAGTGCTGAATCACCCTGGTAAAAAATGGGGCATTGAAAAGGGGTTTCAGTCCCCAGGACATTTAAAGGGGGAAACCACACTCCCATTAACACAACCCCCTTTAACCCCAAAAAAACATGTATGAATGGCCTAGCCCAAAAAACTAAGCATCTTTTCCCCCCCTGTCAGGGGCTGAAATCACAGTGTAAAAAGTTTTGAACCTAATGGTCAAAATGCAAGGGCCCTTCACCAAAATCACCTTTTAACAACATGCCCAAAGGATCAAACCAAATCCCATAAAAACACCAAACCTTTTTTGTCACACCTTATGGAGCCCCCTCCCGTTTTATTAGGCCATTTCTTAAAAGGAGCCCCCAGGTGGCAAATGAAGGACAATTTTTCCCAAATACCACCCAAACACGCATCAGGCAAACCCTCCAATTTTCCTGCGTCTTAAGGGTTACATTTGGGTTTTTGTGACCTTAGGTGTTCCAGTTAAAGGGTTTTCCCCCGAATTGCCCCCCTCCCCATCATCCAAAAAAAAACCCCCCATTTTAGGATTAAACCCCCCCCTTTTTTTATAAGGGAGCGAAGGCACTATTCGAAATGGGGGGTTTTTTTCCCCGCGTATTATAGGGTGCTGACATCATATTTTAAAAGGGAAAGTCATCCTTTTGTTTCTCCTAGTTTAAAAGGGTTAAGAATTCACCACAAACCCCCTTCCCAAAAACAGCATTTTTAGGATTAAAACCCCCCCCAAATTTTTAAAACCAAAAAAAACCCCTTTTCCCAAAGGGGGGTTTCCCTTTTCCCCGCGTCATAGGGTGTACACATTTTTAGAAAAGGGGGGGCATTGTGTGGCCCCCTTCCAAAAACCCCACAAATTACCCCAAAAAACCCCCAAAAAATTGATTTGCAGGCAAACCCCACCAAAGTTATGACACTTTGGGCAAAGTTAGAGACCATTAATTTCTGGGACCTTTCCTGCTTCTTTTTCACCACAGGTTTGAAAGGGGGGCACCCGTATTTTTTCCCCGTTAATTTACCCAAAAACCCCCCCAAAAACCCCTGGATTTAGGCAAAACCCCCCTAATTTTTAAAAAAACCCTTCAGAGCATTGAATTTGGGGATTGTTTTGCACCCATATTTTAAATGCTACACAACTCAGAGGGAACACTATATACCCGTCAGGGGGGTAGCTAATACATTTTCAGCCACCACGAGGGCAATTGACAGGACGGCGGATTTTATCCATTTTTACCACAACCTGTAAAAAAAAAAAGTCCGACCCCCCTCCCCCAAAAGGCCCCCTTTGCTTTGGGGAAAACCGTAGAGGTTTCACAACCCTTCCAGGAACCAGGTCGGGAATTTTTGGGAACTCAGGCCTCTACAACATTACCCTACAGCCACTACAATTTGTGAGTCCATGTGCTATGGCAGAACCACTCACCACAGCCACAAGGGGAATACATATTGCACCTGACCATCTACAACATGGGTACTCACTGTTCCACACCAGAGGTAGACCACCATTGTTGATATCTGACCATACCCACCTTTCCCTGGCCATCCATATCCCATCCCCACCCCAGGCAAGGTTGTCACTGCAAACAAACTGTATTTATCAAAAGCAGACTTTACACTTGTGAAGACTGGGATGGAAGACTTCAAAGGACCCATGCTGGGGGAGTATACAGGCCACTCTGCATAATCCTTGACAATTGCATTCTATGAGCATGTGGAAGGTTTGCATTGATCATGCTATCCCAAATATACCCATGACTGCTCCACAACAGGACACCTGTCAGATGTACACCAGCCATATATGAGCTGTCCAACAGACAGAGTGAGCTAATACATTGCAGAGCAGTAGCCCACAGAGGGAGAACATCTCTGAACAGTACCGGCATGACACTTCAATCCCTCATAATCATCAGGACACAGTGTTGACAGTGAAATTGTCCAGACAATGCAGATAAGGCTCCCCTCAGTCTGTTATTGATGCCCACTTACTGTTAGAGGTCCTCAGCAACCCTCTTCCAGCACACACCAACAACATGGCTGTGGCTTAGCAAATTCAAACCCTGGGATCTCCACTGTGTCCCTGCTTGACAGAGGCACAGCACACTAGCCTCACACGGTGCCTTATGTGACCTACTTTACAGTGGTACAGTAGCCTGCAGTACTGAGGAGGCAGATGCCAAGCACACTCTGGCTAGGCTGTCATTCCCTAGGGCAAACAGCCTAGTGTTGACCTCTACACCCATATGTTTAATTGTCAAATGCACATTATTTGTTGCTGATAGACTGTTTGCAGGTCTTTATTGCCATAGCATTCCCTGTTTGTATGAACAACTTGTGTATCTGTGAAAGATGTTTGCATATGGGAGGGATCCACTATATCACGTATGTCTCTGTAGTCATTCAACTGTGTGCACTGGGCAGATTGCTGTAATGTGGTTGGTTCCTGGAATAACACGTACAAATACCAGATATGTGTGGCCAACTGCTAAACTGAGATTTGGCCTAAGTGTGTGAGCATGCCCAGTTCAGCCTTCCCATGGCATGTTGTCTAACATATGTCTCATTTATCAAAGTGTGTGAGCATGCCCAGTGTGAGCTTTCCATATGTTGAACTCTGCAGCCCACCACATTTGTGGATGAGTGTGAACTTCAACAAATATCTCCCGTTTATGGTTGTGTGTTGTGTGTCATGTTGTGTAGTTACTGTCTGACTGCTTTGTGTGTGAACACAACAGGGATTATACTGTGCCTGCAGGGTTTGCATGGGATACTTTGCATACAGTTGTCAACATCCTTTCATACTGACCTGACACTGTAGTACCGTATAGTGTACTGGTTCAGTACTTTGACTGTGGTGGACAGTATCCTGGGCTTTAGTCCTATCACTGCTTTACATTTCCATAGTGAGCACAACAGCCTGGTTAGGGGCCAGTTGTGCACATCTGACCATGTTGCATTATGTTCAGATATGAACTACTTAAACCAGGCTTGTCCAACATTGGTTGTATATTCCACAACATAGGTGTACATTTGCAAACACTAGCGATGTGCCCTAGGCCATTTCTAATGCTAGTCGGAGAGTATGTTTGTCCTTCGACACACATTGTAAGTGGAGTTTGCCATGACATATGTCATGGTTAGTATACTGTGCCTCTGTCTACCTGTGACATAACAGTGATACCCAGAGTAAACCTACCATCTCCCATCTACTCATCAAGATTCCTCTTGAGGAGAATTGATGAGTGACTCTATGGATAGCCGATGGGAGTTTACTCATGAGTGGGGGTGGCTTCTGTGTTATGGATCATGCAGTACAGCTTGTCCTATGTATGTCAGTGCTGGGGTTCAGGTCTCTCATGTGCATAGCTCACCAGCTTGGACATGGCTTTATACATCAGGCACAGCTTGCCTCTGGGTGGGCAGTATGGCAGTGTGTGTAGCTGCAGTTTGTTTAATCAGGCAACACATGGCATCTGTGCAAGCTCTTTGATACTCCTGGTGAGGTACTGTTGGGGACTTTACAGTTGATGGAGGTGTCTGCTGAGGTACATCCCACAGGGGCTATTGTAGTCAATTGTAACGCTGATGAAGGATGACTGCAGAGCCACAATGACCTCCCCTTATCTAGATCTGACAACAATGATTAGGTGGGTATATGGTATGTTTCTGTAAACACTACAGCCACATGTTTGTCCAATGCAGGATATCTATCACCTTGTGTCCCCAGGTCTCTCATTACATGTTAAGTACGTAATGGGTTAACACCTATGTGGTAATTGGTGAGCACTTACTGTACATCCACGGGGGTTGACTATACACTTTTCTGCAATTAGCTTGCTGACATGACTATGGCACCAGTTGTCTGTTTCTATGTGTCCCTTTTGTGGGATGCTTGTGTCAGCTGGAGGGTCAGATATGGTGGGCAGTTTGTAGTCCTCTGCAAACATGTTCAGACACAGTCCTTCCATGTTGGCCTGTACCTATGGGACATATATACCAAACGAGGGAGGTCCCAGGACCAAGTCTTGTGGGATGCCAGTTATATCTGGTTTGTAGTCTGACATGGCTGCAGCATGTCTGACCATGTCAGTTCTGTCCTTGGTCTGGTTTGCAACCCCTCTACTGACATAGGGGTTTATATTTAAGATGGTGAGCATATCTATAATGAACATGTAGGGTATTTTATTAGAAGCCTTTGCAAGGTCCAGCTACGCTGTGTGGACCATATTGCCCTCATCAATGACCTTAATGACTGTTTCAAATGAGTCAAACATGTTTAGGGGCAGGATCTGCAGTTAAGAAAGCCACACTGGGTAGGGTCCGGTGTCAGTAGGTCCCCAATATCTTTATGTCTGTGGTACATGCTGATCCTTTCCATAGCTGTGCATACCGAGCTTCTCAGGATTCTGGGGTGGTAGTTTTCAATATCCATTCAGGCAACACCTTTGTTGAGTATGACCACTGTTGTTGTACACTGCTCTTTGGGTACATATCCTGTGGTAAGGCTGACATTGAGCAGTAGTGTGATTTGGCATTCCATTCTTCTTGGAGTCCATGTTGGACTCAGCCCAGGACACCATCTCATACCATTGCTGCTGTGTGTTTTGCTTTGTAGATGCTGGCTGTTACCTCAGCATCTGCAATGTCAGGCGGCCAGCAGTCTGCTGGGATAGATATTTTGCATTCTGGGGGTTGCACTGCACCTGTCAGGATGTATGTTGGCAATATGTGTGTGTGTTTGGTATGTTGTTTGTAATATTTGTGTGATTCAGAGCATATCTGTGAATTCCCAACACGGTTCCTACCATCAGTTGTGGAAGCCTTGGGATTATCCTTAGTGTCCTGCACAATTTGTATCTTCATAGGTTCATAGGTTCATACTAGGCTATCCACCCTAGGGCATTTGTAAGCCTAGCCAGAGTGTGTGTGGCTTTCGCCACCCCTTGCTATGTGAATATTATGGCCATTTATGATTTGCTTTGCTGTGCCTCTGTCTGGACGTGACACAGTGAAGACCCCCAGTGTAAATCTACAATCATCCATCCACTTGGCAAGATTCATGTTGAAGAATGTCAGTAAGAGGCTCTGCCTAACATGGAGTGAGATTCTGTTCCAGGGTGTGGGGAGCCTCTGGGTTATGTATCTGTCCCTCCAGCACATCCTATTTCATTATTAGTTGAGGTTGACATCTCTCACTCTCACAGTTCCGAGGGATTTGAGTTTTCTGGGGTGGAGCATGTCCATTACTCCTGTGTTGGACATGGCCTTGTACAACAGACATACAATGCCTCTGTGTAGGCAGTATGTGACTGCATTCAGCTGGGGTGTCTACAGCCAGGCAGCATATGACATATATTTGAGACCCTTTATCCTCTTGGTGAGGTACCTTTGAGGTCTTTCTAACTGCTGCAGGTGTCAGGTAAGGTACATCCCAAATGAGGCATTGTACTAGATTATGGGTCTGATAAGAGAATGGTATAGGGGCACAATGACCTCTGTTGACGTAGATGTGAATTCTTTCATGATACGGTGTCCAATATAGACAGTCTTCCTAGCCACATTGGCAATGTGAGTGTCACATAACAGGTTACTGTCCACTTGTGTCCCTAGGTCCCTGATTACTCCTTCCATACATAATGGTTTACCACCTATGTGGTAATTTGTGAATACCTTGTTTGGTATTTGGTGGGACATTAATACTGTCCAGTGTCTTCAGGGTGGCTGGGTGGGGTTCCTGTGTGTGAGAGTGTGGTCTGTAGCATGCTTGCCTATGGTTAGTTGCACATGGGTGGATTCCAATGCCTTGTGCATTGTCAGTTACCTGGACGTATGGGTGTCTGTGCTGAATATGGATACTCACCTTCCTTTTATGTTTTGTTCCAGGTTTTGGGGCCATAACGCATGATATGTGGTATAACCTGGTAGTGCTGGTGTGCTGTCAGGAGGCTTGCAGCAGGTTTCTGTCACTGCACAGACATCAATGTCCTCCATACTAGGGATGACCTCGGGAACATGCATATTGAGGTTTACACATCTGGCATTGGTTAACATTACCCTTATGTTTCTTTCCACTTATGTTTTGTAGGGTGGTGGGTTAGTCTTTTCAGCCTTGCCTATGAAAGGCTCTATGGAGGTGTCAAAAGCCTTATCCAATATCCAGACACCCAGGGGTAACAGGTGCAAGCCATGCAAGCCATCCCTGGAACAGCTGCGCGGCTTGTCAAGCATGACATCCCAAGCAGACAGACATTGGATCCCCTTGGAATGACACCAGTAATTGTGCCACTTGTTATAACTGATCATTCCGTGTTTGTACTGTGGCATCATTCTTGGTGAGGGGAGCATGCTGCAAACGGTCAGTGTCATACCGGCCTGAACTACATAATCGGAGAGCTCATCTATGTCTCTTTTCATGTAGTCCGGGAAGGTACATCTCAGGTCATTCACACCAGCATGGACTATGACTGCATCATATTTCTACTTGCTTTGGGGTGACCTGCATACTTGTGTTATGTGGCATATTGTAGCAGCCTACAGGCAGCTTACTGTACCCTTTCCCTTGTTCAGTCTGGTGTGCGGGACAGCAGCGTGTCTCACTATGGAGTCACCTATTACAACTATATCAGGCATGTTGTTTCTCCTTCTGGCCTGTGACTGTTTGGCACACCAGCTTTGTGTACTATGTGTTGCATGTGCTATGTTTGGAGGTTGTTTGATTGGGTGTCTGCTTTGGAGGCCTCTGTTGGTGTGGTGTGTTTGTAATTCGGGCCTCCGGGAATGTTTTTCTGTGTTTATGTCTTTGGTTTGCAGTTGTGATAGGTCTATGTGGGACTGGGTTTGTGGTGTGTGTGGTTACCTTCTCCTCCTGACTAGTTTCAGGAGTACTGAGTTGAGGGAGCTCAGCCTCCAGTTTGGATAGATGGTTGCATCTCTCACATATATTTGTATTTCTTGGGGACAGTTGGGGGTTGTCTGTGTACTTGGGGCAGGTGTAACACTGCCTCAAGATTCACAGATTCAACTTGTTGTAGCTGGCCTTAGTGGATTGTATGTGTGGACATATTTTATTGCCATACTACTGGTCAGTGATTACTTCTTTTTTTATGTTTGCTCTATCATGTAGTAGCTTCCTCATTCTCTTGCATGGTTTGGTTATGGCTGGTGTCCACCATGCCAGATGCCTGTGTGTATGGCATTGTGTCTTGTTTTAATTTAGGATTGCATAATCCAAGCATTCCTGGCAGTGTTCATGGAATGCCTGTATAACAGGTTCTGAGGTGTGGCCCATATTTTGCACCTGCACAGGACCTTTAATGGATTCCACATCAGTTTGGAGGAGTGCAAATTTTGCTTTACACATGTTTTTCACTGTGGTTTTCTGGCCAGGGACTGTGGTCAGGATGTGTATATCTAGTGTGATTACTCTATGGTCTGGTCTTACCAGTGAGCAATACACTTCTCATCTTGCCATCTAGTACCCATGTTGCTGATTATCACATCCAGTATGCTTACCCCTCTTGTGGGAGTGATACGTTGTTCCTAGGCATTTTGGTTTATGGATTCTGTGAACTTTTGTCCTACAGTGTTGGAGCTAGTATAATGCTCCCAGTCTATGTCTGGGTATTTTCAGTCACCCAATATAATGTGGTTTGGAGGACTTGATATATTCATGTATTCCAACATAGGCCAGGTGCAGTTCCTGGTGTTGGGATGGTAGTCTGTAGCAGGCTATAAACTGGGGGGGCAGTTTTAGCCACTGTTACTTGACCATGGCTAGTCCATGCTGCTTCTTGTTGTGGTACCAACATGGGGGTGTGGTTATCCTTGATAATTATTGCTAGTCACCCTCCTTTTGTAGATTGTTCCATGTTTTGAGGCTGTACAGCACAGTATGAGGTGTAACCTGGTAGTGTTAGGGTGCTGTTGTGAACCTTGACCCAGTTTTCTGTTACAGCACAGATATCAACATTCTCCATACTGGGTGAGTTTAGACTGCCTGCATCTTGCTGTTTAGACTTCTGGCATTGGGTAGCATTACATCTAGGTTCTTATCCCTTCTAATACCTATGGAGGTAGGTTTGTGTTTTGAGCCTTACCTATTCAGGGCACACTGTGGGTAACAACAGCCTTTGCCAGTATCCATACGGCCTGCACTGATAGGTGCACGCCAGTTCTAGCAGGTGGAACATCATGCCATGCTCAGCATGTCATCCCAGGCTGGCACACATTGGATCCCCTTTGACTAACTGCAATACTTCAGCCAATTATTGCACTTGATCATCTCATTGTCATATTGTGGCATGATGCTTGGTGAGGGTAGGATGTTAGTCACGGTCCTCAGGTGTGCATATAGTACATGGTGTTACATTACTTAACACATGGCATTCATGCCTCAGGTGGTGCTGCAGGGCTGCCTCTGTCGGATGCACATATTACACTCCCTGTACATGTTTGTGAGCAGGTCATGTCATTTTAGGCATCCCTGTTATTATTTCAGTGAGTCAGAGGGGGTATCATTCCCAGGGTTCCTACTGAGCCAGTGTATGTGCTATGTGTTGCCTCTTTGCCAAGGCCAGGGCATACTGGGCATGCCTCCTGCTGCCTACTGGGGCAGGCTCAGGTTGTTCCTCCTCCGAGTCATGCTCTGCCTGTGATGGCCTTGGCAATGGTGGGGGGCTGTTTGGCCCAGCCCTATGCTGGTCCTGCTACAGCTGTTTTCGCAAGATCATATTATGTAGCATAGCACATACCATGACAATTTGGGTACATGTAGTTGGTGTGTACTGCAAGGCTCCACCAGATGTGTCCAGACACCGGAACTGTGACTTGAGAAGCCCAAACACACGCTCTATTACATTACGTGTTTGTGCGTGTGCTTCATTATGGAGTTCCTGTTCAGGTGTGTGAGTGTTTCTGATGGGTGTCATCAGCCACGGCTCCAGTGCATAACCTGCATCCCCTACTAGGTGTCCGTGTGGGATGTCCCCATTGGCAAATGTCTGGTACAGCTGCGTCAAATGCCAGATGTGGGAATCATGGTAGCTCCCAGGGCAGCCAGCACACACATTTATTATTATGCCCTGGGCATCACACACGACCTGGCAGTTGATGGAGGGGAAGCCCTTGCGGTTAATGTAGGCCCTACCCTCACTGACTGGTGCTTTGATGCGTATGTGCGTGCAGTCTATTGCACCCACTACCTCAGGGTATTCCGCTATTTGCTGGAAGAGACGATATTGCTGGCCAATACCTCACGGGCATTGGGGAAATATACATGATCACCGACATGTGCTGACATGGCATCCAGGAACTGGTGCAGTACCCTGGAGGCTGATGCCTGTGATATCCCCATCATATCACCAGTTGGTCTCTGGAAGGTACCTGTTGCTACTATTCTTAGGCCAACACATACCTTGGTTTCCACTGGGATGGGTTCCCCTCTGTTGGTTCTGTGTGTGCGGTGTGGCCTGCACAGCTCCACTATTTGCTGCAGGAGCTCTCTGTCAACTCTATAGCTCTACTATCTCCAGCTCATGTAACCCGTGGTAGGTGACCCTGGGCCTGTACACTCTTCTCCGTCTCCTCACTGTGGGTTGTCTGGCACCATCTGCATTGTTACCACCCTCAGCAAGTCGCCTATGTCTCATTATGACAGCTATGGCAGGCCCTAACATTTCTGCTCTGAGTTCAGCTTTTTCAGTTTTCACTTCTAATAGCTTACTCCTGTCTTGCAGTGTCTCTTGAGAGAAACATCTTGCACTGCTGTTTGCAGAGTTTTAAGTGCTTGGCTGAGCTACTATTCTACCTGTGTAATTGCCTGCTTCTAATTGTTTTCACCTGCTAGCTCCAGCAGTATTCCCTGTTAGCTTCCTACTAATTCTGTTGCTTCCTTTTTCCTGTCTGTTTCCTCAGGGGAGAGCAGCATGCATACTAGCAGAAACACACTCACAGTGGCTTACATGCACGCACACATGCTTACATGGTTCAGAATCTGCTTGTTCAGGTTAAAATGCACACGCACCCGCACAAACAGTGTTAAACATCTCCCAACATGCTCCCACATGCTCAGTCTGCCTTACACGCGCGCACAGTCTTACTTGCGCTTCATGGTGCGCACCCGTGCGCATGCACGCCCAGCAAGAAACTTTGGTGTAGGCAACAGTGTACACCTTCCATTTCTTGACTTTCCCATGCTTATGTTGTGGCACTCCTCTTTCCATGATATGTGTCTGACATCTGTCATGTAACTCTGACCTCCAATGAACTGCATTTCTTTCTGCCATTCCCCCCTGTGATGTCACCTATCTCCTACTCTATTCCTCCCCCTTATGTATCTCTTACACTACTCAGAATGTGCTCATTTGCTATGTGACAGTGGAATTCAGTATCCTAACACTCATTTGCATCAGATTGCCTACTAATGCTTAGTTACATCTCTTAGACTCAGCTTCCCTCCTTAGCAACCACTAAATGGTGGCCATGTTGTTTTTGGTCTGCTGGTCCCTGCATTGTAAATCCATGTATTGCATAAAACCCACATTTGTGGGTTTATAACCTTCATTTTTTATGTTTTATATAGCGCAGCCCGTTTGCGCGGGGCTGGGCTGGGTTTAAACACCAGCGATCGCTGAAAAAAGAATATATTTATTTCTCATATTTGTATGGGGGTACCTTGCCAATGGCCACATATTTGGCCATTGGCATGCTGCCTGACACATATGCACCCTTTATTTGGAGCTGACATTGCTCCATTGTGTTTTTTGCAGAAACGTACTCAGTTGTCAACTGAGTACATTTCTGCAGCTAAAACAGCTCTTACACGGGCTGCGTTGGGCTTCCTGGATCGCTAATCAACCTCATTTGCATGCTATTGGGCTGCAAGTGAGGTGATTAGCTTATCCACGCCCACTCCGTGTAAGAGACATTTTAGCTGGTCTCTTACACGGACTTTGGGCTGTTCCTGGATCGCGAAGGCTGCATGGAGTCTTACACTACTCTTAGACTCCGTGCAAGCCTTCGTGAATCCTGCCCCTTGTTTACTAACATTTGAGTACTAAAACTGTACAAGCACACACATATATATATATATATATATATATATATATATATATATATATATATAATATAAATACTTCTTAGAAATCAAGGAAGCCAAGATAGTCCACTAATTTTCTTAGTGCTTTCATTCTTCAATCAAAGAACTTCATCAGAAACACTTCCAGTTTGTAACCACACACTTAAATATATACATTAATTACCACTCAGTTAATTAAACAACGAAAATATTGGAATTATAAAAAAATCTGCCGGGCTTACATTTACCACACTTATACATAGCTAATTGATAATTAAAATCTACTTTTTTATTTCCTTTTTCTTGTTTGTTCTCAAAAGAATTAAATAATTTTGAGAACAAACAAATTAAAGAAAATTTATTAAAATTCCAGTATTTTAATTTTTGTCACAATGGTTATGAAATCAAAATTAAAGTTAGATTTGATTGTACTTCTAATGCTGTATATATTGCAGTTTGTGTTTCCTATCAGGGGTTCTTTGTGATACAAATCACAAGACACCTGCCAAGAAGAATTTATGAATACGTGGCTGCTACTAAGAAAAAAGATAAAACCAAATCATTAGCTAAACATGGTTTGCTCTGTAAAGATTTTAGGAAATTTAAGTTAACTGTACTTGAGCAAGCTAATATATTTATAGATAATATTAACCATTTTTTGAAGTAAGGGAACTACAGTGGTAGCTTTTATTGGCTGTCAATGTTTTCCTGGTATTAATGAAAATCTTAATATTAAGTGTGTGTTAACTTGGTTTCAGTAAGCAGGAAGTGATGTCAAAATAGTTTGTTTAATTAACTGAATGGTAATTACTGTATGTATTTAAGTGTGTGATTACAAATGGGAAGTGTTTCTGATGATATTCTGTGATTAAAGAATTAAAAGCTCTAAGAATATTAATATACTATCTTAATTTACTGTCTTGGCTTTCTTGGTTTCTAAGAGGTTTTATCATTTGATTAGTTTGCTAAGTCCTCGGGAGGTTTTCAGTTTTTTAATAATGTAAATACTCAAACTGGTATATTAAGGATTAACAATTTTATAAAATACTTCAAATGTGCAATTGAATGGAATGTATCATACTTATATTTTTGTTTCAGTTATACATTTTCTCATATCATCCAAATGCAAAACTGGACATCAGAGACATAAATATTAAATACATGCAACCATTCAAATATTGTAAAAATGGTGAAAAACAAAACCTGGATGAAGCATTAACTTGGATGAAGGAGATTGCTGAGTAGATTTGTATAGATTTGCATTGCCAGAACCAGGCTGGGGTTTTGGTATTAACTGGGCATAACAGGCAAAGATGAAATCTCTTTCCATAAATATTTTTCCAATCCACAGCATAACATGCAGAATGCAACAGTTTAGTGTCTCTACTAGAATCGAGAGTATATGTATGACTCCAACAGCAGGTCAGTCATGGAAAGTGTACTTCATACATAATTTATTAGAAGAGAAAGAAATGGAAGTGTGCATGCTTAAAGGTGCATAATCTAGAAGGATCTATAAATGTTGGCAAGACAGGTGTTCATGTTAGAAATGTAAAAACAGTAAAATAAAATATGTACACAAACGCACATATATATGTGTGTTTGTGTGTGTGTGTGTGTGTGTGTGTGTGTGTGTGTGTGTGTGTGTGTGTGTGTGTGTGTGTGTGTGTGTGTATGTCTACTTCAAAACACTGAATTACTATAACATTGAACCACAAAACATTGAGACCATAACATCAAAAGTTCAAAACACTGAAAAGTTAGAACATAGAAGTTACATAACAATGAAAATTTAAATCATTGAGTCTTATACCATTGAAAGTGTTCACGACCAAACAACTGAATAAAATAAACTTAGCAAAAACAGACAAAGGCAAGCGTAATCCAAAAGAGGTGACTCAACAAGCAGCAAGTGTTAAAATTCCAATTTAATTTGAATGCTTTCGAAGGGGTCAGTGCCCCAACTTCTTCAGACAAGATACAACTCTAACATCCGCCCCTTATATACTAATTTATACATCAATTATTCAATTATCAAACCCAATTACTCTATAAAATTTTTTTACTTCTATTTAGAACATTAAAATGTGACATTAATTCGTACTGAAATAGCTTGAGCTGATCCAAGCTATCCACAACCCACAATCAGGAAGAATAAAATACAATAAAATTAAAAATAAAAATTCAAAATTAAAAATATTTTTACTATTTATTATTAAAAGCCTTGGCATCGCATACTAATGCAAACCTTAATTGCAAAACCATTGTGAAGTACCAAATAGCATAAGCATCATCAATCGTTAAATCTGTTTATACATTATTATTAAAAGTCGCATTTAATATCATTGACACTTGGATACCACACACATCCGAACACATGCCATCTCACCCATGCTTCAATATTAAAATTCATAACAATACCAATGCTTATCAAGAATGTGTGCATCCATATCTACAAAGCTACCCCCGCTTTCATGCCTCTACTTCTAGAATGCATTCATTTACACATTTTAAACAACCAAGTCACTTAAATAGGCAGCACTATAAACATGTTTATATATACTTTTTGTTTTTACTTTAACGTACCAATTTTATCTGCATTATATGTGTATATTTATTGCTAACCTATTATTTTATATATTTATAATGCTATACATTTATAATTTTATACATTTATAATTCATTGGCTTTCTAGCTAAACAAAGCTTTTAACTTCAAAATACTTTTAATTGATGCATATTCATTTAAACCTGGTGGAATATGTGCTGATGTTCGGATTTGCCACATTAGTTCATTCTCCTCTAATTTAAGTTGCCATGGTCCACCTCTCATTTCACATTTCACTTGTTGTATTACTGTATAGGAGAACCTATGGTTTGGATTATCAATTATATGTTTCGCCAATGCATTTGTAGTATCCCCCCTATTAATACATTATTGGTGCTCGTAAATTCTTTGTCTAAGTTTCCTTTCCATTTTTCCAATATAGTATGATGGACATATTTCACAACACGCTACATACACCACTCCCCTAGATTCACAGTTGAATCTCCCATTGATTACATATGACTTATCTTTTATCCGCACTTTATTACCCAATTTAATGAATTTACATTGCTGGCATGTTCCACCTTTACTCATACCCATGACTTTCTTTTGGTTCTTAATTTTCTCAAGTAGACATTTTAAATTTGGGCCTCTTCTATAAGTAAATCCTGGTTTTATGCCTAAGACCTTGCTCAAACTATTGTCTTCAAGGATAATAGCCCGCTTTTTAATAAAGATGTCCCTTATTTTCTTGTGGTCAATGGAATAAGTAAATAGAAAATTTAGGCCCAAATTTCTAGTTTGGGTAACTATGCTTATACAATGTTGCTCAGCTGTTGTCACAGGGTTATTGTCATAACCGTTGTATAATAGTGGTGTAAAATGCCCTGAACTCCTTTTCGCATTCACCTCCAAGATAATAGCTCCTATAAAAACTTCTGGATAGCCTCTTTTAATGAACATTGATTTAAATAATTCACATTCTTTTATATAATCAATATCATCCGAGACCATCCTTACTGCCCTTCGCATCTGTCCTTTAACTACGGCCTTCTTCTGATGGTAAGGGTTGCAGCTGGAGAAATGCAAAAAAGCATTCGAATTCATAGGTTTTCTATATATCACAGTCTTATATTTACGATTAATTCTATCTTTTATCAACATAACATCAAGAAAGTTAATACCATCAAACCCTATGTTATATGTAAATTCTAAAAAGTCAGTCATAGCAGTCATGCTTGATATGAAGGTTTCGATGAGACCTTCTTCACCCTTCCATATCAGGCACATATCATCTTGGTACCTATTGTACCATAATACATTTTCCTGGAACATTACATTATTAAACAGTAAAGTTTATTCCCAATGTGCCATTACGCAGTTTGCAAAACTTCCACCGCAAGGTGACCCCATAGCTACACCTGTGTTTTGGAGAACAAATTGTCCATTAAAAATCGTATAATTATTAGATAATACTATATCTAACAACATTTCAACCAAACAGATGTTATTTTCATCTGCTTTTTTTAAAACCATGAATTCCCTGGTCCATGCTATCCCCAGAATTTGTGGGATCACTGTATACAAATCTTTTAAATATATTGTAAGGAAGATGTAATTGTCATTATATTTGAGTTTGTTGATATTTTCTAGGAAACTCCAGGAATCCCGACAAATCTGGGGCTCATCTTTAATGAGAGGTTTTAGAATACTATCAATAAATTTAGCACAGGCGTATGTTATTGATCCTCTGCTGTCTACTATGGGTCTAAAGGGTGGGTCTACATAGCTCTTATGCAGCTTAGGAGAACCAAATAATACGGGGATTTTTGGAGCTGACATGGATAAATATTGATACATGTCAATGTCTATAGCTCCTTCTAAAAATAAATCATCGAGTATACCCCTGATCTTTTTATAGGCCCCATTGACCTCATTAATACTGACATGTGTATAGACATCTGTGGACAAATAATTATCCATTCTTCTATTATAATCACTTTGGTCGACAAAGACCAACCCCCCCACCCTTATCTGGTTTCATAACTCTAATGTTACATTGGTTTAATAGATGTAAAAATTCCCTTTCCATCTTCGTAATATTAGATTTTATTCCATTTCCATTGTGTGAATCACTTAATATTGCTCTTAGATCCATTTCACACACTTTCTCAAACATACTTAGAGTTACATGTAAGGGAGGGTTAAACACACTAGATACCCTCAAAGTGTTAGTGAGTGAGGAGTTTGTTCCCATTAAAGAAGTAAGATTTAACTTACTTACAAACAATTTTAAGTCCACAATAGTCCTGGCCACATCAGCACTTCTATCTGGGACAAAAGACAGTCCCTTTGCAAAAACATCCATGTCTTGTTCTATTGCCAAGATTGTATAATTAAATATTTTTAAGTCTCCTTCTGAGCTTAGAAGGATTTGTGGTCCTTCATGATAAGTTTCTGTCATCTCCTTCATTGATTCCGATGGTTCCTCCTCTGACCCTGATTTTGGTTGTTGTTTAGGTTGTTGTGCCATCTATTGTGACCCCTTTGAAAACCCTGATGATTGCTTGGTTCATTATTGATTTTCTCATTATGTTGGACTTTGTTGTTTTGGACATTATTGTTCATAATTCTTTCACTGCGGCGTAATGGCTGTGCCTGTGCAGTTTCATTAGTTACTGTTAGATTAATTTCTTCAATACTGCCTTCATTCTCATTATTGTGTGCCCCCTGGGGGGTGAATTGCGTATGTGAAATCTTCGGAGGTGGGGGGTATGCTTTATTGTTGGCATATTCATTTAAGTCTCTACTAATTTTTTCTCTTTTTGTTAGCCAAAAGCTTTGTTAGGATGGCCTCTAGACTTGAAAAGAACCTAGCATATTCATATCTATACCTAGGAAACTTGCTGTCCCCACTGATAGAATGTTCCAGCATTTCCAATTCAGTTTTCAAGTTATTAATCTCAGAATTAGAAAAATTAATTAATGACTGCAAAAATTCAAAGCCTTGTTTGTCGAACAAAGCTAATAAATCATGGTGGAAAACGGAGTTCTCCACTAACCCTACGGGGTACCGCCACTGACGTAACCCTCTAGGAATAATCTTGTTGTCAATGCATTCCTGTAGATATGTTACTTCTAACTGTAACTTGTGGCATTTAAAAAGTTTATGATCAAAGTCATTGAGTAAAGTACTAATTGTACTCACCCTTAAATTCTGGTCATGTTCCACTTCGCTAGGTGCTTCATTCCCGAAAAATTCTTATACCTTAGAAAATTTGCCATAGAAGGTATCGTATTAACTCCTGTCATTTGTTCTGAGTTATTCACCCTATTATCCGGCCGATATGGAGATGCCGACCTGTTGCTAGCTTCACCCTGTATATGGTTGCCATTTCCATTGGGTGTTACATGGTGTAACCTCCCTGGTTAGTTCCTTTCAGGCAAATTAGCTTGTTCAGCCTCCAAAAGCAAATTGTGGTAATTTTCGTTTGCTCCTCTCCTCCCATCTAACATTTAGGTCAGGTTATCTACCCGACCTAACAACAGATTCACCAAGGCTGTAAGATTCCCTATGGCGTTCGTCTCTGAGGGAATCATTGTAGTACTCACAGCATTGCCATCTTGCTGTGTAAAAAGGGGCTGCGAGTTACCTCCAGTTTTGCTTGCCATAACACAACAGACTCACGACCAAACAACTGAATAAAAAAACTTAGCAAAAACAGACAAAGGCAAGCGTAATCCAAAAGAGGTGACTCAACAAGCAGCAAGTGTTAAAATTCCAATTTAATGTGAGCGCTTTCGAAGGGGTTAGTGCCCCAACTTCTTCAGACAAGATACAACTCTAACATCCTCCCCTTATAAACTAATTCATACATCAATTATTCAATTATCAAACCCAATTACTTTATAACATTTTTTTACTTCTATTAAGAACATTAAAATGTGACATTAATTTGTACTGAAATAGCTTGAACTGATCCAAGCTATCCACACCCACAATCAGGAAGAATAAAATACAATAAAATTAAAAATAAAAATTAAAAATGTTTTTACTATTTATTATTAAAAGCCTTGGCATCGCATATTAATGCAAACCTTAATTGCAAAACCATTGTGAAGTACCATATAGCATAAGCATCATCAATCCTTAAATCTGTTTATACATTATTATTAAAAGTTGCTTTTAATATCATTGACATTTGGATAGCGCACACATCAGAACGCATGCCACCTCACCCATGCTTCAATATTAAAATTCATAACTATACCAATGCTTATCAAGAATGTGTGCATCCATATCTACAAAGCTACCCCCTCTTTCATGCTTCTACTTCTAGAATGCATTCATTTACACCTTTTAAACAACCATGTCACCTAAATAGGCAGCACTATAAACATGCTTATATATACAGCAGAGCAACATAGTATAAGCATAGTGACCCAAACTAGAAATTTGGGCCTAAATTTTCTACTTCTCTGTGTTCTCAAGGTTTGGTGGAGCAGTGAATTTTGACAAACTTTGTAAAAGACAGACTCATAAATTTGGATGAAACATTCTCCCTGCCAAGATGGCATTCACTATTTAGTAAGCATCTCCTGCATTTGTCCGTTATGTATGCAAACTCTCTCACCCTCACGTAGTTCAGCACATTTAGTTGTAAGTGTAGCCATATTTCTTGAGAAAATTAGCTTCACTATACCACTTGATAGCTAAAACTTTGAGAAATGACTGCTGCCTAATATGTTTATGTTTTCTTAATGGCAGCTAGGCCACACCAGAAGTGCTCCAATGTTTTACAAAACACTGTTTCTTCATCATCATATTTTCACAATTTTACACTTGTTGATATTTTGTTTTTCATAATTAAGCAACTCTTTATCATTATCTTTATGTTCTATAACTTATCAGTTGTGATGGAATTCCCTGAAGATTTCTGTTATAATACATATCTTATACTTTAGCTTAATAAATAGGCTTAGAATATTTCATTCATTTTGTTGCTAACTTACTACACCTTTTTTGCTTCTTCTCCCCTCTGAAACCCAGTGCAAGCTATGATTATAGAAAAAATGCAGTGAAAATAACAGAGAAAGCTTATAACACATTTTACACATTTTTATGTATTTACTACATAAAATGCTTTGAAATATTTGAAAACATATAAAGGTACACATTTTTTATAGAAAAAAATACCAAAGGTACTCATTTTCCTGTAGGCATATGTCTAAGCATCACAGGGCCACAGAAGTCAGTATACCTAGCAATTGTTCAAAATTTTGCAGAGTATCCTAGATTTTGCCTCATATTTTTGCTCTATTACTTCATAAAATTGCTGATTTTCTGGTAAATCTTTGAGGATTTCTGCCATTCAATAATGCCAGACATTCAGGTTTCATACTACTTCCAAGGGGTTCAATAAACTCTGTGTAGGCTTTGCACGAAGTCTACATGGAGTTTACATGTGTGCACAGTGATGAGCAGTGAACAGCAGCGCTCATTACATATTTATGCTTCGCACTGCGTTTAAACATAAATAAAGGAAGTTTTGTGCCTTGCAACAGTGTTGCTGGCCAGGAAACCATGTAAGCAAACATGGATAGCAATCCTGTTTAAATCAGAGCACTGAAGGTCCATGGTTTTGCACAAATGCTACAATAATCACCAGGGTTTAACATATACCTCACTGTGGCAAAGATGGTACATTTCAGTTACACATCATTGAAAGATGTGTAGGGAGGTACATGAAGAAGGGTGAGTCATACTCAGTTATTGATGTGATGAAGGCCGTGAACTATGGAGGTACTATGGCCTATGATATGGATGTCCTTCACATACTCAGTAGTTGTGAAACATACAAGGGTGTAGTCAGCACTGTGGCCACATGCTGGTGGACGTTTCACATACCATCTACCCCAGGACGCAGGTCACATATCTGTGGGTCTGATTATAAGATGTGATGTCTACATTATACTTATGTTGTGTGTTTCTTTATCTGATATAAAAAATCCCCCCATCTTTTTGTGTCATTGCAGGTGTTGTCATGAGCAATTTTTGGATATGTGTTGATACTGTTTGTATTATATTAATATCACAATTGGAGTCAATGATTGTCCACAATCTGTCTTCCTTCAGACAGTAGTTTGGACACAGGATGTGTATGTCATTTGTGATGTCTGTGACTTAAGTAATGGACAGCAAAGGGCCTAGCAGACCTCACTGTTGTATGGATCCAATCACTGTACCTGAGATATAGTTCAATTCACACATTTCAACATATTTACATGAAAAGTACGTGATACAGTGGTCTTTCCATTTGGTGATATATGTGTTTATGACCACAGCTTACAGTGTTGAGTGAATAACTCAGTATGGATTTATGTGAAATGCCTTGGGCTTGTTATATTCAAAAGGATGATAGTGTTGTCATCACACATGCCCTCGATAACCTCTTTGAGGGCATCTAACAGGTGTAACAGACATGATGTAGCATTAACAACTCACACAGCTCTGTTGCACAAAGATGGGTCACTACTCATGCCTATTTAGAAAAGGCCCACAATAATATGTTAATCTACCTCACATATGAGGAGAGTTAGCATGTGTCTATACATGCATGCATTGGGTGTTGTCCCCCAACTCAGATGGATGCATGTTGATGTAGACCCTTCTACAGGAACATAGTCTATGTGTAGCGTGTGTTGAAGTGTGTATTCAACTGTGTCAAGAAGGTGAATGTGCTGAGTCAAGTGATATGCAATCTGTGATGTTGTCACAGCCCATTGGTTCTGTGTGATAGGCCTGGATGAAGGTAAGACAGTGCATACTGCCTATTCTGATGTGGTCTAGGATTTGGACACAGTCCCCCATGCAGTTATCATTTAGAAACTCACCCAGCTGGGGATTGGATATACTTCAGTAGACCAAAATACCACTTATCCAAAATTCAGTTAACCGAGATGAAAAGGCTGACAACACGAGAACACCGAGATCCAGAAACAATGACTCAACACTCCAAGTAAGTAAAGGCTTGTCCATCCTGTCGAACTTTGCCCCTTCCCCTGCAGTAGTGCGATCTCAGAGTTTGTATATTTAGTTAAGGGGGTGTGGAGGTGCAGCCCCCCACATTGATGGGTTTGCTTTCATTTGGCTGCATTTGTTTTTAAGGATGGCCAAGCATTTACTTACCTGGAGTGGTAAGTTGGTGTTCCGGGATGTCAGTGTTCTCGTGTTGTTGGCCTTTTTGTCATGGTTATCTGGGTTTCAGGTAAGTAGTATTTCAGTCTCCTTAAGTAGACCCCTGGGGATTAACCCTTACATCACCAGATGGGTAACCAACTGGCTCACTGACAGAGCACATACTGTGAAAGGTTGGTAAATCAACCTGTACCATTAGAGCTGTCACCATTGGCGTACCCCAGGAATCTGTGCATGGCACTTTACTGTTTGGGCTCTATTTCTCAACAGTTCAGGCAAAGTATACAGCCTCTAGCTCACCACTTTTGCTGATTCTTGCATACTAGGTGCAATCATTGAGTCCACCGATGATAACATACTACAGGAGGGGCTAAGACAGACAAATGATTATTGACAAAGCCACACGGTCTACAAATGAATGCAAAAAATGTGTCTTTATTTTGTCCTTCTGAAAAGTAGAATTCCCTGCTAATTACAACATTGACAACAGACCCGCTATGCTGAAACCCTGTGATGCAAGCACTGGGAACACATGTAGATAGCAATCTGACTTTTGTCCAACAGGTATCCACACTGTTATTGAAAGCCTATATTGTGCACATCATTAGTCACGCAACCATATTCAGATCATGGGATTATATTACAGCAATGTACTCGAACCTCATCAGAACACTAATAGAGCATAATGCTCTTTTATGCATGTACCTCACCAGACACATGCAGCATATGGAGAGACCACAGGGGTTTCCCACATAGAAAACACAGGGCCTGCAAACCATGCCATGATATATGCGGATAGACTGAAAGCCATGTCACTGTACTCTGTATAGTAAGGGATGATGACTTCTGCCTGCCCTCCACACACACACACGCACACACACACACACACACACACACACACACACACACACACACACACACACACACACACACACACACACACACACACACACACACACCAGTTGACTGCAGTGAGAATAGAGCCCCTACATAAGTACACAGACTACAGAACTCAATACTTTACGCAAGCACCACAGCTGAAGTTTGACTTGGAGAGTCTCAGATAACACTTTATAGCTGATGACATCAGCATTTTCTTTTGAGGAGAATATGATAACAGTGCCCCACAGCTGGTGTAAAATGCTCTCTGTAATGTCAAGCAAGAGCACAAACACACACACACACACACACACACACACACACACACACACACACACACACACACACACACACACACACACACACACACACACAGAGCCCAGTTTACTACAGTGAGTATAGAAACCCTACTTATCTAAGTACACAGACTACAGAACTCAATTATCAAAATGCCACAGCTCAAGTCTGACTTGGAATGTCTCAGACAACACTTTATAGCTGATGATATTAGTATTGTCCGTTGAGAATATATTAATAACAATGTCCCACATGCTGGTGTAAAAGGCTTTCTGTAATGTCAAGCAAGAGGACAAACATACACACAAAGCCCATTTGACTGCAGTGAGAATAGAACTCCTACCTAAGTACACAGACTACAGGACTCAGTATTTTATTCAAGTGCCATGGCACAAGTCTGCCTTTTGCAAGACTGCAAGTCAGCTTATAGTGGATGACATCAGCAGGGCATGTTGGAAAAAAGATGTTGGGAGGTCTGCAGGAAATGGATGTGTAGGCATGTGCAAGTATCAAAATACTGTCAATCCATGGGATTGGAGAGGTAACTAGAGGATGCACACTTCTGCTCTACTGGCTAGGTGCATACACACACACACACACACACACACACACACACACACACACACACACACACACACACACACACACACACACACACACACACACACACAGTTAACTGCAATGAGAACAGAACCCCTACCTAAGTACACAGACTGCAGAACACAGTACTTTACACAAACACCACATTTCTGCTCTACTGGCTAGACACACACACACACACACACACACACACACACACACACACACACACGCATGCATCTGCACGCACACACACATACACACGTATGCATGTGCACACACACACACACACACACACACACACACACACACACACACACACACACACACAGTTGACTGCGGTGAGAACAGAACCTCTACCTATCTAAGTACATGGACTACAGAACACAGTACTTTACTCAAGTGCCACAGCATAAGGCTGACTTTTGCAAGACTGCAGGTCAACATATAATGGATGAGATCAGTAGAGCATGTTGGACAGAAGATGCTGGGAGGCCTGCATGAAATGGGTGTGTAGGCATGGGAAAGTATCAAAAGACTGTCCCTCCATGTAATTGATTAGGTAACTGTAGGATATACACTTCTGCTTTTCCTGGTTACACACATAAACCCACACACACACTTAACAACAATGAGAACAGAACCCCTACATAAGTACACAGACTGCAGAACTGTTTACTACTTCATGCAAGTGCCGCAGAACAGGCCTGATTATTACAAGAATGCAGGTCAACTTATAGTAGATGACATCAGCTGGACATCTTGGAGAGAATATGCTGGGAGGACTGCATAGGTTCATAGCTTCACAGGTTTATAGGAGGTTACCAGACTAATGGCCATAGGGTCTTTACAAGCCTAGCTGTGTAAAACCAGAAGTATCCTTATTGAGCATAGTTAGATGGTTGTTGTTAACAGAGCTATTTTGTGATCAGCACCAACTGCTCCTGTCCATGAGGGACATAGGTACCACCCCAGGGGTGAATTTACAATCACCCATCCAGTTGTCAAGATTGTACTTGAATAGGGTCATTGAGGAACACTGCTTCACATGCAGTGGCAGCCTATTACAGATGAGTGGCAATTGCTGGTAGATATATCTGTCTCCCAAGCATGTTTTGTTTATGTCACAGGCTATGTTGAGATCCCTAGAGCAAGTTATTTTTGTCCCATTTCATTTGTAGTTGTCCAGCATTTTCAGTAGAACAGGGTCTGAGACTGGTCTGTAGGGCAGGTATAGGTCATCGCTCAGCAGCCTGCATGATAATGAGTACAGTGACAGGTCTTTCAGTCTTTCCATGTATGTCATGTTTTGGAGGCCCTGGATTCTCCTGGTCACAAACATCTGTGTTTTCTCCAGTTGCTGCAGGTGACTGGTGAGAAACAGACAGAAGAGATCATTGTACTCATTTTCTAGTCTGATAAGGGTTGAGTACAGCAGAGCTCTAACTTACCTGGTCTTGGATGTTATGCCCTTGTTTATGAGGTGCACAATGTAGAATGTGTGTTGCACCACTATGGAGACATAGTGATTGGAGTGTAGATTGCTATCAACATGTGTTTCCATGTCTCACAGCAGTGTGTATGAGCTTAGAGAGGGTGGTATGTATCTCATAATTATCAGGGGTACTTCATTGCCAAAGGGAACAGTGAGGCATTTTTTGCTTTAAGGTTCAGTCCATGAGTATGGCACCAATCATTTGTCTGTGTTAGGCTTTTCTGTAATATGTTAACATAATTGAGGGACTCTATGTAACTGCGTCCGGTTGACAGTCATCTGCCAACCTGGTAAGTCACAGGCCATCTTGCTTTGCCTGAACTTTTCAGAAAGTATGGGTTAATCCCCAGATGGGAGGCTTTCCCTATGATACCTGAATGGGGATAGTGTCAAAGGCCTTGGATAGCTCAGCATAGGTGGTATGTCCTGTTATCCTTTGTCGAAGTCTTTGGGGTCAGTATCAAAGAAGTCCACTAGGTTTAATAAGCAAAGATCTACTTTTGACAAAACCAAATTGGGTTGGGTCAAGTGTGTTGAAGGTCACCTATGTCCCTGGGGATAAGGTCCATGCTGATTCCCTTCCTATCCTTGCAGCTAAGGCTTTTTAGGCTTATGGGTCAGTATCTTCAGTTCTGTATTTTAACAGATTGATTATTGCATATTACACAACATTTGATATTAATTTCTGTAGTGTAGGTAATATATGTGTGAAAAAAGTACTGAGAGACCAGGGTTGCAGTGCTTGGGGGGAGGCAACACATCGCTGTATTGTAAATATGTGACATATTGTTAGATAGGTCCTTGAGTTTGTTATGTTTCCATATGTAATTTCATCCAATAGACAGGAAATAGACAGTAAACAGTAGTAATACATTATAACATTTACTTTTCCATTGTGAGGCGAGTAGCATGTGTGCTTGATGGTTGGCAAAGTGTTTTCACATGCGAGATATACATTTTCAATACTTTCCATGTATATATGTAGTTAAGCAGTGCACAAACACTAGGCGCATTGCTAAATTTCTGACAGTTAGTACTGAGTCTATGAAACACACCTGCTGCTCAACTGACATTTTGGCAGCAGTGTAAATGGATTAACGCATTTCTTTTTGAGCCCAGATGATAGTGGGTTTGAATCCAATTGTATATAATACTTTTAAATAAACAGTGATAATGCAGTGACATTAATTTTTTATAGTATGTGTGTTGCTGTATGTTGGCATAGTACAGGAGGGTTAAGTGGCACTATGCGGAGATAACCGCAGCATTGTACCACCACTCACTGTTGCTTGGCATTGCTGCATGATGAGAAAATCTGTGCAAACATAGAGGCCAAAAAGTGAAGGGATCCACTGCTTTTTCTGCTATTTATGTATGTTGTTTGTGATTCCATTTTTTCACCCGATTATGGGTGCTAAAATGAGGTAGACAGGAAAGTAGTGAAATGGGGGGCAAGCAGGGGAAGTACAAAAGGAAAGGAATACAGGAATGTTAAGGAAGGAGGTAGGAAAGAACCATAGCTATCCATTTCTTTAACAGTAAAATCTGATCATATGTGCAGAATATTAGCTGAATTTGGACTGTCACCTCCAGAGAAAAGTGTGACAACAATGCAATCAAGTGTAGCCAATTAAACCAAAGCAAGTGTCAAGAAGGTATGTGTGTGAAATGGAGAACTATGCATGGAACAATATTTGTTTGTGGGAGAGGTGCCCCTTTTTTAATTCAGTAAGAGACGATTGCTGGGTAAGGGATGTAATTATGTCTTTGTCAGATAAGTTGGGTAGGTGAGAAAGCAAATTAAAACAAGCAAGCCAAGAGACAGGGATGGTGATGAAACAAAAGTTTGGAGGACACCATGATTGGGTGATGGAGGGGATAACCCAGGTTCTTGCCCATCAAGCTTGAAGACAGTGAGAATCGAGTTGTTACTCACTGGACTGTCAACAATGCCCTCTTACTCCACTGGCAGCTAGAGTGCTTGATGTCTTCTCCTCCTATGGAACATGAGGGAGAGCAGCCTCTTCATTCAGTGTAATCATACACCAATGGTGTGGTGCACGACCCTAAATACCATCCCTGGCATCTCCCTGCAGGTGATCACCACCTTTACCACTGCTCCTGGATGTTACCACTGCTCCAACATCTGGGGCAGTACTACATGAGGGTGCAGGTAGTGCAGGGACAGCAGAGGCAGTGCTCCCAGATCTGCTGGGCATTGGTGCCGGAACTGGTGGAGTGGGGACAGGCTGATCTAGTGGGACTGGCTTACATCGCTGTGCTGTGTAGCATTTAGTGATGTGAGACACATGGATGACATGGAGACATTTTGACAACACATAATAGAAAATAAGAAAAGAGAGATATAAGGGTTGGGGTGAGAGAAAAAAAAAGAGATAAAATTAGTACTATCATATGCATTAACACAATTATACAACTCTTTTATTGGAAGTCTTACATTTAAGTATACATCCTAACAGATACACACTATACTACAGATTTCTGAAAGTAATCCTCGAAATGTACATATATTGCACATATGTATGTTCCAGTTGTACAGATTAAAGTTTACACCATGGCATTTGTGCCACTGGTATAGAGCTTTTAATTTAAGGTAAATATTGTTGAAGAAATATCAGAATTGTATAGTTGTGAATCATGGTAGATGAACCCACAACCTCTGACTACAGTCTAATATTGGAATCTTACAATCAGTTAGTGCTACAGACTAATGCATGCATACTTGCTTTTACAGTTGGGATATGCATGCTCAATTTGATACAACTGTATAAAAGACCAAAACAGTTATTTTTATCTTTTAAAGCTGCAATAATACTTCTCTTCTGCTGCACACATACCACTTGCTTCCCCCAGTGTCTCCAATCGGGCATCGTTAGTCTGCAGATTGAACTTACATTCAGCCAGAGCTGGGGAATGAACAGAAAAGAACAGAAGAGCATTATGCATACCAGTCTTTCTTATATTGACCTCTCTAAGACTTACAAGTACTCTCTTATTGTCATACCTACACAGCTATGGGATATCCGCAGTCTCAAACTCATGCAAGCAGTGGTTGAGTGTATCCATTTTTCTCCTGTGTAGGTCATTGAAATGATGCTTACATTGCTGTCTAGTGTGTAGGATACCAGTGGCACTGGATACAGTTTGGGCCCAACTATTCCATGCCTCAGACTTGTACTGGGAGCCAGAATAGTCCCCCTGCAGAAGCCTTTGCCTGTGGTGCTTTACCAGGAGTCCAATAAATATCCTGTACTTCTGGACACCCACCTCTGTGCCCTAAACTTGGCAGCTTCCTCTCCAATGCCAGCCATGTCTACCAGCCAGACTAGAGCAATGGAAAGTGATGCTTTCTCATCAAATCCAGTTATTGTGTTTACCGGTAGTGTGCAAACAAGAGCAGTGATGCCAACCAAGTTTGCACAATGTTAAGCAGATTGCAGCAGTGCCGAGCAGGGAGGATTTAAATAATTGAAACTGGATGGTTAATCTGACACTTGGCCTAAGTTTGAGAGGTGTCTACTAATGTAGTCTGGAAATATATATTGGAAATTGGAAGCTAACTGTTAGGTGGGTTAGATTTGCAGATATGCACTGGGGGTATAAATGTAATGACCTGACACATTTGTTTTTGCCTTTATACACTGTGGAATTCAAACCTATGAATAAGGGGCAAAACATTTTCTTTTACAGTGTTGATTTTCCATCGTTGCCATAGAAGAAGTGCTGGTCAGACATAGTTTGGAATTATACATATATACAGATGACAGTCTGAGCTTTTACATATGTATGTGATGTATGTGTCTGCTCTGACAAGGTTATTGGATATAGATCCAGTTGTGTATGTGACGTACGTATGTGTGAAGTCCATGCAAGTACAGATAGTAGAATTATACTTACAGAAATATAGTAGATAGTATACCCTCAGTCATACATCTGAAAACACAATAATGATGTCTCACCCCTTATACATATAATTCATATCAGTTCCACCATCTAAAGTGTTGTAAGTCAGAGTGAATGTAATGGAAGGTGGAACAACAGTAAAAGTGTATGGAATATCCTGTATTAAAATCCAAGACAATGTGTATGGCAATTCTATACTTACACCTATTGCCACAAGAATGTTGAAATGACACGTGTCTGTCTTTCAGTTTATTGCTATAAGCTGCACTGTCACAACATAAACATAGGTGGCACACCATGTACTAGAACCGTGGACCATCTGCAATCCAGCCTTATACTTACACCTGCTGCCACAGGACTAGTTGCATGAAATTTCCAAATGTCCTAATCTTTGTTAAGGTCATTGTGCTAACCTCCACGCAACACCACTTAGAGTGTTTGCATTGTACCCAACAGAATTCATTCAATGTACCAGGTTTCAGTTATTGGCTGTCTGAGTCCTGTCTGCAGGTGCTCAATGGCTAACTACCACATAACTCTGCTAAGCACAGTTGCGCGATAGAAAACAAAAATTGCACCAATGCATTGTTTTTGACCTTTATCCTTTTACAGATGCTATGTTTGCAGGTGTTCTGCAGGCGTTCTGTCTGCTTCCTGGGAGGGCCAGTAGTCCAGTTTGTGCACTGTTGCACTTTGCACAAATGAGATAAGCACAGCCAAACCTAACATTAATTTTTTTCCAGTTTTTGAGCTGAGGTGCAATGTGTAAGCACTGCCCCCCCCCAAAAAAAAGAAAAAGGGGTAAAGTAGCTGAGAAGAGGAAAAGCAATATATACATACACACTACAAAATGTTAGTACACATGAGATATTTCTACATAGGTCTGGATTTGAACTCTCACTCCACTGAACCTTCAGAACACAGTAAGGGTGCCTTGTCCCACTTTGCCATGAAAACAGCTTTGCAGCAAGGAACTGAAACATAACATAAAATGGGAAAGTAGTTCAAATGAAACAAAGCAATCTATGAAATAAACACTACAAAATGTTAGTAAGTGCGCATGACATATTTCTATATAGGACTGGAGTTGAACTGTGTCTCCAGTGAACCTTCAGAATACATTAAGGGTTCCTTATCCCTCTTTGCCACACAAACATTTTTGCAGCAAGACACTGAAATCATGCTGCATACAACCACCTGCAACACCATCTACAGTAATATGAAACCATACAAGTGTTATTTGTACATTTATTATTTTTGGGTGTAGTACACTAAGTGATCATACAACCAGTGAGTATTGCTTGCAAATATGCAGCTCGGTCTTACCTCTCTGTGTTTGTTGGCCATGCTTCTGTTATCTGACCAGTAATCTGAGACATGCATGTGTAAACCATTTTATATCATTGTCCTTAAAATGTGTGACAATGTTAAATGGCAATAATATAATATGCACTTGCCATCAAATGAATGTGGAGGTTAGATGTTAATGGGCAGAACTTGTGAATTGTATGCTGCTTACTTACATTTCCAACCTTAACAAAATGACATCTAACACTTTGTAAGTCTAACCTGACACAACCACTGGATGTAGGGCAGTATGCATTACTGTTGTGTTTACCTTCTCCCTAACAGTAATCATTCGTAGTTGCAATCCATTACAAGCAAACAGAGGGAGTGTCTGTGCTATGTTTACATGTGTATTACATGGAGTCAAGTGTTTGGGCTTCAACCATTCTAATGAGTTCACACCTCTTTTACATCTTCACTGTGTTGACAGTCCTGAATCTACACCATAAAAAGGCAACAGTGTAGCTAGGGAAACTGAAGGAGAGGAGACTTGTTTATGTGGAGAACACAGAAAAGAGGATTTTACTTTGGGGTATATCTGCAGAGAGGATTACTGAACTTGAAAATGTATGCTTACATTCTGTCAGCTATATACTGCATATGCTAAAATGTAATTAAGAAAAAACTGTATAATAGTTTTCTATATATATATTTTGATTAGCAAAGGCTTTTACATTTTTATCTGCATGCATTAGTTAGAAGTGTACTGATGGCATGAACACATTTGCCAGGGCATTTCACAGGTATACATGACTGGCAATACCCTAACATGGAATATTTTGTATTAAATCTGTAGACATGTTTCAGGGACAGTTCATTTTCATAGCACTTTTAGCATTTCAAGGATGGTTTGTTAGCAAAATGTGTCATTTGCCTGTTCTTTGGGGGTGGGGGTACAAAATTGAATTTCTGTTATGGCACAAACAAGGACAAGTTGCTATTGTTACTCTTTTTTTTTGGCATCCAGCTTGTTGTTTATATTTCAAATCTCTAGACTGTTCTATGGTTCTCCAATGGTTAATACTGAAATGCTATTTTTTTCTTTTATTTAGGAGCAGTTATTTTGTAGTTATTTGATACTTATGTGTATTATCATTCTATTATCTTTTATGACACCTAGGACTATGCCACACAGGTGTCTCAATCCTCAAAAACCACCCTTCACGGACCCTAAGAAGCAGGTAATTGTTGAAGTGTTTAGGCAATATCATGCCTTCCTGCTTGAGAGGGGACATAGAGATATGTCAGGCAGAATGCAAATTTGGCAACAGGTCATAGCAGGCATTAATTCAGTGGGTGGCCACAGCAGGACATATGACCAGGTGCACCATAGGGCCACTGGCATGATCTCATCTGCATGGAGGAGAGCAGCTGCAGTGAGCCATGATTGGATGGTACTGTGGGGGTGTGGCCTGCTACAGTACCATCACTAATAACAACTGAAGAGTTCCTGTCCATTGTCAGGGTTCCAAACAGCTCCAGGGAAAGTGAAGAACAGCATATCCTTGACATTGGTGCTACTGTTTCAGGGACAGCAAGCATGTCCCAGGAGGAGCTTCCAGGTAGGCTTTTGTATCTCAATTGTTAAATACTGTTGTATAGTAAAACAATTTAAATCAATATGTTAGTTCTGTTTCACAAGATTTTTTTTTTTTGGGGGGGATTGAAGATTGCTACAGTTAATACATTCTGATTGATTACACATGGGCTTAGGTTAGAGTTGTCATCCATGTTTTTGTTGAAAGAATAGTTAATAGATATTTAAAGGGGTAAAAGTATTATTCACTGTGTTACTGTTACTTGTGATGATGTTGTTCTTACCTTTTGCTTAACTTCCTCCATGACCATCTGGCATACAGAGGATACCATCATCTGCATATGGTAAGCCAAATATTTTTATGTCAGTACTGATAAACTTCAGCCTGTTGCACATACACATGAATTAAAGCAACAGCAGCCCCCTAACATTGCTTCTGTGTAGACTCCTTTCTATGGCTGTATTCCAGTAGATTTTGGAATCTGCAGGAAAAAAACAGCACTGAGTCTACAGAGCTGCATTATAGCTTGTTGAATAATTCCTTCATCATGGATTGGTTGATTAGCATTCAGTTTAGCTGCTTATGTTGTAATTTACATGCCATGGTGTTTACCTTGTTTGAGCGGCTGTGTGCATCTCTACACACCATGTAGAGCTACTTATGAACCTAAAACAGCTACAGTGTACACGCTATGGTATGATGCTCACACAGGGTAAATGGAATGTGTAGGCTTTATTGAATATGGCTGCTTATTTATATGAAAATTGCATGTTCTTTTTTTACTCCCATACAGCCAGCCATCAGTTTGTCTGAATGCTCCTATTTCATCCACAGACCAGAGACTGTACATGCATTTCATTCCAAGTTGTAGATGTAATATTTTTAAGTGGAGAAATATAAAATGCTTATATGGATGGCAAAATATAGTTGGAAGTTATTTGTGGCACTTTAATGTACAGCAAATTACCTGTGTCCACCACCACAAAAAACAAGGAGAGAAAAAAAAATACAAGAATAAAGAGGACAGCATGAATGGAGTGATAAGAGCTGTTCAGCTGATCAGTTACTTTGTGCATCAGCTTTGTAGATGTTTATCCTTTGACCCTCTGCAGTTCTACATTGGCAGCTGAATATTTTTCATGGCTTCACAATTGGCTACCATAGTTAATGTACGGAATGCGCTGCTAGAGAAGATGGTGAAGTTGACTAGAAGAAGAAGAATTTTTGTGAGTGTTTTGAATTTATTCATGCACCCTGTCACTCATCTCTCTCTCTCTCTCTCTAATATAGATGATGAACAGGAAGGATAGTCTGTTACATAAAAGCACATCAGGATGGATAGCAGCATTACAAAATATAAATGAATTGATTGACAGACTGTACAGACATACATGCTTACATATCAACAGCGTACTACAAAATGGCAGTATGGCTCACATGTGTTCATTATTTGTGCACTTGTGCAAGCCCCTGGAAAGCTTCTTAAAAGCACACATATTGAATTACACTTCCTATTGTTTTTTACTCATTTGTATTTCTGGCATTATTCTTGCATTATTCATTGCATTATTACTGTTGCTGAATTTGCAGAAAATCTCATTTCACTGTCAGACTTGCAGCTAAGGTACTACCTGATTATTTTGTTTATTTATATGTAGATTGGTTATAATGGGCATTACTAACATTCGTACAGTGTTTAACTTCTTTTCTTCTTTAAAATAATCAGGCAAGACTCTGCTGAGGCTGTGCTTAAAAAGGAGAAAAAAAAAGGAAAAATGGTATTGTAATGAATATTTTTTTCCTGGATGGATTCATTGCACTCAGTAGTCAATCTTGATTTGTGCCAGGGTATTATACTTAGGTATCCCTTTTTGATTTTTTCTCCCCCTCCTCTTCTGATTCATTCTTTCCAGCCATCCCAGTGTCCCCAACCATCACCAGGTATACCTGCTCTGCTTTCCTCTCTAGATTACTCCAAGTGATCAGGTTGTCTTGAAGGGTGTTGCCAGCAACTGCCTCTACAGCTGAGGGTTCTTATTTTTATGACCTACCCTTGTTTCTCCTGCCTCCCCCCCCCATTCTGGTGCTCACTGAGCAGGTCTGACAGCTACTCCCTTCTATGGACCATGCATCCCATCATGGAATGTTTTTTGTCAAATGCCCCCCTCTCCCTGGATGAGAATGCCCATCCTTTCTTGTCAGCACCTCAGATGCCAAAGCTGCTAATTGAACCTGGCCGGTGCTATAGTTAGGGCTTTATCCTTCTATGCCATGGAACTGGCTTCTTTTGGAATTCTTGGTACCCACTCAGGCTTGTTATATTTCTTAATCTGTTTTCTTACAAGGTGTACCTTGGGATTCAGAAAAGGTTACTGCAAGTGGTAATCCCTATCACTAGTGGTCAGTCTGTCATGGTAACCATTTCTGATTCAGAGATAGGCCCACTGCAGTAATTTTCTACAATCTGAAAAATCATCATGCTGGGCTGTTCTGCTAGCCATACTGTAGGATAATGAGGCAATCTGGGGAAGAGACTAACGCTAATTAGCCATAGTGGCTGCCCTAGAAATGCCAGCTGTAATCTATTTATTCTGCCAAACAATTCAGAGACTTGCTCAGCTACATAAATTACCATGGTTGGTCATGAAAATTACACAGCTAAAGTGCATTCAAGTCAGTGGGAGAAGCCATATTGCTGGAAAGTATAACAAAGTTCAGTAGTAAGGTTGTGGTGAGGTGTACTTGAGTAAGTACGTATGTATATTTGTATGGCAGTGTTTGTGTATAGCTATTGGAATATGAGTGGGCTACAATAATTGTGTGTGTGTGTGTGTGTGTGTGTGTGTGTGTGTGTGTGTGTGTGTGTGTGTGTGTGTGTGTGTGTGTGTGTGTGTGTGTGTCTGTCTGTGTGACCATATTGGATAGGTTGGGTAAGGATGAAAAGTGTGTGTGTGTGTGTGTGTGTGTGTGTGTGTGTGTGTGTGTGTGTGTGTGTGTCTTTGTGTCTCTGTGTGTGTATCTGTGACTGTATATCTGAGAATGTGTGTGCATGTATGTGCATAAATCCCTGAATATGTGTTTGTGAGAGTATATTAGGGGATGACTATCAAAGGTAACTACTGCAGCAAAGTACTTTTTGCACTGGTGATATTAAGATGTGATTCAGAGGCATGCAAATTAACTGATAATGAGGTCTTCCTCATTGTGACTAAACCTTTACCAGAACCATATTTCCTGTGACTGTATAAATTAACCTCCCTGTAGTAGGTATTTAGAAAATTGTATGATTATTTTTTTCTGAATCCCAGCGATAGTTCCTAAAGTTCTTTATTATCCCTTCTTCACTCACTTCCTTACTTCTATCGATTTTTCTCACCAGTCTTTATCTGTAAATATATCACAAGCCTGCTTTTCTCTCACTTCATATTGCAGTTCTTGTTTGTATTATACTAACGTACCTTTAATTTCTCTATAGGCTGTCAAAAATATTTCTAATAATTCAATCATTGTCATATAACATGTAGCTATTTTTAACCGATATTTTCATATTATGTCTAATTTGATATGACTATTTAAACTTCAGATGTTTATATTATTTTTGAAGATTGCAAAATAATTGCTCTTAAAATGTTTTGTAATACTTTAGAGGTTTTCTCCACAGACATCCACTGAAAATGGGCTTCTACGCAGTCAGATTTTCCCAGTAATCAAATGTCAATAAATAAATAAAGAGGTACATTGTGCTCATACATATTTTTGAAAAAGGGTGACAGGTGACCTTCTAAGATGTGTGTTGTATATCCTCATCAGTGACATCCTGGGTACTGAGTGTTGGGGCTGCATCCTTCTTCCTTTAGTAAGTAGATCAAATGCACATATGTACTGTTGTTGCACAAGAAATTGTTAGATTACAAACGTCATTTTCTGTGGTGTTGTGTAGTTGTATAGTATACTTTGCAGAGGGTGATTTTCTATGCAGTGTTCTAGGGTTATGTCCTTGTTAATTTACTCAGTCACTGTGGAAGTCCATACCAACTCTTTGAAATTGTGGGATCTCTAGGAAGGCCTATCTTGGGAAAATAATTTGTATTTATTTACTATACAAGTGTTTAACTTTTCAGAAGATACACAGGGTACTTATAAAACAGAAACATGCATACCTAAGTGAAAGGAAAAATAGATGAGATAAATATGCATTACAATACTTACTAAATAATAATAATCATGATAATAAAGGTACTCACTTCATCTTGACCAGTTTAATTGGGATCCTTTTGCTCTTTTCTGGTTATACTGTTTGCATAAAAGTTAACCATTGCAGTTGATGTATTCTGCCATTAGTGTACTGCTGTGGGAAGAGGTGTCAAGGTTACAACTGTGTACTGTGGCCATTCTGTCTTCATATGTGCCATCAGGCCGAGTTTAAAATTCAGTTCATCTACAAACAGAATGATGAGCACTACTTAGGACAAAATAGGACATAAAGGCACCTCTCTGTTAAGTATGTTCTGAGAAACTGTTTAGTTAATACTTTGGAGTCATAAGTATCTGCTGAATACATTATCATGCTAAGACATAAGACTGGATGTTGTCCCTACTGTCATAGTATCAAAGTGTAACTTCATTCTTATTCCCACACAGTCAGGACATTATATGTGTGTTGAACCAGTAGCTGGGAACTACTTCCTTTGCCTTGCCTCCTTACAATCATGCAAATCCTAAAGACCTAGACCAAAGGAAAATCTCATCACCAGCTCATTCAAAAAGTTTCTGGTTATGCAAATGTATGCACATTTCCACTAAACTTACCAGCCAGCTAACTGTAAGTAGGTCAATTCTAAGAATCCAAACTACTCAGCAAACTTATATAAATATTATACAGTAACCCTCCGGACCTACAATCTACTGCCATTCGAGCATCCAAACAAGCTGTTTTTAATATGTACTCCATGTGTTTCCAAGAAACCAAATAATATAAACAGTAAGTGCAGATTTTGCACGGTAAGCAGCTACCACAAACTGGTTACAGCAATGCTAACTTAGCCTCTGCTGTGAAAGCAGTTGTTTTTCAGTTCAAATAAAGCTAGCTTTACTTTTGTTATATTGCCTTTAACTGGGTTATGGACATTTTATCAGAGGAGCACATAATGAGTATATTGAGAAGAGTCATTTATTTTATTATTTATTTATTTAGTTTTTGTTAACCAGGAAAGTCCGACTGGATGTTGTCCATTTTCAGCGGAGGCCCAGGGAGAAAAGCTCTGTTACATAACAAAAAAGGAGATTGTAACATCATTTATATACAACAAGTAATGCATCACAGCAGTACAAATTTAAAATAGTATACAAAGTGAAGGAAGACATCCAGTATTCACTATTTTTCTATACAGTGAGAGATGAGAGACAGAAAGGGAGCCATTCAAATTATTGACCTTCTACATTTCGTATCAAGTGAGATAGAGAAGTTGCACAAGACAGATAAGACATCACAGCAGTATATACATTAAAATTGGTATTTGACTACCATGCAGATAGTATACAAAGTGAGGTACATGCTTTTGTTCTACTGGACTAGTCTAGTGAGAGATGGAAAGCCATACTGACTATTCAGTTTATGTCTATTTACATATGTACATTCTGTTTGTAAAGCACAAACAGGTAAAGCGTACATTGTGTATGTTTGGGAGTCATGCATTTGAGGAAATCTTGCTAACTGGGCAAAAACAGTAGTGGCAGGGATAGTATAAACGGTAGAGGATAGTCATAGTTGTGTTACTGACATTGCTTTTGGTAATTTGTGACAGGGAGTTCTACAGATGGAGATATCACTTCCCCAAGATGGTGTAAAATTACAGTTAAAATCTTTAAGTATAAGAAGAAGATTCTGACCACTACAAGAAAAATGCATTTCTTAGTTTTAGGCTTTGCCATCACCCATTTGCTGGTCTTTTTAATTTCACTGAAATGGGCATCTGCAAAGTTGCTTTAAATAGGAAATTAAATATTCCAGAGAGAGAGAAATATGTGCCATATTCATCTTCATCACAGAACAGCAGATATAACTTGCAGTTTTCCTTTTTGTCCATAGTGCAACTTCTCCTTCTTGTTTCTTTATGGCAGTGAAGAACACCTCCACACTTGCTGCTGTTGGATCTCATCTCAGAAGATGAAGCTGTTGCCATTTTAACATCTCTGGAGAATTTAAGAGCATGGTAAATCTCTTGTGTAGTCACAACTGTAATTCAAGGTACACCTGCTTTGTGGACAAGTAGATACCAAGTCACGTGTTGCATAACAGCTTAAACTTGATTTGCTTGCATCTCCTAAGAAATACTTAAAGTACCATTTTCAATTACAAGTTTGAATTAGAGGTGTCTTATCTCTATATCCCTAACATATTGAGTATCCATATACATTTTCTGCATATCATACGTAAGCAGCTGCCTCAGTGACTGAGGCAGCTGCATGACCCTATTTTTTCCAACATTTTATTTCATTTTAAAGTAGGGGGAGAAAGAATGGTTTACATATTTGAAATCTACTTTAATTAGCACTACAGGTGTGGCTGTAAATAGCCTTTCTACCAAATTGGTTATGGGGCAAATTCTGAAAGGAAGTAGTGCATTAAAAACTTCTAAATTCAGTAGCACACTGGTCAAAAAGCAGATTAAACTTATGCAATGTCTCGTCTTGATTGTGGACATTAAACTGTCACACCCATGTCTTATTCAGATGTTTAAAGATTTAGGACTTGAGTGTACACTGGAAATCCACTCTCAAAATCTGTAATAGTTTGATAGGGGGTAAAAGAAAAAATAAGATGAAGCTGCCATATTTGATAGGAGGAGACAAAGATTTGTGGGTAAGTCAATACTTGTCCATGTGCAACACAAATGGGCTGAATTCAGGGCCACGATTAAGACTGTATTGGATGGATGGTCAGAGATACTGAGTACTCTGGAGTGAGGATGGAGTTGATAAAAAGTGTTGATTCTGCCATTGTTTTTGTATGTGTCATGTCATGTAAACTCAGTCAGCAGAAAAAAAGTGCCATTAGAAATTCAGAAGCTTTGTTATAAATGTAGTTGGAAATGTAATGGAAAAAGGTTTAGCTGACAGAAGTTAAGTATAAGAAAAAAAATTAGACTGGAAGGGGAATGCCTAACATTAGGAAGTATGTGGTGATAGTGAATATGATTCAAATGATAAAGAGGGGTGAAAAATTACCAAATTGTAGTTTACTAATAGCACCATCATAGTTAATTTCATACTCTTGTCTTAGAATATTGGGTGTGGCTACTGTTTGCATTTCTCACTACTTTTCTGAGGTCCTTCAGTTTCTAATTGTGTCTCTTGATCTGGTACATTTACTGGTAGGATAGTTGATGGCTACTTAAGCTTTATGATAATTTACCAGTTAGATGGTTACAAAAATCTGGACAGGAATTGCTTCTGTTGACATGGGTTCTCAGTTTGCTCTGTGCCCTTCTATTGTTAGCCTGCTTACTAAAGGAACTGAAACAGCATGACAGCTTCCTCAGTCCTACTGACAATCACTTACTTTTATCATTAACTGATACTGCTTGTGAAAGGTATAAATACTTTTTAAAAGTAAATAGCTAAATACTATATTGCAGCAACCTAAGAACTGACCCATTTTTGAAGATTTTGTTTAAAATTATTACTTATGCCATCTACACTTCTGCTTAGCAAATCTTGGCCATAAAACACTACTGTCCCTAAAACATCCAAACTTGCACCTTCACCCACAAATAAAACGAGTCAACCTTACTCCATACTTATTCAAGTAAGGACTCTCAGGGCTTTATCCCACCTGTATTAATAACAGGCAATTCTATAATCAGGCATTCTGATGCTGCACTCACTAGAATATACAGAGATATGGTCACAGTATTCTCTCTCTCTCTCTCCTGCACATCTGGATTTGGGATGTGACTAGATCCCTGAGGTTCTTTCACTGCAAGTATGAGTGCACTGTGTTTTTTACCCACTTCAGGGTGAATGGTGTTATACACTCTACTGGGGAGGGAGAGGCAAAAATTACAACTGATTTCTATATGGATGTATCTGAGGTAGGTGAGTTATTTTCTTCAGCAGTATATATTACTTTCTCTAAAAATTATGCCACAAGTTCAAACAAAGAATTGATTTAAAAAATTGGATTATTAACCTTTGTTTTTCTAGGGAGCTCCAACACCTGTCAGCATGGGAGGTGATGACTGACAGACCAGACTGCTTTCCCATGAATGGCCTTTACCTCTCTTCTCATGGTTTCTGCATACTGAGTGAGATTTTCTTTCTGCTTCCAACCTGCCTAATTTAGGCAAAGTTCATTTGGTAAATATTCCAAACTAACAAATTCCAATCCAGCCCAATTTTAGAGGGATGGACACAACCCTAGGAGTCTGAACATTAGACTACCTGATTTGGAGACTTCCTGATACTTGTCAACATTCATATATATCCTGTTATAGAGACTTGTTTTAAATGATCTGATAACATTCACTTCATAACAGAGAACATTGTCTGTCACTCATTGTGGTGGTGGGGGAATCTGCTTTTATCTTCTCCTTGGAATTTTGATTACATTTGATAAAGTCATTTAGTGTTTCTTGTGGACCATGGAAAGTGCTTTGGCAAATTGGATTACATATGTGATAATCCTAAATGCAAATTGGATTACATATCTAATAATCCTAAATGCAAATTGGATTACATATCTAATAATCCTAATATCCTAATTTTATGTAACCTCAACTTTCTAGCAAATCAGTGACATGTTTAATACAACTAGCAATAAGTATGTAAAGTTTTGCCTGTATTTCATTAATACCAATTCCCTAGATCAAGTTGTCCAAGTTCACACGAGAAGAAGAAATATACTTGTTCTTGTCATTGTGAGTGGGGCTTGTCATGGTGAATGGGTCTTCTCAATTTGAGAGCTGCCTTTGCTTGCTCACCTACTAAGGTTATCCTTTTCTTCAGCAAATCTAACCACCAGACTATAACCTTTTCCATTAAGATTAGTACCAAACTGCCCTCACATTCAACTACAGGAATGACTCCAAAGCCAACCTTATACCCCTATCTGAGGGTATTAAGAATTTCAAATGTGCTTTGTATCCTGTTGAACTGATCTCTGAAGCCAAACCATAGGTGTCTTAACCAATATATAATTATGTCTGTACATATTTGTTATAACAAACGTGTAAAATTCAGGGGTAAACCCCTATGGTAGAACTTTGTAATGGGAGGATAAAATTATATGGCTTATATGAAACACTTTCCCCCACCAGTCAGATGGAGGAGGAGTAAAAGCAGGCCTGCATGGATCTTAAATGCATTGTTGTGAAGAGTAAGGCTGAATATAAACTGATTTATCTCAAGGATAATCAAATGGCTTTTTGAAGTATACAACAAATTCAGTAAAGCCTCATATTATATAAGCAGTAAACATGGACTGGTGACATAGAATGCTCTGTAGAGCCTGGACAGTTGAGAGGTATGTCATTGACATATCACTGTCAGATGTCAAGTCACACAGAAAATGCATGTCCAGACAAACCATGTTAATCTAGTAATCTTCTAAGTGTATAATAACAATACTTACTTACAATCTGTACCTAGTTCTGGAACTTTGCCCCCCATTTTGTTGGGCTTTCTCCACATTTCTTGTTTTAAGAGCTTTTTTCACCTACATTCTGTGAAGCTGTAGCCCCCACACCTCCATAATGTCGTCTTCACAGGCAAAGAAAAGGGGCAAGGCCCACATGAAGGACTTAATTATAGCATTGTGTTGCTATGGCATTGGCTAATGGAAAGACAACACAGCTGTTCTGGATGCAATTAGCAAGTGGGAGACACAAATTGGTGCACAGGCTATCACCTGCTCATGAGCATTACTTACAAAAGGCAAGCTGCTGCCTATGCAAAACAGGTCTGAACCTTTCTACACAAAGACAGACTGTGACTATGCAAACCTAAACATTTGCATTATTCTGAGAAAACTCTTCAGCACTATAACAGGTATGTCAATCAATTAAGCATGTAATGGAGTGCAGAAGGGCGATGCAATAATGTAAAATAGGAAGTTAAACAATAGGTCTCAACAAGACTTGCTGGACTGACATGTTGCTGTCCAGCAGCTATGACCACTCCTGCTGGCCCTGTCTGCAGTGACATAAATCATGGCTGTGGTCTCTGAGTCACCCCAGCAAAGGTCAGCTCATATATGACTACTACTGGAGTGTCTGTTGTCCAATACTGACTGTGACACTGCTAAGCCAGCTACCTGGGATGTTGTAAATACTCATATGTCACCTGTGAATGCTACTATGATACATATGCTTGTCTTACAAATGTAAGAGATCTATATAGAGTATGTGCATAGTAAACAACTGGCGTAGAAGTGTGTGCTGAACTGTGTTATCTACTGAGCTCATACCTTTCAACTGTCCAGAGTTTTGCAGACTGACCTTATGTTAGCCTCATATTTGTAGTCAATGCCTCATACAGTTGTGTTTTGTCTGGCATATCACTGGCAACACAGTAAAGACTGAAGTCATAACATAATATCATATATTTGAATGTCAGATGTCATATACTTCAGAGTATTCCTGTGAATGCAAAACCGACTTTGCTAGCAACTAAGTGTATTATAACTAGATTTATAAAGTGTCACTATTTTCTGGCCTTTGCCCCCCATTGACATGTGCATTTGTCCAGATGTCTTGCTGTAACAGGTTGAGAGGTATGACTAAGCTGCAAGAGTGTAAACACAGTGCGCCATACCTACAGGGAACAGAATATCAAGTATTACATATGCACATGTATGTATGTATGAATAGTAGAAGCTGAAAACCTCAAACATACAGACATGAGTTGCAAAATGTCAAGTAAATAGGCTGTGCTTGTTTGACAAATGTGTTATATTAGTTCCAGTGTACCAAACAGACATAAATTTCTACATCTACAGGTTGTTGTATTGCCTTCAAACATAAATAATTACTAGGTTGTTTATAATTACTAAGTTAAAATTGGAAGAGTGTTTAACTTTGTTATGACTTCCAGTGCTACACATACATCAGACAGATATGTACAACTGACATTGGTAAACCTTGTTTGCTGCAGCATTCACTACATCCTGACCTGCTGAATATAGCTTTGTTTCCATAACATAACAGTAATCCAGGCCATCACTTTTGGAGAGGGTTCCCCTCCACCCTAGTGGCAGTCAGAAGTTGTATGACTGAAGAGTGCTGGAACAGGGCTCTGTTCTGAGGATTACTATTGGTTAACTGGTTAATCCACTGAAATGTGTTTGCTCTTGTTTGCTATTGTCTTAAGTGCGTATTTGTTCACGTGTTACACTGTCCTAAAATGATTTTAAATATCTTTAGCATAGTCTGGTTACAGGCTTTGTTGCAGTCAAACCTGTGTGATTCTTGTGTTTCCTGCTATGCCATCTAGTGTTGTCCAGGGCCTGCCTGCACTTACCTGGAGTAGGTGAACTGGTTGGCACTGGTCTGCCATAGGATATTGTGCTAAGAGCTCAGGGACAAGAGTTGATTAGTCACTCCCATTGTTTCTATTTTACCATCTTTGTTGTGGTATTAAAACCCAGCATGTGCATGACTTTGTAACTTTGTGCAGTTTTAACACTTTGAAAGGTATCCTAGTTGCATGTCTTTCCCTTACCTGCACTCCTGTGTGAGGCCCTTGCCTGCAGGTACTGTCTTGATGTTATCCAGCCATACTCACACCTATAGGTGCTATCCTCAGATAGTACTGGGTCTATATTAGAACATTGAAGTTTCAAAACTTAGAATGTTCTAATATCGGACCCTATTCAGTGAAAGCTGAAAATATCGAAGCGACAGAAAACCAAATGTTTTCCAAGGGAAAGAATCTGGTTGTCCATTTCTGTTGCTTCTGTATTTTCAGCACTGTGGTGGAAAGTTACGGGTCAGGTTCTGGTAAGTGTGCAATTGAGTGCAGGTTAGGGTAGTTAGGGTTAGGGTGCAGGTTAGGTATGTGTGCGATTGTGTGGACGTGAGGGTTAGGGTGGGTTAAGAGAGTTAGGGTTAGGGCGTGGGTTAGGTATGTGTGCAATTGTGTGGACGTGAGGGTTAGGGCGGGTTAGGTGAGTTAGGGTTAGGGTGTGGGTCAGGTAAGTGTGCGGTTGTGTGGATGTGAGGGTTAGGGTGGGCTAGGTGAGTTAGGGTTATGGCGCAGGTGAGGTGAGTGTGCGATAGTGACGGACCTTAGGGTTAGGGTTTGGGTTAAGGTAAGTAGATAGTTAGCAGTGTGTGTATAGTTTAGTGTAGGGTTAGGTGTAAAATTTTGGGTGTATGTTTGTGGATTGCCATTTGTTTGGTGTGCTTGTGTTGTGTGTATGTGTTTTGGAACAGCAAATATTTTCCCTAGGAAAAAAATTGCTGTTTTGTATGTTCAATGTTTTCAGCTTTCGCTGAATATGGTTCGATATTAGAACATTCAAATTTTTGAAACTTCAATGTTCTAATATAGACCCGATAGTACCCACTTCCCTATCCCTGACCTCTCTTCCACAGATGCTGATAACCATGGATGGACAATTTCCTGTGCTTTTTCATGCTAGTCCAGTTGATATGGGCATCCTGACACAGTGTAGCCACTGCCTTATGTACGCAGACAACTGTGTGCTACTACCACCTAGGAACACAATATGTGAGAGATGCAATCACATTAAGAGCATGGAATCCTTGCTGTCTCAGTTACATGACAGTACATGATTGACAGACCACAATGCTTTGCCAGAAATAGCCTTCATCTGTCTCCCCTGGGCTTTAGGCTTCTGACAAAGACACCTGCATTCCCCATAGTGCCTTTTGAAGGCAAGGTCATGAGCAAAATATTACCAGCATGAAAGCTTATAATAAATGACATGTAAAGGTAATGCTGCTAACTAATAGGAGTCTTAGCATGAAACTAATGTCATTGCAAGTGTACCTTGTCCTGGAGGATGCTGACATTTGTGCAGTCACTGAAACCTGGTTTGAAGCTGTGGAGAGCACATTAACTTTGGCAGGTTACTCATCCTACCATACTTTTAGACCCCAAATGGAGGACTGCAAAGCCAAAGGAGGTGGAGTTTTAAACTTTATCATACACATACACACCTCCAGGCTGGTTAAACAGTATGATGCATGGGAGACATCCCAAGTGTAGTTAAGTCTTGACAAAACACCTATTCAAATCATAGCTAGCTACAGACCTCCAGCCATGACTCAGGAACCCACTACACCTATCTGGACTTTCTTGAATCTGTCAAGATTCAACCCTCTACCCTGGTCTTGGGTGACTTTAACTACCCAACCATAGTGTGCATGACCTATTCTACCTGAACATGAATGTACAGATATTCCTCAGCTTTGTCAATGCAAATGCATTTGGATCAGCTGGTCAGCATCCCTACGACAGGTGGAGATATCCTGTACGTGGTCCTAATCAACATGAGTAGCCACTGTAGCGCTCCTACAGTGTCATCCTTCTTGGTAAGATCTGATCAAATAGCCATCACCTTTGAGGTCACCATCTCCCCTGCCCCCCCCCCCCATCATGGTCAAACAGAAAAAACTTTCCAAAACTGACTTTAAATCTCCTCAGAGCAGGGATAAGTAGCTTTACAGTCACCGTCCTGTCAGTTGGAACTAGCAATTGTGTCCAAGCCTACACTGCGATACTATATCAGCACCTACATAACTGTATGGACTCAGCAATACCTAACAGGACAAAATCATCCCCTCAATGTAGAGTAAATGTCTGTGGTGGACAGCAGCAATACTCAAATCCCATAATAGGTGGAAATAATTTCTGGACAGGGCCAAGAAGGGGCAGGTGCCAAATTGGAAGCAATGTCACCTTGTCTGAACAAGCAAATAAGGTTACGGGTGAATTACCCTAAGGCTAACTTTGAGTGCAAATTGGACACATCCACCAAGGCCAATCACAAGGCCTTCCTCACATATGTCTGCAGTCTCAGAGGCAACACCCAAATCTGCTGTATAGTGGTGGTCAATAACACCACATGCACATATGGCATAGATATAGCCAACCTGCTGCAGACAGGTTAATTGAATGCATCACCCCCCGTCCCCCCATCAGTACACATGGACATGCACAGCACCTGCCCCCCTCCCCTCATCATCAGGAATCAGGTCAGTAATGCCCTGTCGAAGGCAACAAACTGAAGTCTGCATAGGGCCTGATACCATCCCTGTCTGCATCCTACATGAACTCAGGCACGAGCTCTCAGATCTATTACACACTGTAGTCAACTAAAGCCTAAGCACCAGTGTCATCCCATCTGCACAGAGGACAGCCATTGTCATCCCTCTACACAAAGGTGGAGCAATCCACTGAACCAGCCAGTCATATGCATATCAGCCTAACTAGCGTGATCTGCAAGGGCATGGAAGGCATTATCAAGGACCTTATAAACAGGGACATCAGCAACCTCAAAATGCTTGAGCCCACACAGTGTGGTATTGTCAAAGGGAGATCAGGCCTGTTAAACCTGGTTGACTTCTTTGAAGCAGTCAACAAACACAAGGACTAGAGGAAGACTGTGCACACTGCCTACCTTCACCTAGCCCAAACCTCTGACAATAATCCCCAGTCAGCCATGATACATAAGCCTACACAGCTAGGCATCAACCTGTATGTTACCAGATGGATATCTAACTGGCTCAATGATAGTACCCACTTGGTTAAAGTAGTGGAAGCCACCTCTAGTAGTAGACTCTTAAAGAGCGGTGTACCCCAAGGATTGGTCTGGAGGCCTCTACTATTTTTGATATTTGTTTCTGAGGGTCAAGACAAGAGTAGTGGTCTAGGACTGACCAGGTTTACAGATGACTGCAAGCTGGCCACTGTCTTACATTCCCCTACTGATGTGAGCATCCTCCAAGAGGCCCTTACCCAAATTAATGACTGGTGCCAGAAGCATTGCCTCAAACTAAATGCCAGGAGATGCATCATTTTCCCTGTTGTGGTAGACATCATCCACACTAATTGTGACAGTAATAACAATGTACTGAGCATGCAATGAGGTGTGAGGCAACTTGTGCACCAAGGTTGATAGCAACCTGACAGTTTCTCACTGCATTGGCACCATTGTACAGAAGACTGTCTACATGGCCCACCTCACAAATAAGGGAATGTCATCCAGGAACCAGGAGGCCACAATATCCCTGTACTCCACCCTTATCAGACTCATTACTGAGTACAATGGCTACTTTGGCATGTACCTTGCCAAGCAAATGTGGCAGTTGAAGAGACCACAGAGGTGCCTGACCAGGCAAATCCAGGGTCTGCAACACCTATCCTATACAGATAGGCTGAAAGCCCTCTCCCTCTATTCAGTCTCATACAAACTGATCATAGACGACCTATGTCTGGCATACAAGGCCATTTCCAAACCAGCCTTGATGGCATTTCTGCATATCTGTAAGACAAACCCCATTCATGCAACCCCCATACAAGGCCCTCACCTGGTTTGTGACATGAATAGTACTTGTTGGTGGGATAGTTTAGTGTCCCACACAATACACTGTCTGTAAAATGCACTCCCTCACCATGTCTAGCAGAATACATCTATAGCCTTCTTAAAGAAGCTGGGCGACTGCATGGGAAATAGAAAAGACACCCCTGGGATCCCACATGTGTCCCAGCTATACAGGGGAAACAGATGCTGACTTTAAAGGGGTATGGGCATTAGTCTGGACTAGGCTTATGAGGGCATCTGGGCCAATAGCCTAGTATCATCATATGAACCTATACACGTAGTACTTTGCATGTTTCCTGTATGTATTGCAGACTGCCCTGCAATGTTGTCTGAAATGAATCCCTTTGAGTCTGAACTGTGTACTGCATTGATAGAATATTCTCTTGTTCCTTCATTACTTATTATCACATATTGTTAAACCTTGACATTGTATGTGGTCTGTATAGCAGTAAGTTAGTTCTAACAGTGCTTGCATATGCACTTGGTGACACTGTACAGCTCACTCCAATAGGCTTGGTCTTGGTCACAGTTACCATTTTACTAATAGGCCCATCACACAGTAGGATTTATCACCCTTTGTTGAGGGCCTTACAGTAGCTGTTAAAGAGATGGGTTGTGGCAGTCAGAACTACCGTAAAGTCTGGGCTGAAGGGTCCATAGGTATCAAAGCTGTGCCAGACATTACCAGGAGTGTGTATGTGTGTGTTTGTGTGTGTGTGTGTGTGTGTGTGTGTGTGTGTGTGTGTGTGTGTGTGTGTGTGTGTGTGTGTGTGTGTGTATGCACGCGCACGTGCGTGTGTATATCAGCAAACATTATGCTGCATGGTATTAATTTACATATGTTGTCTTCCCCTCACAGGTGAACATGGGGGTTGGTGTCTCTCCCCCTCACAACCTCACGTCAGTGTCTTAGCGGACTCCCATGATGATGGTGGTAATAGTGAAGCACACATGGGGTTGTCAGGGCCTGAATCTATGCCACTGGTTGGTATCCCACTTTCACCCACAATGTCCCTGCACACAGTCAGTATTCCCATGCATACCCAGTCCCCAGCAGCCACAGATAATGGACAGTTGGAGGATGGTGGCATGGAACAGGCTAGTGTGGTGACTATGGCAAGTGTGAGTTTAGACACTAGCCATAGCCAGAGAGCAGGTGAGGTCACACACAGTCAGATGGACAGGGCTGCTTGACAGAGGACTGCTGATCATCAAGACACTGTTGCAAGTGTCACAGCAGGTGTCACCAGATGCATGTTATGGTCCATCATGGAGGCACAGGTGTGTACTGACCACAACACCAGAAAGATGCTCAGGGTCATGACTGCAGTGCTTCCTGCCATGCGTGACAACCTCCACGGCATTTGTGATTCTATACATCATTTTGTTGATGTCATGGATAGACAGTGGGGTGAGACATTGTCACTGCTCGACCATGCAATGTCTGTGCTTGAGCATGTGGTGGGAGTAGGGCATCGGCCACATGGACGTAGGTCTGCAACAAGATCAGCTGAGAGCCCACAGTGTTTGCATGCATTCACACCCCCGTAATGGCGGTACCACTAGCACTACCAAAGGGAGGGTGCTGTCCACACAACACCGGAGCAGGCCATGGGCACGTGGTCCTGGCCAGTCCTGTCAGGGATGTGGATCCAGTAGACAGCAGTCACCATCTGGGAGTAGTACTGCATCTGGCCTTAGGCCTGCTGGTGCCAGTGAGACTCTTGGCAGAACCAGTTCCTGTGTCCCTGGCAGGAGATGATGAACTGTACATCCTGCCATGTAAGGTTCATGGCTGTCCAACATATCCCTGTGTAGGGCAACCACATGGCATGACTGTGTGCATACAAACACTCACACATTTCTATCACAGGCAGGTCACCACCAGATACGCACAGCTCCTCTGCATGGTCCAGTTGAACACCACTTCTCCACACACACACACACACACACACACACACACACACACACACACACACACACACACACACACACACACACACACACACACACACACACACACACACACACACACAATGTCAACCATATGGCCCAGCCTAGGTTTGTGGCAATCCCACACCACACCCTGTGCATGTGATGATACCTGTGCCATATCCCTGTTATCCATACCATCAATGTAGAGAATGCTAATATGGGTCTGATGTACAGGGTGAATATAGTACAGTGTAGTAATGTAATGCTGTGTAAGGTGCTTAGTGCTGGCAGTAGTTATGGGTACACATCAGAGTGATGGGCCTTTTTAGCCAGGATGCATTATTGCTGTTAGTACTGATGACTGACTGTAGTGTCACATACTGTATTCTGTTTGTGTTCCAGGTGTCTGTGTGTCTGCAGGCTATGGGCCTGCTTACAGTAGCAATGATGAGTATGGCGGAGTGGAAACACAGTGACCTTTTCATAGCCAAGGTACAGCTGTATATGTACATGTTTACCAGGTGTGTATATTCATGCAACAGTGTATGAGGAACAATTGGGGTGGACAGTGTGACCTTGCATACATACCCCTTGACACAGCCAACTAGCCTTCATACATGTCATCTATGTGTTCCGTAGTACCACGGGCTCATACATACAGTGGAGGTTACTTGTGTACTGGCAGTAGGTCCCTCACAAGCTTAGCCATTACTTTAACTACAAAAGATTCACCTATCAGCACATGTAGCCCCTGCCATTTCTGTCCCATCCACTCAACCTTGATGCAGTTGATGAGGGTATGCTTGGTACTGTATATGACAGGTTTGAGGTATGTATTCCTGACACAGGTCAGCCTGTGTTAGTCTAACCTGACAATCACCAGCACGTGTGTCAGCTATTTTAGATGCAAGTCTGACCTCTCATGCTGGTAGTGCACACAGAGTCATAGTCCTGTACATGGGGCAGCTGTTGAAGTGCTGAGCACAGCTCCTACCTGCCCAGTCTTACAAACAATAGCGCTAGATACATAACACAAATACCATAGAGGTAATGCAGTGTTGCAATGTCTGCTGCTACTATTCAAATGGGTGACAATTGCAGGGGCTGTTAGGATTGCCAGTGGTGTATTCAGGGGCCCTTAACATGATAGAGCCATCACATACACACACGCACACACACGCACACACACGCACACACACACAAACACACACACACACACACAAACACTCACTGCTGCATGAGAACATGCATTGAAACACACATGTACATAGAGTAGACACTTCTCAGAGTAGATGATCTGCCCATCTATTTATGTACAATACACAGTGATATGACCACTGCATGCACCACGATGGCTTTGTGTTAGAAACTGTGTAACTGTGCTTGTAAGGTAGATGACATCTGTATGGGCTGAAACTAGGTTGGCAATGGGAGGGTTCACAGGATGGAAGAGGCACACAAAATGGTATAGCCATCACATAAACACAGTAAAGACAGCCACAGGGGACGTGCATACAAAAACACAAACACAATTACCAATAGACTTATTAGTAACCCTACATATCAGTAACCCTACATATCCACTTGTATGTACTATAGTGCTAAACACACATGACATGCTCCACATAGATTATATGCCTGGGACATAACCCACAACCACTTACAACAAGTAATCCTGGGAATGCTTTCATGGATGGTGGGATAACCCACCAGAAATAGTGACTGGTCTCATCTACTGCTCCTACAAACCTGGACAATAGTAACGGACTTTGTATCAGCATGATATTTCAGTCAGGTACGATGTCTGATGGTGGCATGTGTGTCACTATGGTAACTGTGACATATTTGGCAATGATATCACAGAAATGCTCATTGTTAGGGGACACAGGCCACATATAGGTTGCAAACATCTGGATATTCTATGTACATCTTTACAGATGACTGGTATAGGCTGTATAGTTTAATATGGTGCATGTGAGAAAGATGCCATTAACAGGCTCTTTAAATTAATGCCACAGGTAGGGGTCTACAGGCCATAAAATTGTATAACCTACACACACAACAGCTACAGGGAATATGCTTCACACACATTGGTGTATGTGAGAAAGATGCCAGTATTGAGATTAGAACTCCTACCTATCTAATTATTTGTACTATAGTATTATGCAGTTATTGCACATACCACAGAGCTTAGAGGGCTGTCAAGTGTATACAGGTACTTCTACGGTGAATGACATCAGCAGACCTTGTAAAGTAGGGCAATGTAAAGTGAACTGGGTGGTACATGCCTCAAAATGCTATAACCCACACTCCCAGAGAATATGACTCTTACCCACACAGGGCGGATATGATTCTCACGCACATACACACATACACACACACACACGCACACACACACACACACACACACACACACACACACACACACACACACACACACACACACACACACACACACACACATACACAGTTGCCAGTATTGAGTTTAGAAACCCTATCTATCTAGTTATGTGTACTATAGTGTTACACAGTTATCACACACATCACTGAGCTTATAGGATTTAACAGTGCCCCAAGGGACTTCTAAGGTGAATTACATCAACAGCCTTTGTAAAGTATGGCAATAGGAAATGTACTGGGTGGGAAAGGCATCAACATACATTACAAACATACACCTTTACAAACACATTTGCCAGAAGTGAGAATAGAACCCCTGCCTACCTAGTTATTTGTACTATACTGTTACATAGTTATTGCACATGCCGCAGAGTTTATAGGGCTGAGAGCTGTCCAAAGGTACTTCTAAGGGGAATGACATCTGCAGGACTGCTAAAATAGGGCACTGGGAAGTGTTGTGGGTGGGAAAGTCCACAAAATAATTTATCCTACAAACATACACACTTACAAACACTTTTACACACACACACACACACACATTTGCCAGAACTGAGAATAGAACCCCTGACTATCTAGTTGTTAGTACTATACTGTCACGTAATTATTGCACATGCCCCTTGACCTTATGGGGCTGAGGGGTGTCCAAAGGTACTTCTAAGGGGAATAACATCAGCAGTACTGCTAAAGTAGGGCACTGGGAAGTGTTGTGCATGGCAAAATCCTCAAAATACTTTATCTTACAAATATACAAACACTTTTACACACACACATTTGCCAGAACTGAGAAGAGAACCCCTGCCTATCTAGTTATTTGTACTATACTATTACGTAGTTACTGCATGCACCACAGAGCTTATAGGACTGAAAGCTGTCCAAAGGTACTTCTAAGGAGAATGACATCAGCAGAACTTGTGAAGTAGGGCAATGGGAAGTGCACTGAGTTGGAACAGCCTCTTTTATTCTTAAACCTACAGACACACACACACACACACACACACACACACACACACACACACACACACACACACACACACACACACACACATACAAAGGCAGCTGATGTGATATTACAACCCCCACCTCAGTACCATTACACAATGGATCTCACCTTCATGCTGGCACATGCGACTGGTTACAACTGGTATGCCACTGTCTGCAGCAGGACATCACTCTATGCCATTCAGGGTATCCCTGTGTATGACTCACTCTGTGTGTATGTCCCTGTGTGTCTCTCTTTATCACTGTCTGTCTCTCTTCATGTCTATGTGTGTGTATGCTTGGCATATTGTTATCTGTTGCCCATATATATGTCTGTGTATCACATGCAACAGATGCAGTTATATCACATATGGGCCACCTACAGCTAGCTGAGAGTAATCCTGTCTGATGAGTGTGTGTAGAGACAGTTAAGGTGTACATAGCTGTCTGTATCAAAGACATATATGCACAATACAGTTGTATAGTCCGATGTGGGTTCCGACATGGGCTGTAATTCTCTAAGTGTAGGAGCATGCCCAGTATGACCCTCTATAGTAAGAGTGGGACTCCATTCCAAAGCTAGTTGTACTCCTGTCCGGGGTTTTGTGTGCTACAGCCATCCCTCTCAAAAGTAAATAGGAAGTTGCTAGAGTTACATGGTTTGTTTTAGCAGACATTTTCTGACATATCTGACATCTGACACTGAAATGTATTGTGTCATTACCTAGTGACAGAAATCCTCAAATCATCACAGTGCTTTACTAGAGAAATACAAGATGTATGATGCACAGATCAATATTATGAGCCAAACTGTACACATTCTTGCCCAATCTGGCCAGTTGAGAGGTGTGCCTACAACCGATTGACTGTATAAACAGTCCAGCAACTTGATGATATACTGGCTGGAGATCCCCTGCTTGTGTGGTATTCTTCTTACCTGAAAAGTAATATCCTAGTGTGGTACCTCTCAACTGTACAGTTTTTTGCAGATTGTCCAGATGTTTGTCTAGAAGTTTTGTCCAGTCTACATAAACTTGTGTTTTTATGGCAAGTTAGTTGCAAATAATTAAAGACAGAAGTTAGAAAATAATGACAAACATTAGTGTTTCAGACTTCATAACCTTCAGACAATTCCTGCTAATGCAAAACCCATTATTCTACCAACTTTCTCAGTTTGTAACAGGAATATTTAAAACACATGCCTATCATTGGGCCTTTGTCCCACTTTTATTTATGACCTTGTCAAGATGTCCTGATGTAAGAGTTTGAGAGGTATGGGTGTGGATACAGAGTGCAGTCTACTGAGCAGACATGTCCATTATATGTGTGGTATATTCCACATAACACTGTGATTTCTAGGTATGTCAGTGGCAGAGCAGTACAGAGTAACGTGGTGAACCACTGACAGACAGTTGTCTATAGTTTGATAGGTTGATATAACATTAGTAGGCTATTGGCCCTGAAGCCCTTATAACCCATGCAGAAGAGAGTGTAGCCCATGTTAAGACATGTGAGCACCCAGATCCCCTGTCCAGCAGGGACATAGATGGAATCACAGGACTGTATTTTCTGCTTCCCATGCACTTATACAGGGAGCACATCACTAGGGGTATTGTGACACTTGGCTTGATGTGACAGAGAGTGTATTCCACAGATGGGGGGAGTGTGTGGGACAGGTATCTGTCATACCAACAAGCCATATTGATATCACAGACCAGGTTAATGCTGCAGCTACAGGTTGGTCAAAGATGTGCAACAGTCCCATCAAGTCAGGGTCTGGATTGCTTTGTATGCCAGACAGGGGTCACATCTGCAGAGTCTGTATGGGACGGAGTAGAGGGACAGTGCTGTTAGTCTATCTCTGTAAGGTAGGTGTTTGTGGTTCTGCATTTTCCCATTGGGAACCTCTGTGGTCTCTCCAGCTGCTGCATGTGTTTTGTGAGGTACGTGCCGTATTGAGCAAAATAATTGGTCTCATAAGGTTAGCATACATGGCTCATGACTTCTTTGTCCCCAAATGGGATACCCTTACATTTCAGTTGTCCCATCTATGAAGCTTTCTGTACAACAGGTGCAACATGGTGCTCAGACATCAGGTTGCTACCAACCTGGGTGGCCAGCTGCCTCCCTATTGATTGTGTATGTAGGACATTGTTGTTAATGTGATACTATGTGTGGATGTCAGTCTCGCTGAAGGGGATGATGATGCATCTGCAGGCATTCAGCTTGAGGCATTGTTTCTGGCATCAGGCATTTGTTTTGGTGAGACCCTCTTGTAGGACGGCCACATCACTTTGGGTAATGATAACTGGGGTTCCTATCAGCAAACTGAAGATGCATGTTTCCGAATGTGTCTTGATCAAACTGAAAACACTGAAATGGCAAAATATCGAAGCAGCATGTAAGCAAATTCTTTCCCTGGGAAAGAATTGGCTTGGTCGCATCAGTAGTTTGACGTTTCCGGCACTCTAGTGCAGTCTCTGAGTTAGTATATTTAAGTAGGCACAGCCCCCACTTAATGTCATATTTTAAAAGTGTTTACTTTTTTGTTTTGTTGGAACAGCGATTGTTTTTCCCCTTGGAAAAAATTGCAGTTCTGACAATTCAGTTTTGTAAGCTTTTGCTTACATGGGGTCGATTAATCACTGTACCTAAGCATTTGATGGTCTAATATAGACTCGATAACTGTTCCCAACTTGCAGTCATCTGCCAACTTGGTCATCCATGGGCCAGTGTTTTGGGCATGTCCCTCAGGGAAGTATATCCTGTATACTAGAGGCCCCCAGACCAATACCTGGGGTATGCCACTCATTATGGGTGTACTGTTTGAGCTGGCTACCCCTATTATGATTATGTGGGTTCTACCAATGAACCAGTTTGATACCCATCTGTTAACATATGGATTGCTGCCTAGTTGACAGAGTTCAGGTACTATGGGGCAAGTGGGGAATGGTGTGTAAGGCTTTGGCCAGGTCACGATGGCTGGAGTGCACCATCTTTCCCTCATCCATGTCTTTGTTGGCTTCCTCAGGGAAGTCATCCAGAGTTCACTGACATACCTCCGCTGAGGATGGCAGAATGTGTAGGGTAATTTATTTGGATTTTGCCAATGTCCCTGTTAATGTGATTCATGATAATCCATTGCATGGCCTTGTGGATCAGGCTAGTTAGGATGATGGGTCTTTCATTTCTTGGATCAGTGAACACTCCACCTTGGTGTAAAGGGATGACAGTGGCTGTCCACCACTCGGCTGTGACAAAGACAGTACTCGGGCTTTGGGTGTGTAGGGTGCAGAATGATGCTGCCAGTTCATGCCTGGGTTCATGTAGTTTGCAGCCTGGGATGTATTCAGGTTCCATGGAAGCAGTACTCTTGACTTTGGGTGGCCCAGTGATGCCCTGCTCCCTAGTGATAAGGGTTGGGTGTTCAGGTACAGGGGATGTTCTACTTTCCTGATAGGGGGGCAAAGCGGAGACATTTCCACTGATTCTGTCAGCCAGGGGATTGGCTATATCTACAGCATTTGTGTATGTGGTGTCCTTGACAACCTGTTCTGCACAGATCTGGGAGCTTCCTTTGGGAATGCAGACATATGTGAGAAAGGCTATATGATTGTCTCTTAGATGTGGGCAATTTAGACTCTGAGTTGTCTTTAGTGGATTTCAATGGTGCTCTTATTTGTTTGTTCTTGTTAAGGAGTGATTACTTCCAATTGTGCACCTGCTCATTCTCGGTCCTGGATAGCAATGTTATCCTTTTGTTATATAGTTACTGTATTATGGATGTTTGCAGATGGGTTTACTCTCCCTTGCAGACAGTGATGTTGTCCTGTCAGGTATTCCTGATTCCATGCATCTCTATCTATATGCTGGCATGCTAGTTTTGTGTACATTTGGAAGTTGGTGCCTGTTCCTCTAGTGGGGTAGGTGGCTGTTCAGCTGTTTATACCATCCTTCTGGTGGTTGTGATCAGCTTGTGGGACATTTTCTTTTTACCAAGGCTTTATGTGGGCCAGGAGAGATGGTGATATGACATGTGACCACTTTTCTGTTGGATTTTGCCAGGGATGATGATACTGTAAGGGTGCTGCAGTAGTTGATCATGTTGGTTACTGCGAAGCCCGACATAGGTATCACATCTTGTGGGGGAATCAAGTGGCTGTCCTAAGGATGTAGCATTGATAAGATGGGAGCAGCATGGTTGGATTCCCGATCAATGTTTGGGTGATATACGTCATCCAGGATCAGGGTGATAGGTGGAATCTTAATAAATTTGTAGAGGGCCAGATATGTGGGGTGGGTGTCCTGAATCAGATATGTTGGCCTGTAGCTACGTATAATTTGCACAGAGGTCTTGTCAACAGTTGACTGCACTTGGAGTGTCTCGTGTGTTAGACTGTTTGACCAGCCTTGAGGTGTGTGTCTGTCTAATATATATATTTATACTCCACTTCCTTTGGCTTTGTTACCCACATTTTAGGGTCTGGCTGTGGGATATATATGAGTGATCAAGTAAGGATGAGTTTCTCCCCACAGCTGTGGGCCATGTTTCTGTGAGTGCAGAAATGTCAACATCTTCCAGGGTTATGACTGCTTGCAACGAGTGCATTTTCCTGTTTAGACTCCTAGCATTTAGCAACATGGCCTTTGCATTTTGTTGAGTGTTTTATGTTGGTAGTATGGACCCCATAACTTTCCCTACCAAGGCACTATGGGGAGGCAAGGCCCTTTGCCAGAGCCCTGAAGGCCATGTGAGACAGGTGCAAGCAATCTCTAGCAAGGCAGTGTGGTCTGTCGATCATATGTTCCCAAGTTGCCAAGCAGTGGATCCCTCTGGGATGACACCAGTAAGTGAGCCAAGTGTTACTGGCAATCATTTTCTGTTTGTATTGAGCCATCATTCTGGGTGACAGCAGACTGCTGCCTAAGGCTAGGGACATACCTGCATGGGACACATATTCAGCAAGCTGAATCATGTCTGTCTTCCTATAGTCCAGGGAGGTACATCTGACATTGTTTACATTGCCATGGACCAGGCTGGAGTGATACCTGTACCTGTTGTGGGGTGACTTGAGTGCATGTGTGATATGGCAGATTATGGCACCTGACAAACAGGTGACTGTGACTTTCTCCTTATCCTGCCTGGTGAGAGGCACATCTGTGTGTCTCCCAGTGGAGTCTTCTATGAGTAATATGTTGGGTGTATGGTAAGGCCTTAGTGTTTGCAAGACCCTGGTGTGTGGACTATGCGTGGTCTGTGGTGTGTAGGTTTGTGAAGTTCTCATGTGTTTTTGTCTCTGAGGTGTCCTTTGTTTGGGTTTTTGTTTTGTTGTGGACCTTCACTTACATGGGTGTGTGTTGTGTATTTGCAGGTGATGTTTACTGACTCCATACACTGCATGGCACCTATGTTATTGCATAATTTGTTCTGGTGTGCACATTCTTCATTTGTCTGGCCAGTGGTTCCCATTCCCCTTATTTGTGTTTCTTTGTCCTTCTGTAGTTCAGTCACAGGCTTTGCCCACAGTAGCTGCTGTTATGTATTTGTAATTCTGGTGTGAGTGGGGTAAATGCTGTAACATCACACACAAGGTTATGGACTTCACACCTCTGAGTGTACCTGTTTAGCAGGTTGTCCATCATTGCAGCACTACATTTGCGGTTCTCAGATGTTTTTTGTTACTATATGTTATTAAGAGGCTACATGTTGGCCTAGCTGTCAAACCATCACAGACTGACATCTGGACAGGCCCATCTATGATAGTCAGACAAAGGCCCACACATGGGGACAGGGTGTTAATACTGTTTTGCCAAACATAGACAGTTGGGAGACCAGTTTGATATTTGCTTGCTTTCTTTTATGGGTATGATGTCTGCTTCTTCACCCTTCTGCCATTGATGTTTTGACATGACCCTTTCTTGTTTTGCAAATAGTTGGCAGGCAAATGCAATGTTAGGACAAGCAGAACAGATATACAAAGCATACATGTGCTCCTTCTGTGACAACCTGTCATTCCACGGGTATGGATGTTGGCCAGTGACATGTTGTCAGTGCTGACACAGTAAGGTGGCAGCCTTTTATAACCTGGCAGTACACTGACCTTCAGGTACCTGCTGTCCTATTAGGCACCATACCTACTGATGTTTTAGAGCCAGACATCTGGACAAAGCCATAAGTAATTTGGGGACAAAGGCCTACATATAGGGATCATTGTTAACTATTGGCCTTACAAACCTAGAAAGGTGATACAATAACAGATTTTGCATTATCCTGAAGGGTATGAAGTCTGAAACTACATTATTTTCTGACTTTAGTCTTTCATGATTTGCCAATGATTTGCCAGAAAACCACAATTTCATGTTAAACAGACCATACATATGATGCAAACCTCTGGACATTCTGCTAATAATCTGTACAGTTGAGAGGTATTATAGGCACTGTGTAGGTTACTCTGAGCTGTGTACTGTCCATATGTGTGGCCCCCTGTCCATGACCTGTCCAGCTTTCCTACAGTAACAAATATTGACATCTGGACAGTGTGTACAACTCCTACCATAGGTGTAGTTGACATGTAAAATAGTTGGCACTGCCGTTCTTGGAACATGGACCCTTTCAACCAATATACTGTACCTAGGCCACTAGGACACTACAGCCAGGAGTAAGTGCAGGCCACATACCGACAGTATTAACCACACATATACATAGCTCATTGACCCCAGCATATTGTGGACATGCAACAAGTTATCAAGTTGATTGGGACTGCCCTGGGAATGTGTGCTCTGCTGCTAATACCCTAAAAACATTAATGTTACTACATTTGTATGGGAACATGGATGTGCGTGTGTGGGGGGGGGCAACCCTGTCAACTGTACACATTTGCACAGACTGTGCTGATGTTGACTTTACATTTTGGTTCCATTTAGCATAGTATTGTGCTGGTCTTAGAGAATACAGGCATAGCACTAAAGACCACAGGTTAGATTGTAATGGCAGACATTTGGGTTTCAGACTTCTTACCCTTCAAAGCCTTAATGCAACTGCAAGACCAGCTGTGATATCAATGTGTAAGTCTGTTTGGGAATGTTTCATCATTGTCCCTATTTGTAGGCCTTTGCCAGACATTTCTTTATGGTTTTCTATGGCTGACTTGCTGGTTGAGGGTGAGGGATTAATATAGTACCCCCACATTGACATCTATGCATGTGACCTATGACCCTCCCAATTAGTTAGCCCCCCACATTTACTGCAGTGAGATTTGTCACCTAGGGGACTACTGCATACTCTGGGGAAGCCAGTATTGGGCAGACATTTCCTGTTGTCCCACATAGCTGTCAGTTGTCTGCTGCTATCCCAGTATGCCACCCCATTCCCTTGCATGCATGCAGTGATACCATAGCTATGCCACCACAAAGTACTACTCCATTCATTTATTGCTAAGAAGACTGACTTACCTTGTGTCTGTGGCAGTTGTGAGGACAGTGCTTGAGGGCTGGCTCTGTCAGATGCATGCAGTACACAGCCTACACATGGTAAGATACAGGTAGTGTGATGTGTGTGGCGTTCATTTTACTGTGTGTGCAAGTCAGAGAGAGGTGTCACTACATGGGTCCTTACAGTGTCAGTGTTTGTGCTATGCGTTGCCTCTTTGCCAAGGTCTGGGCATACTGGGCATGCCTCCATCTGCCTACAGGAGCAGGTTCAGGGGGTTCCTCCTCCAAGTCCCCCTGTGCCTGTGGGGACCTTGACAATGGTAGGGGGCTGTATCGCCCTTCTCTGTGCTGTACCTGCCGCAACTGTTTCCACAGGATCACATTGCATAGCATGGCACATACTATGAACATGTGTACACATGTGGCTGGAGAGTACTGCAGGACTCCACCAGATATGTCGAGGCAGCGGAACCGTGACTTGAGCATCCCAAACACATGCTCTACAATGTTCTGGTTTGTGCATGTGCCTCATTATGGCATTCTTCAGTGTGTGTGTGTGTGTGTGTGTGTGTGTGTGTGTGTGTGTGTGTGTGTGTGTGTGTGTGTGTGTTTGTGTCTGTGCACATTTCTGATGGGTGTCATCATCCACATTTTCAGTGCATAGCCAGCATCCCCCACGGGATGGCCATATGGGATGTCCCCCCCTGGAAAATGCCTGGGACAGCTGTGAGACATGTCAGATGTGGGAGTCGTGATAACTACCAGGGCTGCCAGCACACACATTCATGATAATGCCCTGAGCATTGCTCATGACCTGGGAGTTGATGGAGTGATAGCCTTTGTGGTTGACATAGACACTACCCTCTTCACTGGGTGGTGCCTTGATGTGGATGTACATGCAGTCTTTGGCACCCAGTACCTCTGGGTAGTCTGCTACATGGTAGAAGAGGTGCATATTGCTGGTCCTCTCCTCAGGGGTGCTGGGGAAATATATGTGCTCACCAGCATGTGTTTGCATGACATCCAGGAACTGGTGGAGTACCTGGATGCCTGTGAGACCCCCATGATGTCTGCAGTAGGTCTTTGGAAGGTACCTGTAGCTAGTATTCTTAAGGCTACACATACCTTTGTTTCAACTGGGATGGGTTCCCCTCTGTTTGCTCTGGGTCTATGGTGAGGCCAGCACAGCTCGCTGAGTTGCTGAAGTATGTCCCTGTCCACCCTGTAGCACTCTTGTATCTCCAGATCATGTAGCCTCTGGTAAGTTACCCTGGGTCTGAACACTCTTCTCCTCCTCCTCAGTCTGGGTCTGTTGTCAGCATTATCCTTCTCACCGCCCTCAGTCTCTAGCACATACTGATGTATCAAAGTGACAGCAGCCCCAAACATTTTGTCAGTTAAAATTCCCAAATGTGTACACCAATGGTGCAGGGTTTGTGGGGAAAAAACAAACTGGAAGGTGTTTGCATATTTTATACTGTTGTACTGCAAATGCTGCCTGTGTGATTGGCTGACTATAATACATTCCACCTGCCAGTTTTATTATTGAGGGGTTTGAATGGGCCACAGTGACTAGGGGAGTCTGCTTTAGTGATTTGTAGGTCATTTCCTTTATACTGCTATTTCTTTTTATTTCACTCTGTTTAAGCCCAGCGGTGCTCCATGCAAACTGTTTTAGCAAGTGTGAAACCAAAAAGCAGACAAACTAATAAACCTGTAAAAAAGAAAAAAAAAACGGAGGTTACAAATCACTCATGCAATGAAATGTTTGCACTTCTTCAGACCTGTTTTAGCAAGTGTAAATATTGTCAAGCAGAAAAAGCCCTCCCCTGGACATGAACATGCTCCTCAGTTCTTCAAATAGCTAAGCACAGCTAAGCAGCCTCAGACGCACCCCCTTGCTTAGCTGTGCTTAGCTGAGCACAAATAGGAGCCGAGCTCCAATATGCTTAGCCCAAGCATGACATCCCCCCTTTTCATGTCAGCTGCTTCTCCTGCTTACACCACCGTATTATAGCTCTTACAAGATCAGGTGCATGCTGACACGGTCTCCCATTTTGCTGTTCAATAAATTTAGCTTATTTGCATACCCCACTGCTTTAGACCCTTGTTACAAGCACTATTCCGGAGCCTATGTCCTTAGCTGCCACTATTACCTGTTATTGTTTTGGTTCTGTATGCTACTCACTATAATGGCAAAATTCATCTTTCATATACAATTGTCTTTTTAGATTTTTTTTTAAATTTTCTGCAAGATCTCATTTGTGCACAGCTGCACTACACTTAAATGGCAAAAATTGGCCAAAAATTTTTTTTTGATATTTATAATTTTGAAATGGTGGCATGCCTACTACTCATAATACATTCTTTACTTTAAGCTGTCATGCCCCCATTTTGATTTTTTGCAGAAATGTACATAGTTAGTAACCAAAAACATTTCTGCAGTGGACACGGCTCTGACATGGATACCTGTCTGCTTGCTGAATCACTAATTCACCTCATTTGCATGGTTTTCACCAGCAAATGAGGTGATTGGCATTATTCCATTGCATCTGTGTCAGAATAGTGCTGGGAGACTCTTGCATGTCCCCAGCCTTGTTTACTGGATTGCTCGGCAGCCATATTCCGTGCTATATCCGCTACACTATTCAGACATAGAGACTCACTTCATGTAAACTTTATTAAATCCCAGCCTATGTCTACACAATTCCAATTCTGTATTATAACTCAAAAAAATCATCTCCCAAGTCAATCCAATCTGCTCACCCAGAATTTCTGACAGGGCAGTCTGTAGAGAATCCCTAAGGTTTGCCAGCTCATTACACTCCCAAAAAATATGTCCCCAGCCACCTCTTCCTTGCCCATCACACCTCCAACACTTGCTATCCACTTGATGAAAAATTCTTTGGAGTCTACATGAGGTATAAAAATACTTATATAAACACTTCCAGGCAAAGATCCTAAATCTAGACTTTGTTGCATATTTGGGAGATATAGATATATCCTCCCATTGCCTGTGAATTGCTTATTCAATCTCTCTTCCCAATCCTTTTTAAGCTCCTCTGATTGATTGTTATAATTATCATGCAGTATTTTATATGTTTTACTAATTATTCCTTTTTTAATGGCAGCTTCTGTTCTACATTCTATTAAAAACTTTACCAGTGCTGGTCTTTCATTCAGCAGGACACACTGTTGATACATTTTCAACACAAGTAACTTTACGAATACATTTTCAACACAAGCATCTGTACAAATCAGTTTGATATACAAATGACATATAATTCTTTATAAAACTCCAGCTAACTATGCTGGTATATGTTACACATCCATTGCCCTACTTCTCCTGGCATAGCTGGCAATACTTCACATCATCACAAGTGTAGTACCTTAACCATATTCAGGTTAAGTCCAGATGACTGGATGGGTTCACTTAAATTTATCTCAGGGATTATTACTATAGCTACTATCAAAATGGGAAGTAAAACCACTAGCAATAATACCTAAGGTGCATGATCAGGTGACATATGGCTGTTCATGCTGCCTTATTAGTACTAATATTTTAGAGAGAGGAAACGTGTGGGGGGCAGTGATTGGTTACAAGGTGGAGGTTGTTGGAAGACTAGAAAATTAAGAGTAAGATGGAACTAGGTATATCTGGAGGGGGAGAATAACTTTATCAGTTCAAGGGAATATTGCTGTAGAATAGTATGTAGATTTGAAGAATAAGCATTGGTGGATGACTGAATATATAGTTTATGCCTCTGAGTGTATGAATTCCCCTGTATCAGAGTGGGATTAAAAGAGGAATGAAAAATTTGGCTTTGGGATACTCCTTTACAGAGAATAAGATAAGGCTATTATTGCTAAAGGAAGAGGGAAGCAATAGATACATGGAATAAATATGTTTTAAAACAGGAAATTGAAGTAAACTGAATGAAGAAAATAAGTAAAGTTATTATTCTGAGATCAGATAGATGTAGCCTGAGAGAGTGTGCTTTGCAAGGAGGCAGTGAAAGGTGGCAGCCAACAAGTGTAAACACGTGGGTATGGGATAGAAAGACAAATAGCATGAATCTCTGTGGGTACTTTTTTCCCAGTATAGGGATACCTTTATGGTATGTAATTAGAGATATCTTTAACTTTTATTTTTTATATATGTGGACGATTAGTAATGTATGGTTGAAAACTGGGAATGGAGATCTTATGAAGCGTCTATAAAATGATAATGTTATATGTCATACTAGCATTTGTTACACCAAAACTATTTGGATAAACGTTTGTTATTATATCCTTTGGCCAGTTTGATATATGAAAATATGTACATTGTACTCTTAACAAAAACTCAGTAAAATTGTTTAAAGAAAGACAGTCCTCTGCATTGCTATTATGTGTGCATGCTATGTGTAAATGAGTGTGTATGTGTAGTCACATCCCTATGAAGTGCTTGAATTATCATTTCACTGAAAGTCTGTTGTAGCTGTGAAGTTGGTTAAATAGGATGTTTTCTAAACATAGTGCTGGTTGAAGTGTGCTTTTGCCAAAGGGAATAGGGTAGTGCAGGTAAGTGGGATTTGTTTTTGTCAATGCTGAAACTCTTGGATATACCAAAAGGATGGCATTAGGGGTTATGCGTGTGTTTGCCTGATGACATGTGGGTTAGGATTAGGGTATTAGGTGAAGGGATAGATTTAGTATTGCACAAGTCTTTGAAGGTTAGGGTCACTGTTAGGTTGGGGATAGGTAATGGGATTATGTGCTGTGCTTATGTATTGAGGAGTTAGGTAACAGGATAAATTAAGAGATGTGCTTTTGTCTTGGTGAGTGTGATATGTTCATGGATCTGACTTGTGTAGTGGTAGTGTTATGGAAAGGTTTTTCCTCAGTAAGATGTAGGGTTAAGGGCAGGCTTATAGTCACCAGGCATTAGTAAGAAAATGTGAGGGGCAAGATAATAGCTTTTTTTTTCTTGTAAGATCACAAACAGAAAGTGTTTTCATTCACAGTCTTGTTTTGTTTCACTATATGTGATTTTTAGTAACTTTGAATTTCAATATGTAGGCATTTATAAGGAATGAGCTACTGATATTTCTGCATGTGAAGCAGTTGTCATTAACCCATGTATCCTGTGATGGGTTTGTACTCCATTCATGATAAGTTTCTCTGCCTTACACCCACTGAGTGCTTGGAAAAGGAACTGCCCTCTGTCAGTCCATACCTGGATTAGATTGTAATCACTGAATGAATGAGGGAAATACTATAAAATAAAAATAAATAGATGCAAAGGTTGCTAGACAGTAGATATGAAGGGAATGCTAAATACATAGATATCCAGACAGAAATGGGATACTTATTTTCTGTAGCATTACTGATTGAGGTTCATAGCTTCATAGGATTTTACTAGGCTATTGACTTGATCGTCTTTACAAGCCTAGCCGTTAAATCCTGATATAATACTAGATGAGAGATATCATCTATGCCCATGGTTTTTCCTAGTAAGGACTACCCATGTCCAGTTGAGAAGCCGGGGCAATCCCTGGCAGAAATTTACAGTTTCCCATCCAGTCATACAGGTTGTACTTAAATTGGGTCATGGAGGTGCTCTGCTTGATATGGGTTGGAAGTCTATTCCAGAGGTGTGGCAACCTGTGAGAGATGTATCTGTCTCTCCAGCAAGTCCTGTTTATGTCACAGGCTAGATTGAGGTCCCTGGAAAGGGTAACTCTTGTCCCATTTGATTTATGGATGTGCACCATTTCCTTTATATTTGGGTCAGAGATAGATAGCCCTATAAATGAGATATAAGTCACCTATAAGTCATCTATACACTACTAAGTAGAGTGACAGTGACTTCAGTCTGTCCATTTAAGATATATGGAGACCCTGAATTTTCTTAGTTAGAAATCTCTGAGGTCTTTCATGTTGCTGCAGGTATCTGGTACAGTACATGCCAAAGACAGCATTATATTCAATAATAGGCCCGATGAAGGACGATACTTAGTTATAACCTCTTTTGCTCTTGAGGAGATGCCTTTGCTAATCAGGTAAATGAAGTAGAATGCCATATTCACCACAGCAGACACATGGTGGTCAAAACTGAGGTCACAGTCAACTTGTGTTCACATTCTCTCACTACTGAATTTATACTTAGGATGCTATTGTTTATTTTATAATCAGAAGGGACACTGTTTTTACTGAAGAGAATGATGATGCATTTTTTAGCATTTAGTTTAAGACCATGGCTTTGGCACCAATCATTGGTCTGTGTAACCCCCCTTTTGAAGTACGCCGACATCGCTAGGGGATTCAATTATAGCACCTAATTTGCAGTCATCCACAAACTTGGTTAGCCACAGCGCCTCTGTTTTGGCCTGGACTTCTGAGAAGTATATGTCAAACAAGAGGGGGCCTAGCACTGACCCTTGTGGGGCACCAGTGGTGACAGGTCTGGTGGTAGAGGTAAAATATCTCACTTTGACTGACAACATAAAGGTTGCTATTCAACTGGGTTAGTTTGTCAATGATGCCTAAATGTGTGATAATGTCGAAGGTCTTAGCCAAGTTAAGATAGGCTGTGTGCACAGTGTTGCCTTCATCTATGGCTCTGGTCACATTCTCAAAGAAGTCCACCAGGTTTAGCAGGCACAACCTGCCATTAACAAAACTGAGCTGGGATGGATCTAGGGTTTGGAAGTCATGTATATTCGTATTTATGTGGTCCATGATGATTTATTCCATTGCCTTTCAGATGAGGCTGGTTAAACTTTTGGGTCTACAGTTACCCATGTCTGTTGGCGAGCTGTCCTTGTGGAGAAGGAGTAACAGTCACAGTTTTCCATTAATGGGGACAAAGCCAGCACTCAGGCTGTTACTGAATAGAGTGCCTAATAGAGTAGTTAGCTCTTGTTTTAGAATGTTAAGTACACAGCCTGAATGCTACCTGGTCCCATGGACACTGTGTTCTTAGCCTTGGAGAGAGCATTGATGGACTTACTCTTTGGAGATGCAGGGAGGAGGAGATGATGAAGGCATGGTAAGTGGTATGCTTGAGGGGGATGGGGGGTGAAATTTTCACCAGACCTGTCTGCTAACAGGTTTGCAGTTTCCACAGGGTCAGTGTGTGTGATGCCATCCTCTATTAGTTCAGCACACATCTGAGTCCTACCTTTTAGGTTGTGGATGTAGATGAAGAAAGCCTTATGATTATCCTTAGCTATGGTTGCTAAATTTTTCTCATAGTTGCTCTCTGAAGATTTTATAAGTTGTCTTATTTGCTTGTTTAGGCTAAGGAGGATGCTCTTCCAGTTCTGGAATCTCACTTTTGTATTTTTAGACAGCAGCTTCTTTAGTTTATTACATAATTTATTAATGCTAGATGTCCACCAGGATGGTTTGTTTTTTCTTGAGGATCTTGCTTTAATCCTTTCTGGCATGGCTATGTCTGTAAATTTGTGTAGATATTTATACAGGGCATCACGGTATACCTTATTATAGCAGTCAATTCCATCTCTGGAAACTGGAACTCGGAAGTCAATTATACCTTCTCTTAGGAGGGTCTAGCTAGCTTTGGTGAAGTTTTTTTTAGCCTGACTTCTCCTTCTAGTGTTCTAGTTCTAGTTCTAGTGCTATTGCTACTTCAAAAATGACAGTTTTATGGTCAGATTTACCAGTGTGGGCCCTACACTTGAGGCATCGCATCAGTCTCTCATATTGATGAGGACCAGGTCTAGAATATTGGAGTCTCTTGTGGGGTGGTGCACTGTTTGATCCAGAGCATTTGAGTTAACAAAGTCCAGGAACTTTTGTGTGAGTGAGTTTGGGCTCATATTAGTTTCCCAATTATTGGAAGGATAGTTGAAGTTACCCATAACTAGGGTGTTAGGATGTATCTTAATTGTCCCAAGTTGTCCTAAATAAGCTGTGTGGGCATCTTGGTTCATGGAAGGGGGCCTGTAACTGATGAGGACCTGAAGGGGGGGGGTCTTACTCACGGTAGTTTGGACTTGGAGTAGTTCCATAGAGTTTTCTTATCTTACCAGTCTAGATGTATAATTATCTTTAATGAATATAGATACTCCACCTCCATTCATTCTCACATCTCCAATTTATGGTCTGAAAGTGTGGAAGGCATTGTAGCCTAGCAAGCCTAGGGTACTTTCAGTGAATTTGGATCAGGTTTCTATCACTGCACAGATGTCAACATCTTCCAGGGAGAGGACTGCTTCCAGAGAGTACAGTTTCTGTTTTAAACTCCTAGTTTTTAGCTATTGTTATAAGACATCTGTCTCTCTCTCTCTCTCTCTCTATATATATATATATATATATATATATATATATATATATATATATATGGGTCTACATTGAATAATCGAAATTACAAAACATCAAACTCATATGGTTGGCATATGATCAAAGTTTTGCAATCTTGAGCATTTAAAAAAAAAGAAAAACAAAAAAAGCCCCAAAACAACTTAAAACACATATATGCAGGGGGCAAGCTCCCCTGTGCCCCCCATACCCCCCGCTACTAAAATATACTGACTCCGAGATCGCGCTACAGTGAGGAAAAGAAAATATTCCCATTTCGTGCTGCTCAATGTTCGTTTAAATGTCTGAAGTTTTAGAACTTCGATCATATGGTTTCGGACATATGAAATTCAAAGTTCTGAACTTCAATCATTTAACTAGGACCATAGATATTTATATATATATATATATATATATATATATATATATATATATATATATATATATATATATATATATATATATATATATATACACATATACATATATATATATATATATATATATATATATATATATATATATATATATATATATATATATATATATATATACAACATTGACTCACCTTAAAAAGAACACTAACCAAACAAAAAGTCCATCAAAATAATGCCTAACCAAGTCAGAACTCTTCCTTAAATGTTAATCAAATGGGACCTTCAAGACTCAGGTTGTCAGATATCAATGTTATCCTGTTGTGTAGTGGTATTAAACTCACAGATTTCATGGGCATCTCTGTACTGCTAGATCCCCGAATATAAAACTACAGGACTCTTTTACTGGCATGATAGTGACAAGCTGCCTAAACTAAACCAATCATGAAAAGAACAAGTGCATAATAAAATCATAATTTGTAAAGGAAGATATGTGCTACAGGAGCAATTTATAGAGTGATTATTTTTGTGTAACTTGTAGTATACACAAACTGGGGAATCCTGTTATTCACTTCTACAGTGTGTGATTATTGGATTTTGTAATCAAAACAAGTCTGACCACAGAGGTCCTTCCTCTTAAACATTCTTTTTTTAGTGAAATAAACATAAAGACTATAGTGCTGTGTGCTGTCAGATCAAGCGCATAAAATAAAGTTAGTCACTAAAGAAAGAACAAAGTAAAAATTCTACACCCCATATTGACATTAAGTGGGAAATTCAGCATAAGAAAGTCCCATTTCTATTTATAAAACAAAAGCCACCTGCAACTAACATTTACAAAGTTCATGCTTGTTAGGTGGATCAACTCAAAATAGAAACACAGTGAAATGAGACAGTCATTTTTGGATGAAGTTTCAAAGCGGGAATCCTGTGAAATTTACTGTAATGAGGAACATTGTTTAATTGTAGTGCCAGTAAAAGGGTGTTGACTTGATATTTCATGACGTGACAACCAGAAGTAGCTGAAACACACCCACAGTAAGCTGTGGTGTAGAAAAGAGAGAAAAATGAAGACAGACTTTTAGCAAAATAATGAATGTGATACTGTCCATGTGTAGCATGGTGTAAACTATGACTAACATTAACTATCTTATTAGAGTTTACATTCTGGTGAAAAGGGCCATCTCACTATATGTTTCCTGGCAGACAAAAAAGCTGAAGAAAATCTCTGCATGTATCTAAAGCATAAATTAGTTATCCTGTGGTTTCGTTATTCAGAAGCTTTTATTAATGGGAACAATAAAGTAAAATATATGCACACAGAGGGGCTGATTGCCTATAACTGGATAAATGGTTAGATAAGCTAAGACAGATAGATAGTGACTGATAGGTAGGTAGATAGGCAGAATGGTGATAGATAGGTGGATAGGTTGGTAGACAAGCATACAGACAGCTAGCTGGTTGGATATATAAATATAAATTAGAGACATGGTTGGATAGGTAGAGGTAGACAGAGAAATAGTTAGATAGCTGGATAGATAGATAGATAGATAGATAGATAGATAGATAGATAGATAGATAGATAGATAGATAGATAGATAGATAGATAGATAGATAGATAGATAGATAGATAGATAGATAGATAGATAGATAGACAGGTAAAAGAATAGATGGATGCTATATTTATGTGTTTATTTATATCTGATAATCAAGTAGGTGGGCTGGTCCACAGGCCCTATTCAACATGATTCTGATGCAAAGGCATCAACAAATGTATTACAACAGGCAGAGTATTTGTAATAGGTTCATAAAATGTGATAATATTAGTAATATGCATGAAGTTAGTAGTACATGTATGACAAGCTTAGAATTAAACATAGAAATAAGGATATGATACTGGGCACAATATAGCAAATTATGAGATGTTATTTATATATTTTGAAGAGTTATAGGGTATAAGCAAACAATGGCTGATGGTTTGCTGCCAGTGAAAAGACTGAATAGATGGGAGTCTGTCACTCATGCAAAAAGGTGGTAGTTCCTACAGTATGAGTTTAATGTTTTCCTTTATCAATAAAGTATTTGAAGAGAAGCATCTGATTAAGATAGCATGACAGCTTGTCTGAATTCTGAGTTATTTAGCTCTTTTCTAGGATGGGTGGAACGTGGTTATAGTGAGCTCTGGCAATATTTCTGAAGTTTTTTTGTTAGGCTGCAAGGCTGAAAGGAGAACATCGGAGTGCTAAATGAACTGTCATCTTGAGGTCTCATTAATTAAGTGAGCAACGTGAATAAAAGGCTGTGGCAATAGCTACTCTTAATTTGAAGGTGATGGTGGAAAGGGGTAAGGCTGAATGAGCTGCAAACTGGTAGCCATTTAGCCTATAAGAGGAAGGTACAGTGGTGCCAGTTCTAGGTGAAAGAGTAATAGAACAACACATATTGTTTATTATTATTTCCTCTTTAAAAAAAGGTTGAATTAATGATTGGAAGAGCATATTCCAGCCATGGGGAAAGTACATTAATCACAAAAGTACAGCGTAACTGTGGTATTAGGTAAGATTATATAGACTAGTATGCCGTAGTTGGGAATTTACTTTTCAGGTGGTTAGATCATTGTGCAATGTAATGGCAGGGTTTTGGTCTAATGTCAGGCTGTGATATTTATGTTGGAGACATGTTTTTTGGGTTTAGTTGGGTTTGTAATAAGAAGGACTTGCAATCTGTTATTTTTTAATGTGTGCCAAATAACATGGTAGCTGTTTTCATTGTCCTAGTTATCAAATAGTTGCTAGGTAACCAACATATTCTGCTGAGATCTTTTTGAATTTCTTTTGGTATGTGGGCTATGGTTGGTCTGGACCAGTACAAAATAATATCATCTGTCTATAGTGTGATTATGGAGGGTAGAAGTAATGCCATTAATGTAAAGAGAGAATAGTGTGGGGCTCAAGTTTGATAGATAGATCGACAGACAGAGAGATGGACTGACTAATTAATTCTAAAACAAGCAGAGGAAGAAAGCATAAGGAAACAGACAAGGCTGCTTTTGACGTATAAAGTAGAAGGCAAATCCAATTATTGACATGGAGCTGCACTTCCTAGATAGGTTGGGAAAGAAAGCAAAGCAGTAGAATGGATGTGCCCATTTTGTTTATGTTTCCTTTCATTTTGTTATAGTCCTAAGTGTTTTTATGCTGTACAGTCAAACCTGAGTACTGTAGCCCCCTGCGTGAGATCTGAACTGTCTGTAGCAATTGTTTGGTACATTGTAGCAATTTCCTACAACTTAAATGCAAAACAAAGATTTTTTTTTGTTAAACTAGAATGCTGTAGCACTCTGTGTGTGGTCTGCACTGTCTTTAGCAAGTAGTTTACAACAAATAAAAAAATCTTTTCATTTTTAAAGTAAAACATGAATGCTGTTGCACTCTGTGTGGAGTATAAACTTTAGGTAACAATGTGTTACAGTTTAGAAGGTAAAAAGATTTTTTTTTATTAAATGAGAGGACGGACAGATAGGGGAAGGGTACAGAGACAGAACCTGATCAGAACCTGATTGGCTCCTGCATTTCAGGAGCCCCAGGTACCCAATCATGGATTTTTTTTTCCCTAGAGCTGGGAGATGTGGGAGGGACCATGTATATGGCTGTCTTGTCGATGTAGCATTTCAAAGGAGTGGACCTTTTTTTTGTTTGTTAGCCCTTTTTTTTTTTTTCCTCTTCTATTGAAGAGGCATGGCAGGAGGCAGTGGGCATGTATCTGGTCACTGCACCTGCTTGGTGTGCCAGCAGAAGGTAGAAGGAGCTCATTTATTTTTCCTTCAGGGGATGGGGTGCTATTTCACAGGACAGGCACAGTGCTACACCTCTGGGATTAGGGTTGGGGAATTGATAGCATTTGAGTTAGTACTCATTAGTAAGGTGGACAAAGAGGGCGGCCATGGTGGTGCAGTGGTTAGTGTTGCTGCCTCACAGCAAGAGGTTCTCCGGTTCGATTCTTGGCTTTGGTGCCTTCTGTGCGGAGTCTGCATGTCCTCTCTGTGGTCACGTGGGTTTCCTCTGGGTGCTCTGGTTTCCTTCCACATCCCACAGACATGCAGTAGGTGGATTGGACACTCTAAACTGGCCCTAGGTGTGTGTGTGCATGTGAGTGCCTTCTGTGGAAGGTTGGGCACCAGGCTGGCAACTCGACACCATAAAACTCCACTGCCAATCATGAGCGGACAGGTGAGCCACTGTGGCAACCCCTAACCAGGAAAAGCCAGAAGGAGTAAGGTGGACAAGGAGGCTCTGCTCCCCTGTGCACCACCTTAGTAATGCTTGCAAACCCTAACCCAAGCACTGCCCCTCCTCCCAACCCTAACCCTACATCTTACCTTAAAAAAAAAAATCTACCCATAACACTGCTACTACACAAGACACACAAGCATGCATGAACACAGATACACTAACAACAGTACATCTATCCCCTTACTTAATACTAACATACACACACATTCACACACAAACATACAAAAGCTATCTCCTTCACCAATCTCTGACCTTAACACTAACTCTCAAACTCACGCACAAACACTCTCACTCCCTTAACCCCCCTCACTTGTCTTGATGAAACATGCCATTGACATTTTGATGTTCAGCTATCTGTATGTTCAACATAAAACACCACCCCTAGCTTGATGTTCAACAAAATGCAGGAGAACCATATATATATATATATATATATATATATATATATATATATATATATATATATATATATATATATATATTTGTGTGTGTGTGTGTGTGTGTGTGTGTGTGTGTGTGTATGTGTGTGTGTGTGTGTGTGTGTGTGTGTGTGTGTGTGTGTGTGTGTGTGTGTGTGTGTGTGTGTGATTATGTCAGGTTTTTTTTTTCTGAACTTGGTTTAAGTCACCGCACACAATATTGACCAAAACCCAGAAATCACAAAACTCTGAAATGGGGTTTAACAGAGACCCTGTAGTGCTCTGTTCTGGATGATGAATTGTGTTTTTATAGATTTAGTTAACTTTCGTGCATTCACTAAAACCAGTTCCGCAAAAATGAGTGCAGCTATATACACATATACATACATATATGTGCATGAGAAACAGGCACCATCCTCAATCACTCCTACACAAAAAGCACATATTCAAAAACACACACGCACACATGGATATGTCCGCATAAATCTCACCTTCTTCTGATTGAACAGAATGCCCTTGATTTTGTCTCATATAATCTCCATGTCCCTGTCAAATGAATGCCAGACATTAGAGTTTCATACTTGTATGTTTAAAGTTGGACAGTCTTGCTGCAAAATCTGTTGGTCTATTAAAATTTCAAGTGATTTAAAGTATTATATAATACATGTCACTGATGTCTAGTTCTCACCCACCCCCATCTGCTGATATTATAGCCAATGTTCATTAGACTAGGGTTCAATGAGAGATATGGAAGCCCATAACACTCACGCACACACACACACACACACACACACACACACACACACACACACACACACACACACACACACACACACACACACACGCATACTCTTTATCCAATCACAGTAATTAACACCATCAACCATTCACCCATACACACATACTTGCTCACACACACACACACACACACACACACACACACACACACACACACACACACACACACACACACACACACACACACACACACACATACCCAAGTACTCTCTGAGCCACTTATACTTCTGTATACACTCACATATACAGCCAGACATCTACACACTTACAAACACATCCCATCACTACTTCTCTGCTGAACTCCCAAGTACTTACTTTAACACTATCTCTGCCACTGAAAGCAACAGATGTACATGATGTTTTGGTCATGTTAATTAATGCTGCTGGCAATGGTGATTTGTACTGCCAAATGGTTCTTTGAATCTCTTGGCTGGGTAAATTGCTTTCTACAGTTATTTCTGGGGGAGAGAACATGACTCTTTATCATATGCCTCACCCACAGAATGTCTCATTTACATTTGCAATAAGCCAGAGGACAAGTTCACAGTGGTGCTGTATCTCATCACAAACAAGCACTGTGGTAGGTCTGTCTCTGAATCAGAAATGGCTGCCACCAGAAATAAATAGGGATCACCACTGGTCGTGTTTCATAATTCCTGGGTTAGTGTTTTCTTTCTTTCTTTGGATTTATCTTTAAAGATTGGGAAATGTAGCCTGGATAACATGCACAACACGAATCATCTAAATCCATTTCACTCTGCAGGTTAATTTTTGATTTTGTTATTATAGTTCTTATATTTTTTCGCTTAGGGTTTGATATTTATAGTGTTGTATCTGATTTCTAGTTTGTTGTTTCTTGTAAAATGTTTCAACAAAAATGATATAATTAAAAAAATAAGCTCTTTGTTTCCCATAATTTTGATTTTTTTTTTCATGGTAGTTAAATTGTGATTTGAATAGTAACTGGCCTGAAAGTGAAAGAATGTGGAAAAATGGGTAATTTCTGTACAGAAAATTCACCCTGCTGTTAGTGAACATGTTGTGGTAGAAAAATTACTAAGTGTCAGAAGTGTGTGTCTATATGTATATGAAAGGGGCAATAGTTGTCTCTACCACTGATAAGGTAATGTCTGTGCAGGTAACGTTAGAGGTGTTATGTGAATTGCTTTCCTTACTTTTGTAATATGACCCGCTGGCTTTCTCAGTGATATTAGCTGGGTTTTTTTTTTTCAAATTAACATGCTTTGTTTGAATTTCAAATCAAGAGCATTAATGAGATAACAACAAAAGTGTAAATAATGTCGCAGTGTAGGGAAGACTGTGGAGAAAATGGTTGGCAGCTGCAAATGCAAAGAAGCAACATTATGTTTTCTACGAAAAGAATATGTACATTAAGACATGCTAAGGAACTAGGCAATCAACAAAGGAAATGCAGCAAAGGAATGCTCTTAGCATCTCATCTCCTGTTACTCAACTTCCGTTTGCTGATCACCACTCCAGTCTATTAATTGGACAAAAAATATTGCCTAGTTTCTTAGTATGTCTTAATTCTACATCATGACATGCTAGTTTCTGCTCTCACATTGGTATTTCTTCCTCAAATCCTAGCATAAACAATATTTTTGTTAGCAGCCTTGCATCAGGTAAAGCCCCTTTAGCCTGTAATCCATTTCCTCTCTAAATAAGTCAACATTTTCATATTCTCAAAACATATGAAGCCATGGAACTCTCTCTTTTTTGAATCTCCAGCATCCCAGTGTCACTCCCCTAAACATTTCTGCTAACCTTACTTGAATGTAAAAATACTTATGAAGCAAATTCCTTACACTGATCCCTCCTCTGGAATTTTCAATATTTTCTGCCATTCCTCTCTTCCTATCTTCTCTCTTTTTATTCTGTTTTCCAGCCCTTTTTTTTGTTTTCTATATGTTTCTTAATAAACTCTATTATCCATTAATTTGACACTCTAATTAGTCTTTTGGTTGTCTTTCCATCCACTCTTCTGTCTTCTACTATTGTAATTATCTTTGGCTTTTCTGTACCCTGCCTTACTTCACCTTCTAAATTTCTTCAGTTGTTCATAACCCCTTGGTATTCCCATACTAACCTATCATTTAAATCATATTCCAGATGTATTGTCTCCCAATCTTTTATTCTTAACCATACCAAGACCTGCAACTAATATCTTATATTCTGTTTCCTCCTCCTTCATGTTATCGCCTTATTCTCCTTCTCTTTCTTTACCTCCTTATTTTCAAAATTGTATCTCTCCAATGTTTTATGTTCTTCTCACTTAGAAAGACTCTCAAAAAACCTGTTGTACCTCTCTCAACCATTGAAGCACTAACCAGTATGTTGTTTTTTCCATTAACAAATTGATAAAATCACCAGTTTCCAGATCCCCTTTTCTTTTGAGTAAATCATGGTCTTCCCATCTGCCATGTACCTACTGTCAACCAACCTCAATACATTTCTTGCAATCCCTGCCTGCAAATTTATCAAATCTGGACCCCCCCCACACACACACACACTTTTCTTAATGTCATTGTTTCCTAGTCCACTCATGCCCTTCCCCCATCCCATGCAACATTTCTAAAACATCTGTTTTACTCTTTTCAGCAAGTTTTCACCTGTTAATTCACAGAAAGCCTTCCCTACTTAGGTAAACTGTGGCATAATAAACAATTTTACTATTAAGACTATTTGATCTAGAACTAGCTATAACCCACTCCACTTAAGCAACTTAACTTTTTCCACAGTTTTATTATAAGTAATCCTTATTCATTGCTCTACCATTGGTACTGTCCATATTCTCAGATATCTCATCCCCTGTGTATCTAGTCTGTTCTCCTCTTTTTCTCATTCTTATTCTTATGCTGACTTTACCCTATTTTCATGTTTTCCTGATTAACTTTATATCCATAAGCCTTCCCACTTCTGTAGAATCTACCATATACTTGTATTTTATATTCTGGATCCCAGTTTACTGCTAATAGCATATTATCTGCATATAGTGCTAATTTTTTCACTTGCTCTTCAGTTTATATCGTCTTCTACCATCCTTTCTTATACCCGCTGTTAGGGGTTCCAGGTATATTGGAAACAATAAACAGGGCAGGGGATAGGCTTGTTTTGTTCCCCTTTATAACTTAATTTACTCTGATAGAGCTGGCCTTGTTTTTATCTTTGTTGTGACTTCCTTAAGGAAATTCTAAAGCATATGTGTCCAACTTTCTGAAAAGTTCCATCTCTCCAATATCTAAAGATATAATTCTGTCTGCAGAATAATTCTGGTTTAGTATAGATAACAGCCAATAAGAAGCATGTCTATTGGGGTCCTTTCCTTTCAAGCTCTCCTTACAAGAAATTGAACTGGTCCTCTCACCTACATACTATGAAGCAGTTTAGTCTACCTCTTCACTACTTCTGTGTTACAGATATTCCAAAATTCTAAAGGCAGACCAATGGTGGCAGGTGATTTCCACTTAGCTATCCTTTCCTATACTTCCATCACCTCCTGTACTGTTATTGGATCTGCCAGCTTAATCCTATCCTCCTGACTAATTTGTGTATCTTCTCCAATCTCCAAAAATTCAATTTTATCTTCTAAAGCATCATGCTGTCCTGCTTTCTCTGAATACAAATCCTGATAGGATTCTTTGAACCCCTCTAAATTTTACTTTAACTTCACCTCCCATCCTATTTTCTTTTTTTCAGATAAACCTGAAATACTTCTCTTTCTACTTCTTGTTGCCCCAATCTCATTGCTAACATTTTACTGATTTTGGAGAATCCTTTGCAAATATTTTTTCTGCTGTAATTATTTTCTTCCACAACCTTTCATCCTGTTTTTGTTAAATGAACTGCCTGGTTTCCCTTTCATTCTTACTCCTTACCAATATTCCCTTCTCCTTTCTCACTGGAACTAACCCAGCTCATTAAACAACCTATTTTTATTCCTACCCACTTTCTTTGTCACACCTCTTCCCTTGTAATTCCTGCCACACTCTCATCTTTTTACTGTCCCAGGTTTCTCCATTTCCTTCCTCCCTCCTCTTCCTCTGATATCTTTCTCAAGTAGTTTTTTTAACTATTCCCTTTCCTTCTCATCCTCCATAAGAAATGCTTTTATACTGCAGTGTCTGGCTAAACCTTAATTTCCATCTACTTTCAAAACTGAAAACATTACTGCATGGTCAGCGAGAGTTGCATGAGTTCTACCCTCAACATTTTTATGAAAAACTGGCTTTCCTAGGCAATAAAATCTTTGTCTAGTCTTAATTGACAATTACATTTCCCTGAGTAACAGGTATAGCTATGTCCCTTTCTTTCAGTTTGTTCTAACCTTTGTATATCTTACCCTTCATATAAGTTTTGCAAAATTTCCCATAAATGTACCTTTTTTACTTTCCCTCCTTGTTCTTGGTCCCTTCTCTATTTCATTTCTTCTCACCATAATGTTCCAGTCAGCCAACACCAGTATGACACCCTCCGGAAACCTTATCTCCATTAGTCTCTCACTTAACTTCCTTATTTTAATTCCAGTGTGTATATAGACTGTCAGCACTGTGTACTTTGCACTCTCATAAAAACCCTCTATCCCCAGTGTGCCTGCCCTTCCTATCTTCTACTCTGTTCTCTATCTTGAATAGCCAGCTCTTTTTCAATAATATCACCATCCCTGTTAGGCTTCTATTACTCCACAAAGCACTTGCTGCTACTCTATATTGCACTCTTTGTGATTTTCTTCTTCCTGCAGGGCTATGACCTTTGAATTGTCCCTTCTTATATATCCTAACATTCTGTCTCTCTTATTCCTACCCACGATGCCATTAACAATTCTATAGTGTATCTGGATGTTCATATTGACCAGTTATCTTTCATGTTATTCTTCTACATTTCCTCCTCTTACATTGATTAACTTCATATGCCCCTTCTTCCTTCAACTCCATATATAATTCACCCCATATGTTTAGCTCCTCCATTAATATCATTGTAAAAGACTGAACAATTGATTAGCATCCATGGCCCAATTTCCCCAAATTAACTGTATACCTATGTACATTATTCTCTTCCCCTCCCAAAGAATACTCATCTCAGAACTGGATAAAATCTCTGCTCTCCCTAAATGCTGTCAATACTATGTTATTCCATAAATGCATTAGAGAGCTTGCCTAGCTTCACTGGAATATGTCTTTCCTCTTGCCTTTGTCTCTCTTTATCACATCTTATAGACGTCTACATTCTCTTTAACTTAATTCCTCTCCTCTTATTTCATGATGCATGTGCCTCTTTTACCCTTCTAGCTAGTGACTTCTTATCAGATGTAACCTCCTGTTTGATTACCCTTATCCCTTTAAATTAGTAGCACTAAACATCTAGCAGGTATTTTCCTTAAACTCTACCATACTGTTTCCTTGATGTTTCTGCTCATTTCTTACTCCCCTCATTCTGTCTTGCTATTGCTGCATTTATTTTTATCTCTCAATATCCTTACTTTCAGTTGTAAATTCCAACTTCACTATAAATTTAACCCTGAGACTCTTCACCTTCTTTCCTCTGTTATTTCTCTCATCCCTTGCTATCTCATACCCACTTACAATTTAGATACCTTTTCATTTTATTTTCTAATGTCCAGTGATTATTGTCCATTCACTCCCATTTCACACTCTGACTAGAAGTTCCTTATAGCCGTCAACTTACATTTCCCACTTTGAAACCAAACATTGACTTTTTGTAACAAAAAAAACAAATCCTTGATTAAGTATATATTGAGTACCTGTCTGTCCTACGTCACCCCCTCTTTTTCTTATTTTCATTTAGAATTACCCTTCTGTTGACAAACCCTGATGTAGCAGCATCAACCATTCAAGGTTTCTCTGCACTGAATAAATACAAAAACAATTTCCTCCCTTTTATTATTCTTGCTAATAATATTGTCACAAAATTATATAAAGTAAAACAACTTTTCAAAACCCTTATTTAAGTCAGTCTGACTCTGTGTACCACGTTACCTTCCTTACATTCAGGTATATACATTTCAATTTGGTTATGTGAGCACCATAATTACCTCCTCTGTATCCCAACTTGGCATCACCCCAATTTCATCTTCTCGCCTCCAGCTGTATATGTCAATTTTCAGTTGTATTTTTATCTCATTGTTTCATAACCGTATGCTGTAAAAATATGCCTCCAGTGATTCTCGAATCTTCATTAAAAACGAAATCTCAAAGCAGTATGTATCTTCTCAGTTACCTTTATTTAAAATTAAGTAAGTCACCATGAGACTAAGAAGATAATGAGACTGAGCTGCCAAATCATCTCCTTGTATAGTCCTGTATAGTACCATTAAGTGTGATTGAAAGAGGGTACCAACATAAATGAGAAAAAAGGCAGTCCAACATCTAAGTCCCTCAATTTTGTTCATACAGTCTGAAACATGTTAGCACTTTTTTCCACTTATCAGATCTATTCACACTGATGTGTTAATATTTGTCCAAAATATACCATCTATAAACATGAACACTGCTCGTCACTGTCCAGTCTACATTTCTGAGTTTCCTGAACAATTGCTCTTTTTCTCTTAGTTTCTGTTGTTTTTTGAACAATGGGAGGTATTCCATCTATTTGACTAATGATAGCTCTCCTGCTGCCTACCCTTCTTCTGAATCCATTGAAGCATGTCACAACTGACAACCTTCTGTATTACTTCTATGATTTACTGGCTTCACTGACCAGTTTAACACTTCCTCATGGTTTTTAAATTGTTTGGTATGTTCCTGGAAGTATTTCCTCAGAACTGCCAGATACAACATTCTCTGTCTTATTTTCATTTCTCTACAGACTCAAATGACCTGGTTAAATGCAGTCTTCTTCCTTTGAACATCATAAAAGAAGTCCTGATCAACAGACAGTCATGCCTCATCTACAATCAACTTCTTATTAGGCATCTATAGTGGTACAAACAGCTGTTCCTTCAACTGAAACTTGAGAAATAGGATGATGATTGGTTTCAAGGGCATAGCAGCATTTCCCTGTGGCCTCCATGCTGTTCTGTTCTTCTTCTGTATGTCCTTTCTGTGTTTATCAGATCAGGATCTATCTCTGTCCACTCTTACAATTTCTGCACTGCCACTTTGTAATCTTCTTTCTCAAACCTTTCAGGCACCCCCATCAACTTTATGTTTCTTTGACTTGCCCAATCTTCCATGTCTATACAGTCTTACCTCTGCTGTATTTAGATGAACTTTCAACTTCTCATTTTCCTCAGTAAGCCCCTATGTGACCATTCAGCCCTTGCTGCACATTATTCAGACTTTTTTCTTATTACATGAGATTTTCACATAGAATGTTTTTTACTTCTTTGATTTCTTGCTATCTTCTTATCTCTGTGACTTGAGTTACACATTTCCTCTTTCTGCTTTGATTTTTCTCTTCTTTTGTCACTTTCAGTCATAGAATTCAACTTTATATGAACATACCACACTGATTTCTTAACACTTTTTTTACATCCTACAGAGCAATGGTGAAAAGGTCTGATCAGCTTGCCACCATACCAGAAGTCAGAGGAAATCACTCTAAAATTGATGTCTATGTGCACACATGCATATGTAGCCACCATGATTTGTTCATTCTCTACTTATATAACCACTGGTCTCAAGATGGAGGCATTATGTAAATCACCAACTCCTCATCCAAACACAGACACTACCTCTATAAACACAGCCACCCAACTCAATGAGTTCTTTACTAACTCTATATTAAAGCTGTCAACAGGCCCATCCTCCTCAACCCCCACTCTACTATATAACCCATCAAATAATGCCAACTCCTTCATCTTTCAACCTGTACCAGTTTACACCATCTATAGACATCTAACCAAACTTAAACCCACCACCTTAGCAATAGACAGACTACCTGCCAAATTCCTACAAGTAGCCACCAAAAGCCATTTCCTACCCAGATTCTATAATCACTAACAGATCAGTCTCAGAACAAAAGGTACCACTTCTCTGGAAAATCTCCTACATTATACCAATTCACAAAGGGGGCAACTCTACTGACCTAACAAACTACCACCCTATAGCAATACTTTCCCCACTGGCTAAAATAATGGAAAAATGTATCCACATCAGGTCCTAACACATCTCGTCTCCAACAATCTTCTTGCCAAAACTCAACATGGATTCCACCCCAACCATAGCACTACCACTGCACTCATCCATTTTAGTAACCTAGTAAATATGCAATGCAACAACGGCCAACTAGTGTCTGCAGTTTTCCTTGACTTATCAAAGGCGATTTATACAGCCTCCCATACAAAACTAATAGCATCACTCTCAGAATTAAAACTAACTACCCCCACTCTATTATGGTTTCAGGACTATCTCTCCCAACACCAACAATCTGTTCAGTGGAAAAACTCCCTGTTCCCCCTACTTCCGGTAAAACTAGGAGTACCCCAAGGATCAATCATAGGACCCCAACTTTTCACTACATTTACAAATAATCTTCACAAAGCCACCCATCTAGCAAACCTGGTTCAATATGCTGATGACTCCACCTTAATCTGCTCTGCCCCCACCCTCCAACAACTTCAAATCAAGACCCAAGAAGCCTTTACAGCCATCGAAACCTGGCTAACAAATTCCCAGCTAATACTAAATCCTAAAAAGACCCAACTTATGCTCTTTCATCCTTCCAAAGCAGCAGCACCTACTCCCCCATTCTCTCTTTCTGCATTAGATAATACCCCTATCTCCCCCGTCACACAAACCAAATTACTAGGTTTCATTACTGACAATAATATGAAATTTGACAAACACATGGCTCATACAATAACCAAAATCAACAAAAAAACTAGGTACTCTTTACAGATGTAAAAACTTCCTAACCAGCAACAATAAAGTTACCCTAGCTCATACCCATCTTCTCTCTACCTTACTGTATGCTTCTCCTGTCCTAATTGATCTAAACAAGAGCGATTTAAACACGCTATCAGTATGCTACAACAAAATAGCAAAATTCACCACAAACTCCTCCTACCACACCCACCACTGTCTGGCCGTAAAACAGCTTTCCTGGCTTGAACTCCCTAACACCTTAGATCTAAACCAACTTCTTCCAGCTCACCAAATACTGTACCAACCTGACAAAACTCTAGCTTTACAAGACCTGGTCACCCTCTACTCCAATAACTGAGAACTTAGATCCACTAACCAGGCACTAATCGCAATCTCCAAAAGCTGTTACAGCTCTGTTGACTCCCTATATTCTAGCAATATTTCCAAGGCTTGAAACCCCCTACAACTACAAATCAGGGTGCAACCTAATAAAACCATTTTTAAGAAACAACTTATTTCCCACCTAAACAACTCCTGGACATGAGGCTGTCTAGCACCTGGCTGATGTATTCTAACTCCTTTCCCCTACCCACTATCCAACCTCCTCTTTAAAACTCCCACAATGCACTATATATTATCACACGTTACTTGTAACTGCCTAGCACCTGGCTGACATATTCTAACTCCTTTCCCCTACCCACTATCCAACCTCTTCTTTAAAACACCCACAATGCACTATATATTATCACATGTTACTTGTAACTGCCTAGCACCTGGCTGACATATTCTAACTCCTTTCCCCTACCTACTATCCAACCTCCTCTTTAAAACTCCCACAGATGCACTATATATTATCACACTTTACTTACCATCTCACTGCCGCCTACTCCTCACTGCCCCAGCTATACCCACTAACTCTCCCCTAGACCAAGATGAAAAGCTTTCTTTTAAAATGTCAATGCACCTCATATGAACTTGTCTATATTCTCCTCCTTTTTTAGTTTTTACTTTCTTGTCTTATCTTCAGTGCATCTTCAAGATTATCTATACTAAACATACAGTATGAACAACCATCATATGTTACTACCTGCTATACTTTTAATTGTATATCTAAACCTCTATGCTTATGTAAATATCTTATGCAATCATATGTTATTGTCTGCTATATTTTTATAACTGAATGTGTAAATATCTTATGTATAGTATGTTAGCAATTGTTCTGGAGAGTTTCTCCCCGGGCCTCCACTGAAAATGGACAGCTCTGTCCAGTCGGACCTCCCTGGTAAACAAATGTAAAATAAATAAATAAATGTTGAAAGAGTATGTTTGCATATGACAGATTTTATCTCATGGATTGTATACATGTTTGCAATTTCTATAAACATCAATAGGAAATTCAGTTTTAGTAGTAACTATTGCAACTTAGAATATTATACTAAAATCATCTGAGGGAGTATTCAGATTCAGTGCAGATAAGAACAATTCCATACAAACCTGAGTAAGTCTGAGTGAGTTGTTTGATGAAAGCACTTAAACAAAAATCTTCCCCGGGATTCATGAAGCTTGCGGCAGGCGCACACATAGCGTAGGCGTTATAACGCCAAATATGGCCGCCGAGCGATTCAGGTATGATCTAATTCCACGTGCACTACCAGCGTACGCCAGATCTGCACAGCCCCAGGCGTAGGTATGCAAATCACCCCATGTGCAGTGTTGCACCATGCAAATGAAGGAATATAGCGATTCATGAAGTGGTGCAGGCGTAGCATAAGCCCACGGAAATGTAAACCAAAAAACACGGTTTACATTTTCCCAAACATAACATCGGAGCTATGGAAGAGGGCCAGACCCAGGTATCACAACGTGAACATATGCCAATGGCAAAATACACAGCCAATGGCATAAGAAAAGATGCACAACACGTAAATAACAACAATTAATGTCATGTCCACAGTAATGCACAGCAGAACCGCAGGGCATGTGTGCGGAAGCTGTAACATAAAGAAATAATATAAAAATGTCATAAAATCGCAACGTAATAGAAATCAGGTTTGCAGCATAACACACAATGGTAGGCATGGAACACCACAACCAAGGTGCAAGGGTTGCTAAGGGCTTGCGATAGTGTTCGGCACGGTAACTATGAATTAGTAGTCAATGCCATGCAAATGAGGCAGATAATACTGAATCGCAAATGTCCCGCCAGAGGAAGGTTGTCCCATACGGCGCAGCGGTATAACACAGAGGAGTGGCTCAGAGGAGATACATGACATCAGCAGAGGGGTGTGCCACTGTAGCACTAAGCACATTGGAGCATTGCAAATCTGGCCTGTCCGTTGCTAAGCAAAGCTGCAGGATAGGGGTGGGGAGGAATTGTTTAGCTGAGAGCACACATGGTGGCCAAAAGCACATGTGTACGAGGATGAAAACGTGCCCGAAACCCAGTAATCGGATGCACGCGCCGCAAACAATAGCAGAAACTGGAAGGTCAGGGGAAGGAAAGGAAATGCGGAAGTAGGATAATTGGAGTACTAATGAGCAATCAACACCAATCAACCCATGAAGGCCAATCGACGGCAGCTGACAAGTCCGCTTGCAGAAACCCACAAACCAGGATAGGGGAGGCATGTGAATGCAAAGAAAGGAGGGGAGGTATTGGATTGCAAAGATAGGAGACCTGACACAGCAGATCAAAGCAAACCGACAGCAGACCGGCAGTAGCACACATAACGCAAGATACGCCAGGTCCAGGAAAGCACAAATGAAAGTAGGCTGCAGGATGCACGCCAGAAAATGGTAGGTGCAACGTGCATAAATGTAAAGGGAAGGTCAAGAGGTAATCCACGGCAGGCAAATGTAATTCAAAACCAAAGGCATCACAATAGTAGTTCCGGCAGTAAAACACATGACATAACCTGTAGCTACGAACGTACATACACACCCTATGACATCATCGGTGTTCACAGCACAATAGTATAAAGTGTATAAGCACCCAACACACATCTGTGTATTCCCAAACACTGCACCATAGGTGTAAACACACTGGGAACTTTTAAAATGTACATGTTGAATGCCGAGAATCAGGGAACAAAAACAGTAGCAAACCACTGGTGTGGAATCAGCAACCAGAAAGCAAGCAAGATGTAACGATTTTATTGTAACAAAGACAAGGTTGAGCGCTTTCACCCACAGAAGGTGGGCTTCATCAGAACAATTAACAATAGCAACTCCGTGATTTAAATACTCAATTTGGCACCAACTGAAACTGTTTATATTTAAAGCTATAACACTTTCAATAATAACAGGTCCTAAAGTACTGCAAATTCCATATCATATGCATTTCACAAAATAATCTGAAATATTCATACTTTAGGCATAAAATATTAAACATTGATATCTATGGAAGTAGTTGGGATTTGAACAAATATCTAACTTATAAATAATAAATTGTAAATTATTAAAATGTTAAAATGTGTCGATGAACTCTATAAATATTGTAAATACTAATAAAAAACACTAAAATAGCTCAAAATCAGAATGCAAAACTAAGAATGCAACATTACTAACATACAAAACACTAAAAAACAGTAAAATAAATACTCTCAATATTCCAGAATAGGTTTAACCGAAATAAATTCATTTAATCCCGGTGGTGTAGTAGCATCTGTCAGAATTTGGCAATAACATTCCCTGAATGCTAATTTACCTTTGATGTTACCCCCCCTGGGATTTTGCTTAACACTTTCCAAAATACTAAATCTAAACTCATGTTCTTCACCCTTATTCATAATGTGTTTGGCTAAAGCATTTTTATCATCTTTTTTCCTAATACTGTATGTGTGTGCATAAATCCTCTTTCTAAAATGTTGTTCCGTCTTTCCTATGTAATAGGAAGGACATGCCATGCATTTAGCCAAATATACTATGTATTTAGTATTACAGTTTCCTCTTTTAGGATGTATCCTAGTCCTATTATAATTCCTTAACACAATATCTCTTTCATCTGAAATATACCTACACTGACTGCAAGCACCACATTTATTAGTGTAGATAGAATTGTGTGTTCCCTTCTGCCTAGTTCTATTTTCCAATAAACTTTTTAGATTATGTCCCATCCTGTATACAAAACTAGGCTTAGTTTTGGACAATAACTACATATTTTAAGAGGGTGAGATTTTTAGACAGATCAAAGGCGTAGCTATGGGGGCTGCCTGTGCCCCCATATACGCCAATCTGGTAATGCTTAATTGGGAGGAGAAGTTTATATTCTCCAGTGAATATCAAGGGAGAATCCAATACTATTCACGTTTTCTGGATGATATTTATATCATATGGGAAGGGGATCAGGCCTCCTTTAATAATTTTTTCACCTATTTGAACAAAAGCAGTGATTTTTTTAAAATTTACTTCAACTAGTAGCAACGTTGGAGTACCTTACCTAGACACTTTAGTTAGCAGGGAAGACCGAGTATTTAAGTCCATAATACGCAGGAAAGAAGCATTCACCAATTCCTATTTAGACTTCGAAAGTTGTCATCCTAACAGGACTAAAAGAAATATTTATAAGGGGCAATGCATAAGGGCACTCAGAATGACATCTGATTATGCAGATATGTTGAAGGAAATACAGTTCATCACATTTTTATTTACCAATAGGGGATATAATATACAGATGATGGAGAAAATTAGTACCAATGTGATAGCGCAATGGGGAACAAAATATACCCCTTTATTAGGAACCAAAACTTCCACGACCACAGTGTCTCCTGTGGTATTCAACAACAGTGCGAATACCAATGCATATAGTAGATCGTGCATTATTGAATACGGTCCTTTTAGTAATCATATTAAGGAGATAATGATAAAGCATTGGCACACTTTATTAGTGAATGATGAATTAATCGAATTATTAGGAACTAAGCCTAGTTTTGTATACAGGATGGGACATAATCTAAAAAGTTTATTGGAAAATAGAACTAGGCAGAAGGGAACACACAATTCTATCTACACTAATAAATGTGGTGCTTGCAGTCAGTGTAGGTATATTTCAGATGAAAGAGATATTGTGTTAAGGAATTATAATAGGACTAGGATACATCCTAAAAGAGGAAACTGTAATACTAAATACATAGTATATTTGGCTAAATGAAATGTCCTTCCTATTACATAGGAAAGACGGAACAACATTTTAGAAAGACGATTTATGGAGACAGATACAGTATTAGGAAAAAAGATGATAAAAATGCTTTAGCCAAACACATTATGAACAAGGGTGAAGAACATGAGTTTAGATTTAGTATTTTGGAAAGTGTTAAGCAAAATCCCAGGGGGGGTAACATCAAAGGTAAATTAGCATTCAGGGAATGTTATTGCCAAATTCTGACAGATGCTACTACACCACCGGGATTAAATGAATTTATTTCGGTTAAACCTATTCTGGAATATTGAGAGTATTTATTTTACTGTTTTTTAGTGTTTTGTATGTTAGTAATGTTGCATTCTTAGTTTTGCCAGTATTTGCAATATCTATAGAGTTCATCGACATATTTTAACATTTTAATAATTTACAATTTATTATTTATAGGTTAGATATTTGTTCAAATCCCAACTAATTCCATAGATATCAATGTTTAATATTTTATGCCTAAAGTATGAATATTTCAGATTATTTTGTGAAATGCATATGATATGGAATTTGCACTTTAGACCTGTTATTATTGATGAAAGTATAGCTTTAAATATAAACAGTTTCAGTTGGCGCCAAATCGCGGAGTAAATCACGGAGTTGCTATTGTTAATTGTTCTGATGAAGCCCACCTTCTGTGGGTGAAAGCGCTCAACCTTGTCTTTGTTACAATAAAATCATTACATCTTGCTTGCTTTCTAGTTGCTGATTCCACACCGGTGGTTTGCTACTGTTTTTGTTCCCTGATTCTCGGCGTTCAGCGTTGGACTCTCGCCATTCATCTTTTTTAGTACTCACGCTGGTGGTTTTTAAAATGTACATGTTGGGAGCTGCCATAGCTGTGATTCATCAGCATGTGTTAGAGACTGACGGTGTTGTGGAGGATGATGCCGACAACCACCGCAGGCCTCGGAGGAGAAGGCGAGTGTTCAGACCAAGGGTAACCTACCAGGGGCTACATGACCTGGAGATAGTAGAGCATTACAGGGTGGACAGGGACATCTTACAGCAAATAGTGGAGCTGTTCTGGCCACGCCTGAGAACCAGAAACAACAGAGGGGAACCCATCACAGTGGACATGAAGGTATGTGTAAGCCTGCGAATACTGGCCACAGGTACATTTCAAAGGCCAACTGGAGATATAATGGGTATCTCACAGGCATCAGCATCCAGGGTACTACACCAGTTCCTGGATGCCATGTTGCCACATGCCAATGAGCAGATATACTTCCCCAGAACTCAGGAGGAGTTGGCCAGCAATATGCGTCACTTCCACCATGTGGCACAATACCCGGAGGTACTGGGTGCGATAGACTGCACGTACATACAAATCAAGTCACCACCCGGTGAGCAGGGTATGCGCTCCATAAACCGCAAGGGATTCCACTCCATCAACTGCCAGGTCGTGTGAAATGCCCAGGGCATTATTATGGATGTGTGTGCTGGCAGCCCTGGAAGCTACCATGACTCCCATATCTGGCATGCCTCACAGCTGTATCAGGTATTTGTCAGCGGGGACATCCCACATGGCCAACTTGTGGGGGATGCTGGCTATGCACTGGAGCCGAGGATGATGACTCCCATCAGAAATGCACACACACCCATGCAAGAATGCCATAATGAGGCACACGCACAAACCAGAATCATCATAGAGCGTGTGTTCAGGATGCTGAAATCACGGTTCCGGTGCTTGGATACATCTGGTGGGGCCTTGCAGTACTCTCCAGGCACGTGTGCCCACATCGTCATAGTATGTGCCATGCTACATAATATGATCCTGCGGAAGCAGCTGCAGCAGGTACAAAATGGTGAAGGCCCTCATAGCCCATGCCAATTGCCAAGGCCAGTACAGGCACAGAGGGATTCAGACCATGAACACACTGTGCGAGCCCCAGTAGGCAGACGGAGGCGTGCCCAATATGCCTAGGCCTTGGCAAAGAGGGAACGTATAGCACATACACTGACCATGTAGGCCCCTACGGACTGACACCTCTCCACCTGCACACACAGTAAAATGGATGGCACACAAACATGACCACCTGTAAAGTGTAATGTATAGGTGGCCCAATGTGTGACTCCTACATAGGCAGCCCTCAAACATTGTAAACACAACAGCCAGTGCAACACAGAATGCCAACACCTGAACAGTACATGAGTCTTACAGCATATGGTGGTGCTGTGTGCCTGTCACGTTCCGCCAGATATAGATATATATATATATATATATATATATATATATAGATATATATATATATATATATATATATATAGATATATATATATATATATATATATATATATATATATATAGATATATAGATATATAGATATATAGATATATATATATATAGATATATAGATATATATATAGATATAGATATATATATATGTACACATATGCATATATATAATACAGATAGAAAGGGGAATAGAGGGATATATGGTGATATAGATGGATTCAGCGATATCTGCAAATATGATAGATAGTTCAACGACATTCATAACATCTTGGAGGTACTAATAAATAGGATATCGCCAACCATGGAATGTGTAACATACCGACATGCGTAACCACGAGGCTGAAAGACTGATAGAACACAGTACCGGAACAGTACATCCGCGAGTAATAGTATGATGATATGAAGGGATGGTTAGTCACCGGTGACGGTGTCGCGGTCCACGTAGGTACTGTGTTCAACCATGTCTGTGAGTGCCGTAGTCTGTGTAAGTGTGCTTTGAGGGTGCCGTGTGCGCTTCTGTGTGACTGTAATGTGTGTGTGTGTCCGCAGCATGTGTATGTTGGTGCCAAGTCAGAGGCAGACCAGTATGGTAGGTGTGGGTATAGCTAGCCGTAGGCATACGTTTACTACCTGTACCACAGTAGGAGAGACATCCCCACCCTGCCAGGTGTGTCCTGACATAAAACAGTACAAAGGGCAAATGTCCGAGATGGTAGGACATAAATATGTCCCATATATAATATAACAGTCGTATTTAATAGTTATGCCTGTATGTAAGAAACTTAAATGTTACATGCAATATGATAAGTATCCAAAGTCACAACAATAGGTGTGTAGTGAGGATAAAAGTATGTGCTACCTGTGTACTGACCGTGGCTACGTGTTGGAAGGTAAACACTGCTTTGTGTCCCGCAAGTGTCCAACAATGACCATATGATAAGGTGGCAACCCATGGCAAACAGGCTCTTTTAACAACACAACCACAATGACTGCAAATATCTGGGACAGAAATACAAAGGATACCTGTCACCTACACATATCCCCTGATATATCGCTGCAATTACGGAGGTATACAAGTAGCAAGCTCACCTGCAGATGATATAGAAAGCAATTAACAATGGCCCAACGTACAATCCCGTAACATAAGTCTACTAACTGTTAGCTCTCTAATCAGGGACGGAGCCCACACACATATATACGGATTATGTAGAAATGCAAGGCCCACAAACCGTATATGTTACGTACAACCACTGATATCCCCCACACTAGAAACTAAAGCAATACAAACTGTAATAGCAGCACAAACATCCAGTCAGTCAATTACATCTGCAGAACCCTCAACATACCGTGTGAGAGACACAATTAAAGGCGACATGTAAAATTGCAGGCGTTGTATAATGGAACAAACAGCCATGTTACAGGTATTGATTGCAATACTCCGTTAACAGACGTCGGGATGACAAGTACACCCACATGTTGAACCAAATACTGTATCTGTCACACACAATCCATGGGGGACATGAATCTAAACTATACTTGTCTCCATGCATAGCAGTTGCAGTTACTCATAACAAAACACAATACAGACCGTCTCCCCGAAAGTAGGGCAAATAGGCAACGCCCAAGTGGAGAATCCAATTATACCCCACTGTCGCCGCGTAATGTGCGAATGGAGTAGCTGCACAGCTGATATGCAAGTAATTAGTCACTCAAGAGCACCAATTGGCGGGATGAATCCACATGTTTCAGGTATCGATGTATATAAGGATGACTTGCCAGACATTCAAACCGTATGCTAATACCGAAAAACAGTTGAAACACTGTGAGAGAGATAGAAACGAAATGCCGTAACGACAACAAGGTATGTAGAACGCCTGATATGTAAGGTTATGTATAGCATGATCTGTATTAATTAGTTTTACTGTATGTATAGCCTGGTTTGCATTAATTAAACGTGTCCGCAATGCATAAAGTGGGGAAAGGTATTGATGTAGTGATGTCTTGCTGAGCATACTAACGCTTGTAGAATCTGTGCGTCCAGCAGTGGGACACAAGGTACACAGCACAGACACCTGAAAGGATACTGCATGAGGCCATTAAACAAAACAATGCCATACAACCCGCCATCAGTGGTAGGGTATGTCCAACAAGGACGTGCCATAGCAGCGGATAGTATATGTTGATATACTGTCACAGCACGCATGTGTATGGGTAAATAACGTTAATGACATATGTAAGGTGGTCCCGCTGAGCAAGTATGCTTTGCATCATGGGATACTATGTGAAATATGTGTAATGTATAGTACTATAGGTAGATATGACAGTTATTCTACACAGCATAACAGGCATATCATGCATACCACAGGTATCGTCTATTGGTATGTACAATAACAGGATACATATGGCCTGTAGGTATGGGACATAGTAATAGCATGATAGCTAAACTAAATGGAAGGGCTACCAAGTAACCATGCACAAAGGACATGTAATAGCTTCACAGGTGCATAGTGGGGTACTATGCAGTCTGGCAAGTCCATGTTTAAGCACAACTACCGTGTTCACACTAGTGGCACCTCTCTAGGGTAGTGTCCTTTGAACTGCAGAGCCATGTGTCACCTGCACCTCTGCACAGCACAGCCACTGCAGTGATCCCAGGCCTACATGTGTCTCCCAACCACCAAGGGAGGTATCACATGAACAGTGCTACTAAGTGTCCCTGCGTGATGTACAGAGGACTTATGTTCTACAGCATGGTGAGTGTCCTGTTTGGGAATGTAACCCAGAAGCACATCCCACTCATTGTGACGTGTATGCACATATCCATGAGCATGTTGCTCACAGTGGCCTCTGCTTATGTTGCGTATGAGGAGTATATCCATCAATAATGTTGTGGACATGGGCCCTGTCTGATCAACAGAGGTCACTCCTGAGTATGTAGTATGCAAATGTGTACAGATGTGGTGTCCGTAGTGCAGCCACATATTTAAACTGTCAGAGCTCAGTAAACGTCATGGCATGTTAATGTTGTGGCATGTAAAGCTGTAGCTGTTGTGTAAGGTACACCCTAAATGGGGTGGTGTACCCTTGAATGTGTGTAGATGTCTTGAGTTCAGAGGTACAATGGGTGCCTATGTACCAGTTACACACCCAGTACAGATAGGTGTGGCCACGTAGGAGGATATCCACGCCACAGTGGCAATACGGTAACCACAGCAGTGGGTGCGACATATGTGTGTCCTGCAAACATGTACAATGTGATATGTATGTAGGGGACTACCATCCATGTGATAGTGGGTGAATGGTGTAATGCAAAGGTGATGTGCATGCACCTTGAGTCATGCAGCTTGATGCCATGATAGTCATATTATGTATCTGTCACAGTGACACCCGTATGGTTGGAGTCAGTATCAGCTGGTGGAGCAATCATGGCGCCCGGTATGTAGGGGTTCTAAAGCTAGGCAGGGAAAGTCCCCTGTGCCAGCCTGTTCCGCAGGGAAGCATATACTTAACATGAGGGGCCCTATGACTGAGGACTGTGGTATGCCAAAGTACCTGACATGTAGTAGGTACTATGGTATGCTGGACTCACTGTGTGTCCTGTCCATGAGCCACATAGCATAACACCCTGAGGCACAGGGTACGATGTGCAGGTGTATGTGTATGTTGTCAATACCAGAATGGGGAATGATGCTGAAAGGCAATGAGAGGACAATGTAGGATGTGTGGACTCCTGTCCCATCAGCAACTGCCCTGGTAACTGTATGAAAGGAGTCCACCATGTGTAGGGGCCATTCTCTGGCCTTAACAAGCCCAACCCAGGTGACAGCAGAGGACGGGAGACCAACAATGTCTCTGAGAATGACGTCCTTGACGATGTGCCCCATAGCCACGCAGAACAGTCCAGTCAGGTGTGTAGGACTATAGTCCCACTCGTGCAATGCGGTGCCACCTGTGTGTAGTGTGATAAATGCTGCTGTGTGCCATTCAGGGTCTACAATGTCTGAAACAAGGCTGTTACTGAATATGGTGGCCTAGTGGGGAGACAAGTAAGTCAGAGGTTGGTGGACATCACAGCCTGGGACGTTGGAAGTTGACATGGGGCCAGTGTCCCAGGACACATAGAGTGATGGTCAGTACTGTGTAGGTGTGACCACAGGGACACCACAATGTACATGTATGGATTGCGGCCCTGTAGTGAGTGAGAGGGTGTACTGTCAGCATTGAATCCATCCTCCAGCATGTTGCCAACAATACCTGGGTCTGCAATGTTCCTGAGTGACTGTTGTATGTGACAGCAGATATGGGTGTTGCCATTGAATACTGACATACCACCATAATGCCTGGTGGTACACCCCGGAATGTGTGGCAGTCATGTTTAAGTAGCTAGTCTTGGAGTATGTGATGAGGGACCCTGTGGCCCCACCACGGCTGACCAGTGAGCCACCCCACACATGGGAATGTACACCACTGTGCAACAGCCTACACCTGTTGTTGTACATCATATGTTCGTGGAACATGACCACCAGAGTGGCGTCTGTTATCTGGTGTGTACCATCATGGCTCTGTTTGGAATAGCATGATCCATGCAGTTGTGTACATGCTAATTAAGTGCACTGGGGTATGTGTCAGCATTTGTATGTGCATTGTCCATCTGCACGGGTGTCATGATGTTAACAACCGCTGTCAGCAGACGTCTGTAGTAGGTGTAGTAATACACATGTACTGTGTATGCTGTGATGGGTGTGTTTCCGGGATGTGGCTAACAAGGTAGATTAGCATATGTTCAGAATCCACCAATGAGGGGATAACCCCAGGTGTGTATCACCAGTCACATGGTGGTAGTGTTCATGCCAAGGGTAATGTAGGTCTTGGAGGTGGTGTGTATGTGTTGATCCAGCAGAGTGGAGGGTATAACTCATGGATGTGTCGGTACATGAGTGGCTATCCCAGTGAAGTGTGGGGTAGTGTCAGTCACACATCAGTAGTAGCTGAGGCCCACTGTCCACTATACCACCATAGAAGGTATGTTACCCATGGGGTATGATGTTGACTCTGTCTCTTGTTACAATGTGTATAGCAGTCCTGGACACAGTTAGTTGCACGTGGAGCACCTCTGATGCATTGTGCTAAGCAACTTGCCAGGATGTGTGCACAACATAGTGGGATATGGGAACCCCTCAGCTCTGGGTGTGCCGGTCTAGGTATGTGCCTGGAAGGTATGGTCCGTCTATAACCTGTCATTGCAGGTGTGCTCTGCAGAGCCTACAGGCAGGTCCCAATCACTGCAGAGATGTTGGAGTGGTGCACTATAAGGTGTGCCTTGCCTGCGTGTGTCACAGGGGAAGATGCAAGCAATGTGTCACATGACCCCATGTCACGCATGCCAGTTACCGCCCTGCCAGTGACAGTTATAGGAAACTGTGCAGGACAGGCAGTATAGCAGCAGCAAGAGCCTAGCATGTGAGCTGTACTCCCAGGGCCGACAGGTGCAAGTTATCTGTGCCACAGCATTGTGTTTGACCAGGACAGTCATAGCGGACAGATACCACATGCCTGTGGAATGACAATAGGAGCATAGGCAACTGTTGAAGTGACACAGTCGGTCATTGTGCAGTGGTATCGTGTCTGGACGAATGCAATATGCTCCCCAGGGCTAGGCCCACAACCTCAGGGCTATAAGACTGGTGAGCTATTGCATGCCCCTGCACACGTAGTCTGTGAAGTGGCATCACAGGGCAGTCACACTAACATGGCGAATGACAGACATATCGTACATGGTGAGGTGTGGCATGGGTGCATAGGTTATGTTGCAGAAGCAGTTACCCGACAGCAAGATGTAAGTGACTAACACCTTGTGTAGCCTGCTGTGTGGAACTGCAGTGTGACACCCTACAGAGTCAGCTATGATTGGTGTGTTGTGAATGTTATAACACACTATTGGCTGTATGTGGTGGGCACACATGAGTCTGTGGGCTATAAGCTGGTGATGTTGTCTTCCATGATGGGGGCTACCTCTGGTGCCTACAGTGAGTATGGAGACGTACTGCACAGGTTGTCCTCGTAGGTGTGGCCAGTGGTGTAGATTATGTGAGACTATGTGATGGGTGGGGTGTGTTGCGAATGTTACACATCCCCAAATGACTGTCAGGTGCAGTCAGGGTTGGCGACAGCATTACCCCAGCCATAGCTGTCAGCCTCCTGTCCCCAAAATGAGGAACATTAGCCCTCATACAGTGTGACAAATGGGCGAAACGTGGAACACTTACAACTGGCTTACTAACAGCATCAACTAGGAAGGGCATATGATGGCTAAAATAGGCTGGTGTTATGTATAAAACAGATATTCCAATGAATTACTATGATTCTCATCTATCTAGCCATGGCTAGCAGGTAAACTATGTACAACAATGAATGTGTGACAGACCCTTCCAATGTGGAACCTTGAGGAACATGCACCTTTTAGAACCCCAAATGAGGTACGTTCCCCATAATGAGGTACACCTGAGAGCTATGGGCCCAGCACGGCTGCAGACGTGCATCCCCCACAGGCTGTAGTGCCGTATGTTGGGAAGTGAGCGTTGAATGTGTACACGAGACAATTGCTCTATTGCCACATGTACGACATATCCCTCATATAGACAGGCAGTAGCACTGGTATGTGACAGTTGGACATGCCTGCATTTACAACCATGTCCCACAGGATATGTGCGTTATGTGTGTACAACAGCTGTTGTACCTTAAGCAAGCTGGGAAGTGTAGGACAGCCAGTGTACCTGTGGGAAATGGTGTGGAATGGGTGCTATAGTAATCATTAGCTCATGACATGCTCACATGTTCTGAACAAGTGCCTAGCATGACCATACAATACAGATAGGGTGTTGGATAATATCAACCCACAAGTGGTGATGACAGTCATTTAGGGTGGCACCGTACTATAACCCTGCTGAGTATGGTGTGCATGTCCATGAACCATTAGCATTGTAGATGTTAGCAGTACAGATGTACAAGATAGCATGGATATTTGATTACAAATACCTTTGCATGTCACAGATGTGTTCCACTAGTGGCCTGTTGACAGACCCACAACTACAAAAGGTGCAAGAGTGACATGTGCACAGCACATCTGTGCCAGATACAGTAGAACAGGGTTAATGTGTTGTACCCCACCCTCATTGTAGCCCATACCACACACACAAATGTTAGGCATCTGTGTATGTAAGGCTGTGAATGGCCATGACCTATCAGTTTAGCTGTGTCAAGGTTGTGAACAACATACAGAATGGGCTGTGTGTGTGTGTGAGGTGTGTGACATATGTGCACAGTCTGATGGATGATACCAGCAGTGTCACTGCTAGGTGAACATCCCTGTACCCATAAACTGCTACCTAGGCTGTGGTCAACATTATGGACACTGTGTAAGGGATGGTGCTGTGCAGTGCACCCCCGACATGGTGACGTCTCCAGTCCCCTTAGGTAGTCATCTGAGGTACCCATGTCATGTCAGGGTGCCATCCATGAGCACGGAGATCAGTGGCCAGGCATATACAGCACTGTGGTGACCAATATTGGATCACATACCACCTGTAAGGGGTAATGGCTATGCATGGATGTGCGATAACAGCCTTCACAATCCACACCTCCACTATGCAGCATGCCATCTACCTTGCAGAAGGACATTTGCTACACCATGATGATGGACATGCAACATGTCCATATCCTGATCTATATGACATATGTCATGGACAGCCACCATCCTAATACTAGGATCGCCACAGGCTGGACATATCCCTGTGCCATATATGTGACATACTCCCACCATACCATGCAACCCTGTCCATCAAAGCTGCAGATGTCATCCCAGTCATACATGGTGTGATGGCCACATGGTAGATGTACTATCAACTGACTGGATAAGTAATGTGGCACTGATGCAGCTTGCGGTGGCACAATGGCCATCTGTAACAGTGTGGAAACAGTGCCCACACATGCTATGGTTGATGAACATCCCTGCGAATGTCGTCTGACTATCCATTGTCCCATGTCTATCACATGTGTAATACAGGTGATCCGTGTCAGGATGTTGAACAGTTGTACAGTGCTGTGTAGATGTATATGGCAAAACACATGCATGTACAGGTGTCCATGCGTATGTGTGCATTGTCACTGCTCAAGTCCATTCCGGCTGTGTCTGTGTTGATATGTGACATATACACAGCATGCAGGTCAAAAGTAGTACCGTGGACACATCGAGGCATGTGCAGATAGGTAAGTACACAAGTTCAGGCAAATAGACATGCCCACAGCAAGACAGCATGTACATGGAGTATGAACACTGTAATGAGGTGACACACATATATGGTGATGATATCCAATGCATAATGGGTGTGACATGTGTGACACAAACACGTCAGTCGTGTCAGTGTCATGGTGCTTTGCAAAGATAACTGTGCAGATGCAGTAGATGCCATAGAAATGTATGTGCAGCAGTATCTCTGTACATCTCTGAAACTGTGACCTGTCACCATCATTATGTTTTACAGATAATGCCCCGTACATGCCTCCCAGCATACACCCGCCAGGAGGATGATGTCCTCATCCCACAGCTCCATGACAACTATGACTTGTTGTTCAGCCATGTGCCACAGCATGCCCAGCAGCGGGATGACCTGTGGCAGGATCTACGCAGGAGGGTGAACGATGTGGGTGGCCATAACCGCACCTACCAGCAGGTGCGCAGACACTGCACGGACCTGATATGACATGCAAAACAGCGTGCCACTGCAATCGCCAGGGAACAAGGTGGAACAGCTGGTGGGCCACCAACTCAGCCCCCACTCACACACACCGAGGAGCTACTGGCCAGTCTGGGGACACCCAGGGAACAGCATCAAGAAACACTAGCTGCCATCGTGGAGGTGTGTGTCTCCCAACCAATGAGCCTGGAGTTGCCTGGTAAGTCAGTAATGCACATATGGCTATTATATCCCATGTAGTTGCATGTGTCACTGTACATAATGTAAAGTAACAACATATGCCAGGTATGTGGACACACATGCTGCATACTACAGTATGCTACGTTGTGTATGCACACATGTGCATACTATATGCTATTACACAGGTGAATGTGTGCACATGCACAGTGCAACCTGTGGCTGTCATACAGTCATGGATAATGTTCATACTGGTGTGTCACCCCTATACAGGTACTTCTGGCGTGCCGCACAGACATGGGTCCATTGCAGGTCATCAGTATCAGGCATGTTACAGTGTAGATCTATTTGCCATGTGGCCAGTTAACACTTGCACACCTGATGTTTGTTCCAGTCACGATATGCAGGTCGCACCACCATGCATTCACACACACACCACCCATGTGCAATATATTCACACGTAATGATACACAGACATGAAACCACAGTACTTGTCATTGCGACATGTGTGGACAGCTGTGCATACAACGGTGGAGGTGTTCTACAATGGAGGCATATGTAATATGCATTAGAACAACATGTGTAGTACGCACACAGTACCGCACAGTGAGCTGTGATATGGATAGCCCACAAGTGTCACCATTGTGTCATATGCCCCTGCATCGGGTGCACACATTGTGATGTGCCACCTGACATGTCCCAGACATGTAGTGTTCTGTTTGCAGTATTGTCACACTATCACATGACCTATACCCCACATACCAAACATACAACCCGTTGTCTGCATAGACCTGTGGAATGTGACATATCTGACATGTATGGGTGTATGTCATATGGGACTGCACAGGCATGTGGAGAAGATGCCCATCACACACAATTGGCCACCACATGTGCACACACGGCCATGGGGGATGGCCAGAGGCATGTAGGCACACAGTACATGGGATGTGTATAGACCCTGTTGCACATTGTCCACACATGGTCCAATTATAGCCTTAGTTGACCAATTATACAGTTGATGTGGTACAGTGGACAACCTAAAAGCCTGTGCACAGCTACTGGAGGTGTCACTGAAGTCTACCATATACGATCTTTCGAACATCACGACTGTGTTGCAGTTATGGCTATGCAGTGTGTACATATTATGCATTCTACAGCAACATACATGCCTCATGTTGCCATGAAATGGCACAGTGTCTGTACTTCACACTGTATAGCAATGTAGATGGCTCACGCTACCCTCCCGTGCTCATGCACATTTGCTAAACATGCATTCTATCTGTAGAGCATACACACAACACTGCAATGTGAAGCCCATTATGATGCTGTACATGTATCAGGACACCATTGTGTCAAACATGTATGCATGTTAATGCACATGTCAGCAAATTACATGTCAAGGTCAGGTCAGCCATGTGTACTTTTATCCTGTTCTGGGCCACATGGTGTATCATGGGGATGCATGCATACTACCATGATTGTGTGGACTGCATGGCTACTGATATGACACCTGCCTGCTGTAGTGTGCACCCCAGGGAGGTATGCTTACTAACACTATTAATGCCTGAGCTGCATGCCCTCTGCTCTATTGCAGACATGCTGCATGCCATCTGACAAATCACATGCATGGTGTGTCTGTATGTGTCTGTGTGTGTGTCTGTGTGTGTGTCTGTGTGTGTGTGTGTGTGTCTGTGTCTATTGTACTTTACAGTATTTCTTTGCATTCACAGGTGATGTAGGTGTGTTACCCTCCTGTGGTCCATCTGATGTTAGTGTCCCCACAGATACTAGCGGTGATGAACATATGCATGAGGTACAGGCAGGGTTGTCAGGGGCTGAATCTGTGCCAATGGTTACCATCCCAGCTATGTCCCCCTCTTCCCCACACACAGTTCTGCTGCCAACACATACCGCATCACCGGTGGCCATAGAGGAAGGACAGTCAGTGTCTGTTGGCGTGGAACAGGAATGTGTGGTGGCTACAGAAGGTGTGTCTACACACTATAGTGTCAGTGTAATGACTGCAGATGTGCCACACAGGCATGTGGCCGGTGCTGCTCGTAGGAGGACCTCTGGCAGACACGCACCTGCAGGACAGAGCGCAGCAGCTGGTATCACCAGACTGTAAAGGCGGCACAGGCACGTGCTGAACAGCAGAACAGAGAAGGGCAGAGGCTGCAGAGGGCTGCTATCCATACCCTAAATGACAACATCCAGGCATTGGCAAATGCTCAACAGCAGATTGCTAATGTTCTGGATAGGCGACTAGGTGAAATGGTCAGAATCCTTGACCGAGGCATGGCAATCCGCGAGCGGGAGCTGTCTGTGCTGGAACACCTGGTAGGAGTGAGGCGTAGGCCACATGGACGTAGGCCAGCAACACCACCTAGTGTAGGTTGACGTGAGCATGCCACCTCACATGCCCGCTCCCATAGTGCCGGTAGTAGTAGCAGTGCAGCTGCTGCTGCGCTGTCAACACCAGGACATAGCAGGCCACATGGACATGGCCCTGGATGGTCTTTGCGGGGACACGTTTCCAGCGAACATGTGTCGTCGGACAGTAGCCACTCTGTACCTACACCTGGTAGTGCCCGTGCAACCCCAGGCAGGCACAGGTCACGTGGCCGTGGACAGACACAGTGAGCTGTACAACCTGCACTGTACAATCTGGGGCTGTCAATTATACCCCATGTAGGCATCACAAATGGCAGAACTGTGTACATACATACACGCACACAGCAAACACAACTGTAGGGCTCCACAACATCCACATGCATTCTGCACAGACATGTCCAGTCAACTCACTGGCCCTTACACACACACATGATGTTATCCATTGGTGCAGCCTATGCCCCTGGCAAACATATCACCCTGTGCATATGATGAAGCCTGTGCTGCATCCCTGTCATCCACACCATCGGTGCAGGGTTATGCACAAATATTCTGATGCACAGGGTGAACAGCATAGTGAGAGGTGTATGTAATACCTGTGTATACATAGTGAGGGATGTGTATGTTGCAGTGGATGTGTGTGAATACTGAGTTGTGTATGTGACATAGGTTGTGTACTGTTGACATGCACCAGTCACATGATGTAGTGCAGGTGCAGCATGCATTGTGATGTGTTCAGTGTATGTGTCTCGGTTACATCTGTAGCACCATGTCGGTTGTGATACCCTGGTTCCCTCCTATGGTGTACTTGCATGTGCCTACAGGTAGCAGTGTTTGCAGTCCCCCATGTGTAACTGTGGAGTACACACAGGCATGTCTGGCAATATCAGCATGCTACATGTACCTTCATCCTGACTGTTGGACACACAAACATGACACAGATGTCCGCACATATACTGCACCTGACGCATGTGGTCGGTGCCAAAGGCTACACTGGACAGAGACGTGACATACATAGCAGGACACATTATAGGTATGGTGACATGGTGCAGGGGTTGTACACAGCGGCCTGGCCAATGATGATGTGAGGTGTCACTTGGCAGCTGGAGGCCACACTGTGCAGCAGTAGGACCCTGTAACAGTACATGAACATGTCTGCAGTCATGGGGTGTACACCACTATAAAGCACACCCCATAGTGTGCAGCTGGGGACCCTTGCCTTTGTGGTCATCACCTTCACAGTACTATGCACCCACATGACGTGTCACAGAGAAGGGACATGCACAGGTAGCCAGTATGGCTGGGACCTATGGCATCAACAGGGTTGTGCAATGCATCACCATTATGGGTTGGTCAACACGTGGGGCCAGTGATAATTTCCCACCGTATATTAGCATACACACTCACACCAAGCACCAGACATACATACAGACACACACACACTATGGTGACCACACATGTGTATACGGACAGCCGATGTGTGTGATGCACCTCACCGGTGAACGTCATGCTTCCCACACTGACGTATGTACAGTCCTCTACAATGGTGTACAGGGATGTGTAGCAACTGGGACATATTCCCCGTGATATGTGGCATCCCTGGACACACATTCGGACACACATGGCAGTGCTGGGAATGATACACCAGCCATATGATGACACGTTTGATGGACATGCAGTGGTATTGATTGCATTATGTGTACCAACGTTATATCTGGCAAATGTGCTGCTATATACACACACGAGAGGTTGTAGGTGTTACAGGTGCCATGTGACATATAGTTGTTAACACCTGACCGCTGTGTATGCATTATGTCAGCACCATCACTTAACAGCAACATGGCGTACAGTTAGCACATGGCATGATAGTATGGTGTGTGACACAACTGTGAGCCACCCCCTGCACACATACATCTAGACAGGTGGTTCACCACATTATGTACACACATCCCTCCATACGTGCTGTTTGTATGTCACCGTATACAGATGTCAGTGATGGGTCTGCATTACGTCTGCATGTCGTAGGTAGGTGCAACTATGTTACGGACATCGGCCACTGCACATGCATGTTTGCTGCATGCACAGTACAGATGTCACATGTGTCTCCTGTTGCCATGTTTGTATGCATTGGTATTGTTGGACATGTGTGTTGACATACATAACACATGGACTGCGGTATGATATCACGGGTGTCACAGGTGACCAGTGCAAGGGTATGTGTCCCGGTCAGCACTGCTACCCCCTGTAGTGTGAGCATTCAACAGACATGGGCCTACATTCAATTTGCGTGTGTAGCATTGATTAGGCCAGTGTTATGCACGAGGTACATCAAAGGCCATGTATGTATGTGTTGTGTGTGCAGTCCATGCACACATCCACACAATCACATGTATGACATACCCAGATGTGTGTTCATTGGTGTACAGCAACAGTGAGGTGTCACAGCTGTGTAAGGGCCATGGTATGTCTTGAGCCGGCCTGTTCATGTATACTGGTATCATTGCAATGCATAACACCTGTTGGATCCCTGTTGGTACATGTACACTCTGCACAGCTGGTGTACACCACTGTGCAGTCCAGTGGTCATGTGTCACATCGTGTTGTTGGACCGTAAGGCTGTGTAGTGCTGCACCAATGACATGGTGCTGACTTGACAGCTACAGTGTACACTGCAGTGTGTACGTGTGTGTCCTGCACCTGTGACAGCTGTGATGGCAGCTGTGTGTGTACAGGTCACTGCATGTGTGACTGCCCTGTGCGTGAGGGCAGTTATACCTTACTGTGCCCTTCTGTGTGTATACTCCATCTGCATGCATGATTGCCCTTTTCAACAGCTAAGTGTGTGAGCATGCCCAGTACGCCGTTGTGTAGATGGACGCACAGTACATTCCACACTGCGTCCCTCCGTGATTAGACTCCGTGTGCATGCAAGATGGCCCTTTGCAACTGCTACATGTGTGATCATGCCCAGTAAGCCATTGTGTAGATGGACACACAGTACATTCCACACTGCGCCCTTCCGTGATTAGACTCCGTGTGCTTGCAAGTTGGCCCTTTGCAACAGCTAAGTGTGTAAGCATGCCCTGTACACCATTGTGTAGATGGACACACAGTACATTCCAAACAGACGTGTGATACTAAGCATGTGGGCATGGCCATTGACATCCTGTATAGCCATGGTGGTCATCCAGGCACCAGATGTCCAATTTCCATGTCATGATGGATGCCTACATTGAACACACTTGTTGGTGTCTCGAAGGGTGTACCTTCTGTGGTGTTTCCAGTATCTATTCAGTGTTGTTGTGCTCCGTAGATATTTAGTTGGCCCGTTGACAGCACTGGCGTGTTTGTGTGCGTCTACCTTGGGACGGTAATATGCTTTCAGACCACTCACTCTCTAAACATTCCCTATCGGCATCTTTGCCTTTGCGGATGATGTCACCCACCTAGCAGTATGCCTCTGGGAGTACTGTGCTCCGTAATCTAGGTAGCGTGTTCTGTAAATGCATAATACTGTAGTGTGTTAGAGTAGGTAGGTGTATGTTCAACTCCTGGCCCTTCCAAGTGTGTGTGTGTGTGTGTGTGTGTGTGTGTGTGTGTGTGTGTGTGTGTGTGTGTGTGTGTTTTGAGCTGCCTGGGGACACAGTTATGCTTTTAGATGCCTCACAACACATACATTCCCTATCGGCGTCTTTGCCTTTGTGGATGATGTCACCCACCTAGAAGTATGCCTCTGGGAGTGCTGTGTTCAGTAATCTCGGTAGCGCATTCTTTAAATGTGTAATTCTGTAGTGTGTTAGAGTAGGTAGGTGTGTGTTCAACTCCTGGCCCTTCCAAGTGTGGGTGTATGTTTCCAGCTGCCTGGGGACACAGTAAAGCTTTTAGATGCCTCACAACACATACATTCCCTATCGGTGTCTTTGCCTTTGCGGATGATGTCACCCACCTAGAAGTATGCCTCTGGGAGTGCTGTGTTCAGTAATCTCGGTAGTGCATTCTGTAAATGCATAATACTGTAGTGTGTTAGAGTAGGTAGGTGTGTGTTCAACTCCTGGCCCTTCCAAGTGTGTGTGTTTCCAGCTGCCTGGGGACACAGTAAAGCTTTTAGATGCCTCACAACACATACATTCCCTATCGGCATCTTTGCCTTTGCGGATGATGTCACCCACCTAGAAGTATGCCTCTGGGAGTGCTGTATTCAGTAGTCTCGGTAGCGCGTTCTGTAAATGCGTCATGCTGTAGTGTGATAGGGTAGTTAGGCCTGCCAGATGTGTGTGTGTGTGTGTGTGTGTGTGTGTGTGTGTGTGTGTGTGTGTGTGTGTGTGTGTGTGTGTGCATGCTCCCATCCGCCTGGGGACTCAGGTTATGCTTTTAGACGGTTCGCAACACAGATGAATCCTGCTAACGTCTTTGTCTTTGTGGATGTTGACACGCACCTAGTAGAATGCCTGTGTGTCTGCTGTGTTTACTAATCTCGGTAGCGTGTTCTGTAAATGCATCATGCTGTAGTGTGATAGGGTAGTCATGTGTAGGTTTGATTACCAGCCCTGCCACATGTGTGTGTATGTCTGTATCTCTCTCTCTCTCTCTATATATATATATATATATATATATATAATCTATTTTCTGCCCATAACTCTGCTCTTGCATGGACAGCTGACTGTTTCATGTATCGCATATTTGCATAGCTTTCACATACCAATGGGGTATGTTGCAACTCCCAACATTGTCCATGCAATGTCCGTGTTACGGGCGGTGTTACACGCCCTTACAGGCATTTGCTGTATATCTTGGCAGACATCTATCCTTGCTGTACTCTCACTGTACTCATTGCCCGGAGGCTTCATGTATCATGGCCTAGTTTTGATGTGTGTATGTCTATTTGTGCTGTGTGCATGGCTCTGGGTATGTCCCACTATCATCATTTGTAAAGGTGACAGCCCTATAGGTTCTTCATGTAGACTGCTGTGTCATTTGACATATCAGCACATACCTGCGGACAGTACTGCACGTCCTACTGCAGTGCATTTCATACCTTCTGCGTTATCTTGCAGTCGATATTGCTGTTTCCTCACACATGGATCTGTTTCTGTTCATACCACTCCACCTCCTAGAGCAAGTTGCTGGACAAGGCCTTATCTGATAGTGGGACACATAGGGGCAGTATTGACATGTTGCTCTTACAAACGTAGATAGTTGACACAATAATAGGTTTTGCATTCGTATGGCTTTTCTGTCGGATTTGGTGTCTTACTCACATGTTTGTCTGTATTTCATGTCTTCAGTTATCATGAAAGTGCCAGAATGTTACAGTTGTTACATGGAACACGCCAAACATATGAGAAAGAACTCTGCACATTCTGTGTAAATCTGTACAGTTGCGGAGTATGTGTCTGTAACAAAATATCAACTTTCTGACACCAATACACACACTGTATGGCGGCATCACAGGCCACATGCCATTACATTTATATTGCAGGACACACCCACCCAGACAGTTGTATTCCTCACACAGGCCAACAGCTGCTTATCCACACTAATTGGTCTATCATGTATCATATGTGTGCGCCAGTATTTGTGCTTTCTGTCAGTGGCAGAGCTCACGTACGTGTCTGGGGGACTGGACATTGTTACGGTGACACTGCATGACACCCTGAGGGACACATTACTTTTGTGTCTATTAACCTTCCACATTGACATTCACAGGGCATACGTTGTCATTCACATTTGTCGGAGTACATGCGTGTGTCTAGTACATGTTTTCTCATTTGTCCTGCTGTCTTTCTTCTCACCTGTCCACCTAGTATCACTAGTTCTGTACATGTATTTTGGACAGGTTACCTTCATACCCCTAACCTGTACACATTATGGGTAAACGCTCTGACGTTTGACCTTGTTACATTTGTCATAGTGATGTGCCTTTCTGGTAAATTGCTGGCAAGGCATTACGGACTGTGCGGTAGATAATAGTGACTGACATTTCCATTACATGATTAGTAACACTCATAACTTCTGTATTCATGAGTACGCCAGTATTCTCACGATGTTCTGACTTTGTCTGGGGTATATCTAATATAGTCCCTATTTGTATTTGATATACTATGCCTTAGTGCACCTTTGTTATTCTGACAGTTTGCCAGTTATGGGTACCATCTTGGTCGTACGCATGTCCATCCATGATAATCGCCTACATGACACTGATATAGGGCCCTACATATTGCCAAAATGGTTTAAGCAATATCCAGTGGATGGTTTGACCCATTATTGAGAATCTAGGCGTGTGCTATACCCACATCACTCCCATGGGGCGGGCCTACGAAATCCCTGCCAAACAACACCTAGGCCCATTTCTGCATACCCATGATTCCCATACCTGACAACCCTCTACAGTACCCATTACACATGTTTAATGTGTGCGGTACTGAAGTGTGGAGACACTTATATGCACTCCCCACTCTCCGAATATCAGTTCGTACGTCATACATTCTATCAACACGTGTCGTCACCCTTGCACCTGATACTGTTGCATGTACAGCTATTTCGTATTTGCTGCGGTCACTTCTTTTGCGTCAATGTCGGTTGACACTACGTAAGATTCAATTTTTGGTGTCCTGCAATGGACACCTATCTGCATGTTTAAAGTGTAGAACTTGCTGGACTGTCACTTTCTGGCCAATGGTTTGGAATGCTGCGGTTTATTCACCTTTCCTGCATGTCTGTTTATCTACCCATATTAGATATAATGTCGCCTATTTATGTACATATGTCATATCTACGGGACATATGTCTGTTGTGTATACATATATACATGTACAATCCTCATTTCATAACTTGCTTTGGTTTACGTCTGTGGATTATGTGTATACACATATATCTATATCCATACCATACCTTTCCACTATACAGATTGTCGCAGAGTGTACAGCTGCTTGCCCCTTTATCTTCGCTGTGTTTTAAATAAACCTGTGTCTATCTGGCAATGTCATGGCATTTCATTTGAGACTTACAGTGGGGATTTCTGGCAAGCAGTTCAGGTTACGAGTGCATACCCTTCAGAGAATCCATGCTACTGACACACCCGTTATTCTATCCACTTTCTATGTTTGTTCTGGCACATATCTGGTGTTTGTCCCTATTTGTACTGGTAGTTTGCATGGCTTTGTCTGGTTTCATACTTTACGAGGTTAACAGGTTTGAGCCATGTATAACTAACATGGGGGAAACAGCAATCATTTACTATGCTGTGAGCGGATCACACACGCACAGGCGCACTTGCATTTCCTTATTGTGGGTTACGCGCAGGTGCATGCATATCCTTATTGTGGGTTACATATGTTTACTAAGTCTTTGTGCTTACGTGGGCTTTATTACTTGTGACAGTACCAGTAATTATCTGTAATATGGTTAATGGACGTTTGCGAAACACACGTTCACCTTTACATATTTAACTGTCTGTACAGCACACACGCATTCATTACACTTTCACATTATATGTGCTGTAGTCGTTGTTCAACCGGGACTGCATTCACGTTGGCCGGATGCTGTAACCACTATACGTTTGGTGTTCTGACTCATTTATATGCATACCCATAGTACATAGCTACATTAACATATGCCTCACCACTTCACTTACGTCACAGGCATCCATTCTCCTGCTGGGAAAAATGCGGTACTACATGTTACACATTCCCTATTCCCTATTGGTCTGGACGCATGCTGCATATTTCATCACTGCAGGGATATTCAGAACCCAAAGGCTTATAGTCCTGACACATACAGGTCTTTAATTGTCAGGGTGTTCATGTGGTGATCTGGGTTTAGGCTTGTCCGCCTGGTGAACGGAACTGCCCTGACCATGTTCAAATGTCAGACAAAGCACATGGATAGGGTTTGTCCATTTTAAACATTTAATCTGTGTTTACAGACACAGGTGTTTGGGCACCTATCAGCAGTTTATGATGTTGGCAATACATAATATGGGTGGGGGTGGTTATGATACATATTCCACGGTGAGTGGTGTTCCCATTCACATTTGACTATTTCCTGTATTCATTCTTACGAGGGTTATTATTTTGCACATGACTTAACTATGAATTAACTACGGGTATGCAGTAGTACAGTCAACATATGTGATGGCTTGTTACAGTATATATGTACGGACGGACCTCTGTAATACTGGGGACTACCCCACATCCTTCACAACATTTCCTGTTTATGTACATACTATTATTCCTTGAACTTTTGAAGCTTGTGAGAGCAGTAATTACATCTGTCCCTATTTGTCCACCCATCCTTTTAGGCTTTGTCCAGGTTTTGTTGCTGTAATAGGTTGAGAGGTGGTGTCGGTATGTGATTGAGTTGAATATATACTGTCGATAATTCAGTAGGGAGTTGGGTTACCACTTGTTCCTCTTTGCGAGGGGAGGTCCCACTTTGGACAGTTGTGTCCTGCGATGACACCTAAGACATGGCAAATGTCCTGTGATTTTAATACAATAATATATTTCTTCATTTCTGTACTAGTTGCATGATACAGGTATTTTGTATCTGGTTCACATAATTATTATTTGGGATAGCATAAGCTATTCAAATGCTATGGCATTAGCTTTAATCTTGGCATACACGTGTAATTCTGTACTTTGCACAGGGAGGGGGTATGTTTCATCCTGCAAATTCTCACATTTCTACAAGGGATGTCCCACCTTGGCCATCTGAACAGGTGGCAACCCTAGTGGGGTGACCTGCATGGTGGACAGCTGTCCCATCCTGCGTAGTATGAATTGCATGTCTGTGTAGATACTGAACAGTACCATGACTACACATACATGTTTTGTCCAGATGTGTACAGTAATGGACACCGTGGCATGTAAACAACTCTGAGGTTTCAACAGATTACTTATCCCACGCGGGATGTACACACATTTTGCCGTAACATTAATGCGCAGGCATTTGGATTTATGTACCTGTGATGGGATGTTTACAAATGTGGGATACATATTTGCAATCCGGGCACTGCCTAGGACGATACTTCCTACTACATATGGGGAATACCCGCTATGTGTAGGTGTACGGATGCGCAAGGCTGGTAGCTGGATTTGGTGGACATTCGGACATGGGTGCGGGTTATGTGCTATACAGGGGTTGTTGCGTATTGCATTTGCATGCATGGGTTCTACTTTTGGATATCCCGGTTCCGCATATAACATCCTATTTGTATGTGACGGTTACGTTCCTGTTCATGTGTATAGCACATTTTAATATACATATGTTTGTGTGTGTTTGGTATGCAATATGGACTGTCCGGTTTCTTTACGGTTGTTATATAGCCACAACTGCCCTGCTGTGTACTATCACTACCACTGTGGGACTGCTGGTGACCATATCCATGGGGCTAGACGTGTGTATTGGTGGCGCGCTGACATGATGCGCTTCACTTCCACTGGGTATAACTTCTGACAGTGCAGTACATTACAGACACACGATTTTAAATGTCATTTGTTTCATGGACGGAAACTCATATTATGTTGCGTGCATTTCTGTTTTGTTCTCCATTTTGTGTGGCCGGGAAATGTCTTGCATGCTTTGCATACGTTTCATTATCCACGGACACTGATAGGTGCGATTACTATTGCAGGCAGGCTATAATATTCAGCAGTTTAGGTTGCTCATCGCCAGCCGACATTGACACGCCTCCAGGCGCAGCTTAGTAACGCCCCATGCACTCGCACACGAGTCCTATGCACGTGGATGTGGTAGCGGCGCACCTTCATTAACATGCATATGGCACTACTACACCATTTATATGCCGCACGGCTGGCACAGGCCTTGCGCCGAGCTTCATGAATCCGGGGGCTTCTTTTTTTATTTTGTCCTGGTGGATTGTTCTGTTGCTTTGGACTATTTTTCCAGTGTGGTATTTGGGTTATTTGCTTCTGTGTACAATGGTTTGTGCCTGGAGATTTATTTTTGTACAACTGAAAGACTGCAGTGAACTAAACCTGTTATAAGCACAACTTAATAAATCAACAGCAAGTTTAATCTTTAATTGATAAGTCATTTGACTCCTTATAAAAATGCCAAATATTGGCTAAAATAGTAGAATCTAATAAATTTAAAATAGGCAGATTAAAATAAGGCAGCCTGAGTTTTTTCAATGGACCTACATTATATGCAGAACAAATACTCCTAAAATAATTCAAAATCAAGATACCAAATGCTTGCTTGACTATTTCTTCAACATAAAAATAAAGATATTAGTGATTCATGGATACCTAAAAGATGAAATTAAACCAGTCTATTTATATGAAGCAAGATTTTTTTTTACAATAAGGCAAAAAATATTTTTCTGATATTAGATTTGGATTATCAAATACTTTTTCTAGGGAAACAAACCGTTCTCTGACAGGTAATACAGATGTCAACAGGAAAGGGTAGCAAAGGGGCTATTATAAACATCCAGTCTCATCAATATAAAGTAAGATAGAAAAATAAATGTTGAAGGGTTGGGGTGGAGAAGAGACTCTTATAAACAACTGAATCATAGACATAAGCTATGACAGAAAAAAAAAATTTTGATCTGACAAATCCCATAAAAAATAGACACAGTATGGGTAGCTATGTAGCCGTGTAGCTCCTTTAAAATGACCAGTTCTGAGGATATAACAAAAATGAACTGTACTGCAGTATGACCTGCAATTCAGGTAACAAAAACAGGACTTCATGTCTTTAGAACTAATGTGGGCCCCTCTAAGAGCTGGCAGAATCCTGGCAAGTCAACTGAAAAGCTGTAATTAGATTTAACAAAGAGCATCAGTTGCATTTCCATCATCCATCAGTCACAGTGTACATTCTCCAAAAAGGAAGTGATTGTAGACTGCATAATGTAGCCCCTATGAATTCTACTCTAGTGCTTATGAATTATGCAACAGTAACAAAATACATCAGTTATTTATAAATAAACTTTTCTAACAGTTTAGACAGAGTGGCTAGTAAAGCATTTGGGCTAAGCTTTAATTTCCTTTTATTGCTATAGAACCCTTCTTTTATAATTGAATTAATGTAATAAATATTTCTTTGCTTGGAAAAACCTGTAGGCTTATAAGAGATAAATATTAAGTTATGAGTAAGTTAAACTATTTGGAACCAGCTGCAGAAAATTAAAGTAAATGAGCAAAATTCAGAAGTATTGCTGTTTCTGAATAGAACTAGTATATTAAAACTGCAATATGAAAACATAAGCAGTTTAATGATTGCAGAAGCACACGGACCTGGAAACTTCATTCTTTGGTCACAGTGTTTGGTATGTGCTGTATATACAAATGAGCATAATACTAACCTACAACGTTCACTGAACAGTCAGGTACCATTTAGAGATATCAGAATGCATGTACAACATTTCAAATTTAGCTTGACTTAGAAAGAGTTGCAACTCAGAAACAAAGGCTTACAAAATGAATCAGGCATAAACAAAGACATACCACCATGAATTGGACATCCTTCATTATCACAGGTATAACTGTCCCACCTACACTCCTTGCATTACTACCTCCAACATGCAGATGGCAGCCAAACAGACAGTCACAGTTTTGTCCTCAGTTTCTATAGTGTTTACCACCACCGAGCAACTGAACTGATATGAGCTATGAACAACTGAATGATATGTGTCTCAAAAATAGACTTTCACATTTTTAGGCACCTAATACTGCTGAAAGCAAAAATAAAATCATATTAGCCATTGAGACAATTCAGAGGAAAATTGGTCAGAGTGATAATTTTAATAGATACATAGTTAAGCAGAGAAAGGCAGAAGGAGTGCCTGCTACCATGCACCAAGTACAATCAAGAACATTTTTACACCACTTCCTCAGATACATGCTGCAAAATACCTCTGAGAGACTGCCTGTAATGTGGGAAGCAGACACTTCCAGCATCAGTTGTGCCATTCATTGCTCTCCAGGACCTAGTGGAAGTTTAAGACTCTACAATGCTGGTCCTGCAATTCAGAAAACATTAAGAGTGATTCCACATATATACTAATAAAGTAGAAATCTCACTGTTACACATTAAATACAAATTTTGAAGGTCTATGCACCCACACTACTGATGTGCTCCCCCACAACTGCAATGCTTATATATAGTAAGTCTATGGTGCATTGCTGTACCATGCACAAGGGGAATTCTCTAGCATACAGCAATTTCTGACTGAGTATAATTTCTTGGAGTTTCTGGATTCACATCATCAAGACACAAACATTCAATTTGAATCCATTGCTGTCCAGATACCTAACACAGCTGAAGCTGTCAACTAGTAAAACATGCTTGGAATCTACTTAGTGTACAGGATGCATGTGGCCATCATGGCCACATAACAAATGTTTTTACCCAACATCCTGACAGTGCAATGACCTCTAAATGTAGTTTGGTTGTGCTCTTACTATACATTATAGAGTGTCTTTGTACCAAATGGCCATCTCTGGGGGTATGCAATAGACCTGCTGGTTTGGAAACCCAGAAACCAAGTGGAGTAGATGTACAGAAGGCCATATGAGGAAACACATCATCATAGATTGTGTGCCTGACCATTCTAAAGATGCATTCCCACTCCCCAGATGCCTCTGGCAGTGCAATAAAATACACATTGAGTGAGTGTTTTTCATGCTTGTGGTATGTTAAATGTTGCATAAAATGCAATTGTGTGAAAAAACTTACCATTACCATAGTCCCTCAAAATCTACACCACCAAAACACACACATAGAAACAAAAAACACACACTTAGAGTCATGGAGGCTCTCAAAAAAAGTCTACCCAAGCAAAAGGGACCTCCAAAGCAGAAATGCAAGCAACCTCCACCCACAAACACAACTCAAATGACACATAGCCCACAAACTCAGTGTGCCACTCAACCACAGCCCATAAAGCATAACAACGTACCCAACACTCTAGGTGACTCTATAGTCAGGCACACTGATGTTCCACTCACCAGTCTAAACAAGGAACAAGTTACTGTCAGCTACCTGTCAGGTGCCAGGATCCGCCACATAACGCATGCACTCATGTCACTCCACAGCAAGTACAAATATGACTCCTGTCATTGTCCATGTTGGTGTGAATGACCTGAGACGTACCTCCCTGGACTAAATGAAAAGAGACATGGAGGAGCTTTCTGATCTTGTAGCCCAGGCAGGCATGACCCTAGCCCTGAGTAGCATCCCACCATCACCCAGAATGATACCACAGTACAAGGGCAAAATGATTGACTTCAACAATTGGCTAAGCTTCTGGTGTCATTCTAAGGGGATCCAGTATCTGTCTGCCTGGGATGACATGATCGACAAACCACGATGCTTTGCCAGAGATGACCTGCACCTGTTGCCCTTGGGATTCCAGATACTGGCTAAGGCACTTGCCACCCTGTAGTGCCTTTTTTAGGCAAGATCCAAATGACAGATTCACCACCATAACAGGTACAAGTAAGCAAAATCAGAGGGTAATGCTACTTAATGCCAGGAGTCTAAACATCAAAATGCACTCATTCAAGGCACTCTTTAAAATGGAGAACATCAACATCTGTGCAGTGACAGAGACCTGGTTCAAGGCTCCAGAGAGCACCCCTGCATTACCAGGCTATAATTCATACCACACCTTTCAGCCACCTAACCTGGACTGAAGCACTAAAGGTGTTGGTGTGTCCATATTCATTAAGGATATCCATACCTCCAGCCTAGTTGCTCAGCATAATGCATCTGAGATTATCCAAGTGCAACTAACTCTGGGCAAGACCGCAATGCAAATTGTACCTTGCTACAGATCCCCCACCATGTCCCAGGATTCCCACTCCTTATTTCTTGATACACTGGAAAATATTAGGGTACAACCTAACACCCTAATAATGGGTGATTTCAACTACCCCACTATTAACTGGGAAAACTACTCATGTACCAACTCTTGTGCTCAACGTTTTCTGGAATTCATAAATTCCAATGCCTTGGATCAGCTTATCCACACCCCCACCAGGGGCAGCAATACCCTAGACCTGGTTATTACCGACATGGGCAGCCGGTGTTTCACACTAGAGGTCAATTCCTCATTGGTTAGATCTGACCACAAGCAAATCACCCTAGACATCCACATCCCACCCCCACCCCACATTAGGGAAACCGCCGTAAAAAAATTCTCCAAAGCCAACTTCACACTTCTTAAGACAGAAGTGGCAAACTTCACGACACCCATGCTGACAGACAATAGAGATATGACTGCTGAATCCTATACAATTGCACTTTATAAGCACTTACACGAGTGCATGGATTGTGCAATCCCTAACAGAACAAATATGCTATTCTCCAAAAAAAGAAAGCCAATCTGGTGGTCCCCTGCTATAAACAAACTCTACAACAGAAGAAAGAAACTGTTGCAAAAAAGAGTAAAATCCCATGATTGGAGGAACTCCGTGGTCAGCCTCAGTAAGAAGCTGAGATCCCTCATAAAATCCTCCAAAGCTAGTTACGAAAACAAAATCACCACTGATTCTAAAGACAACCATAAAGCATTCTATAGCTATGTCAAGAATCTTAATGGCAACACACATCTGCTCTGAGTTACAGCACAATGGCACTAAATATACAGAACCAACTGATATTGCCAACATCCTGGCAGATAGGTTCAGTGCTAACTTTACCCCTCTATCATCCCCTAAAGGGCCAATCTCTATACCGGAAGAATACAAAGTACCTGTAATCACGGCTGCACAGGTAAAAAACACACTCTCCAAAGCCAAGAACACAGCATCCATGGGACCTGACAACATCCCAGGCTGCATTCTACATGAACTTCAGAATGAACTGGCACCGCACCTAAGTACCATGTTCAATCATAGCCTCACCTCAGGCTTTGTGCCCACTGAATAGCTCGCAGCAATGGTTATCCCACTCCACAAAGGGGGAGCCACCACGGACCCTGGGAACTAACACCCCATTAGCCTGATGAGCCTGGTCTGCAAGGCTATGGAGTGTATCATCATGGAACTTATAAACAATGACAACGGTAATCTCCAAACTCTGGACCCCTACCCAGTTCGGGTTTGTAAAAGGCAGATCATGTCTTCTAAACCTGATAGACTTTTTTGAAGCGGTCTCTAAAGCCGTAGATGAGGGTAAGGTGGTTCACACAGCCTATCTAGATCTCACCAAGGCTTTTAACACCATCCCCCAATCTGGAATTATAGACACACTCACTAAACTAGGTATAAATCCCTATGTCACAAGATGGGTTGCCAACTGGCTCACTGACAGAACCCACACTGTGAAAGTAGCAGACTCTAAATCCAACTTCATACCAGTGGCAATTGGAGTATCACAGGGTTCAGTCCTAGGTCCTATCCTGTTTGGTATCTACTTCTCTGAAGTACAGACTAACACAGAAGGTCTTTGGATAACAAAGTTTGCAGATGACTGCAAACTAGGAGCCATAATCAAAACTCCTAACGATGTGGACATCCTGCAAAAGGGCATCACTGAGACAGATGCCTGGTGTCAAAGCCATGGCCTCAAGCTCAATGCCAAAAAGTGCATTGTCATCCCTTTTGGTAAAAACACTGTACCCATGAACTACCACATAGGTGGTAGTCTACTTAACACCGAAAGTGTGATAAGAAACCTTGGGACACAGGAGGACAGTAGTCTCTCCTTTGATAATCACATCGCCACAGTAGGCAGGAAATCCTTCTATGTGGCACACCTCATCACAAAAGGTTTCTCATCTAGGAAAAAAGAGGTCATTGTTCCCCTCTACTCATCACTCATTAGACCCATTATACAGTACAACGCCCCTTTTGGTTTGTACCTCACAAGACATCTACAACAACTGGAAAGGCCACAGAAATACCTCACAAAGAGGATTACTTGCCTCAAATGGATGCCCTATGCAGACCATCTAAAAAAACACCAGCTTTACTCTTTCGCATATCGCCTACTCAGAGGCGATCTCTGCCTAACATACAAAGCTATGTCAAACCCAGAGCTGTTGGACATGCTCCACGTAAAGAAATCTCAATCCCTCCGAGCTACACGCTCTAGGGACCTAAACCTTGTCATCACAATAAACAGAACATACTGGAGGGATAGATTCCTGTCCCAGAGACTTCCCATACTCTGGAACAAACTACCTATCTATATCAAACAAAGCTCCTCATTAGCACTCTTCAAGAAAACTCTTGATGATTGGATGGGAGATAAAAAATTCACCCCGGGGATCACTTCTGTGGCTCTGCTTGACAGGGGCACAGGAAAATAATTTTCTTGGGTGGCAAAAGTCAGGATACCGTTTGGCTAGGCTTATATAGGCCCTGGGCCCAATAGCCTAGTACCTACTTATGAACCTATGAACCTATTACAGTAGATGTTCTAATATATCATTGTTGCAGTCCCCTAAACTATGCAGGTTTATACCACCTACACCAGCCATCTTCCATAAGATTTGGGCCAGCTGGGAATGAACAATAGTATGTCTGAGCCTTCTTGCAGTGACCATGGTATGCTGTGTTGATGTCAACTTGGAGTCTAGCCCACTGGTTCCCCTATCACTGACTTCAGGATTTGTAACTTTCTACAGCATCATGGTGATCTACAGAGATGACCGAATGAGCTACATATTATTGGCTCTCAGTCCAGCTGAGGTTTGTACTCCTCAACAACCTTGCAAATGACTTCCCTACCAGCAGATACAGAGCTTGGACTTCTGAAATTTGTCATGTCACAGGGACTGGGTGATCTTCACATCAATACTGAAGACTGTTTCCCTGCCAAGTTGGGTGTCTACAGAGGTATCTAGGTAACAGCCACAGTCTTGCAGCTGTCTCCATAACAAGCAAATACCACCCACATATCCAGAATTTAGATTACCAAAGTACCAAAGTGGTGCACAAAATGTCCAGAGACATGTTTAGGCTAAAAGGTTGACAGCCTATGCATTCCTTAGCAGTCAGTTGTCTACACATCCAGGCTAATATAGCCTTTGTTCTGCAGTCCTGTTGTACATGTGACAGTCAAGACCATGTTCAGCCATGTCAGTATGCATGTTGCAGCCTGTTGTGCATGCACACTCTCTCACAATATAACCATGTACTGTGCGAGCAATGTAGCCGAACCAGTACCATTACTAGCCAAACAGGAATGCCAAATGATTCATGTTAAATTCAGTGCAGTCAGTGCTTGTTACTCTTGTGTCATATGTATTTATTTCTTGTAGCATATGTATTTTTTTAGTGTTTTGTAATGTGGTAGTAGTATTTGCAGATGACGACTTGCTTTGAGTCTTGAATGCTTCAATGTCAGCACCACAAAACCAGTGCTGATCAGCTCTTGTGGATACTGTATTCCCTCTGCATCTGTGATCTTCTGTTTTTCCATGGATCACAATATCAGTGACATCATCAGCATCAAACGCAGATGTGCCATATTCATTGTCAACTTAGTATGTCTGCTGCTCATATATGGATCTGATTCTGCCAGTATCCTGTGTTCTGAAATTTGCAAAGTTCTTAAAGCTACATTTCTCCAATGTATGGAAAATAAATGTAACCTCCTCAAACTGCATCCATAACATAACTCCTTGATTGAACAGATATGTCTTGTGTAATATTTTTGAACTTTCCCCGGTCTCATAATATTCTCATTATTATAAGGACAAAACTCCACTTCATATTCTAATATATACCTTATTAGATGCTTACATATTAGCAGCAGCACTACCACACTTTTTGATGCGATACATATATATATATATATATATATATATATATATATATATATATATATATATATAGTTTGAATAATGCCAACACATTTCATGACTTATTTGCACACATGATCTGTGAATTTCATATCATTAGTGATCAAAACTCCAAGATCTTTGTACCTAGCACACTTTGATATAAATTCATTTGCCATCCCAAAAGGATATTCCACATTTTCTTTCCTCACATGCAGGACCTTAAATTTCTTGCAGTTGAAAGAAACACAAATTAAAACAGTTTATTCATTATAGTTTGTCGAAGTATTTCTGTATACATGCCTTATTTACAGACTCAGTGCTGGCTATGTCACCATCATATTTGAACTTTACAAACAGGCAGAATAGATATAAATACTTGAAACAAATAAGAACCCAAAATGGAAACTTGTGAAGCTCAGCTCACCACATCGTACTCATGAGACTAGGTACCCCTAATCCTTACTGTGGACTTCCATCCAGCCATCTAATTACTATGCTGCCTTATAATAACTTCATTAAAACTCCCCTTCTGAAGAGCTGAAAGTGTGATTGATAGAACCAAAAGTATTTGCCACGTCAAGGCATATAATACCTTCTGGGATATCACTAGTCAGTGCTGTAACTACCTCTGAATATGAGGAGATAACATTATATATACATGACCTGCTCCAAGTAAGTTCAAGTTGATGAATATCAGTGTATTGTTCATTACAATTGTTATCCAGACAACTCAATAACACTTTCTTGAACATTTGCCTATAATACTTGTAGGGCTATTTGGTTTATAATTTTCTGCATCATACCACCTACTAACAAAATAAAATGACCCATTTCAAAGCAGTTCCACAATAAAATAGCACTCAAAAGCAATATGATTAGAATTCAACAATCCCAGAAATTCAGAAAGAATCTCACTCTGGGTGTTCTGAACTTTGGCCAAAAGGGTCTCTTTCCATGATCATGGAAAATGTGATTCAGCGACACCTTAGTCACAGTGAGAAAAGACCTCATGTTTGGCTATTTTGCATATCTCAAAACTGTGTGGTGTTGCGGCTAGTGCTATTCAGCACTTTCCTGCACTAAGCACCTCTGGTGGTCTATGCACCATGCTTGCACAGGTATTTCTGTGTACCATTCTGATGTACATACACATATTCAATCACACACACACCTACACCCCCCCAACAGACACACACACACACACACACACACACACACACACACACACACACACACACACACACACACAACCTCCAGACAAAATGACATACCTCTTACCTCTCCCTGAGATGACAAAACATCCCCAATAAATGCTTTCATTTTTCTTCCTGTCATTTGCAAATCACAGAAGATCACACTTAGTCAATAATGCCAGATATTGCAGTTTCAGTCTTTTTTTTTTTGTTCAGAAATTGCCTCCTGATTCTAGTCCTTTTGCTCCGTTAACATTTTTAAATGACTTGAAGTAATATTTAACAATTCTTCCTGGTGTCATCTAGAGTTCCTCACAGCTTTGTTTGGAAGTCTTCAGTATGACTATTTACAGGTATGGTAGCCCCTTCCATAGACATTCCCATCCCTCTCAACTGTCCCTGATTTTACAGAACACTCTTGATTTTTCCTCTTATACCTGCCCTCTCACTTGTAACTCATAATGCCAGACTTTACAAGTTTCAGACTTCTTATAATTATTTTATTTTTTATTGTATTTATTTTTCAATAATTAAAAAAAACATGTCTTTATGCAAGCTTTCCTGAGTTAGTGTAGATGAATAAGGCTAGAAATTGTTAATAAGCTGGTTCCTGTGTCAAGGGTGCAAGGTTTGAAACCTTTTTCCCATGTTTATTTATTTTTTAAGTAAATTAAGGTAATATGAGTATCTCTGTTGTTTAGTGGTAGTGCAGAAGACTAAAACTCTGCTAAAGACTTGTTTTGAATGCTGAGAGTACAGGGGTGGAAGCGCTTACCCTGTTCTTCTTTTGGCCTACTGTGATTATTTAAATACCTGGTGTCTAGTGTTCTCCCCACCCATATATTTCTCATGCTGCAATATTGTTTTTCTATTAACTTTTTAAGTGAGATATTACCCCTGGTGTCTAGTGTTTCTCTCTGCCCATACATCTTTCATGCTGTAAAATTGTCATTCTGTTAACTTTTAACTGAGACAGTATTGCTATTGTCTCGTGTCTAACCCTTAACCCCAATACTGCAGGATTTTGTCATTAGTATAGGGAGAATTTAGAGGAAAGGCAGCCCCTCCCATATACACATTCATGCATGCACACACACCCAGTTCCTTTTTCACCCTATCCCACATATAGACACACACACACACGCACACACACACACACACACACACACACACACACACACACACACACACACACATACACCTGAGGCAAGTCATACTTCTGCATACACTCACACATATAGCCACACACACATACACACATGCGTACCCCCCACCACTACATCTAATGCTATCTCACCCATTGAAAATAATAGGCGAAAGCAAATTTTGGTTGAGTTAATGTACTGAACTGGCCAAGCTAAAACAGCTGAACAAATCTCTGAATAGCTCATCTCTGCAAGTATTTCTGAGGGAAAACAGCTGACTAATTAGTATAACCCAGTCCCATGGATTGCATCATTAGCATATGGCTTGGCCAAGGAGGTGAGCTTCTTGTCCTTAGATCAGAAAAGGACACTCTAGCAGTAGCAGACCATGTTAGGGCTTACCACTGGTGACAGTCATTTCTGAATCTGGTCCAGTATCTGTTCCCATCAACTGCAGCCACGTTGTTGACAGTGAACACTTTTGGTAGCTGATTGTGGTAAAAAGAAATAGCCACAGTGAAATACTTTAACTTGATTTATACACATGCTCACCAGTCCTGCAAAGGCAGGCTTATGGCTATTTAACAAGACAGCAGAGTCAATCATTTTTATCCATAGACATCCCCCATATCCAGCAGTTGTAGTCATGTTGTTGACTGTGCAAACCTCAGATGTCTTTGTTAAGATAATAATATTAATAATCATCAACATCATCATCGTAATATTGTGCACAGCAATATATTCCAACTTTGTTTCACACAAGGATTAGTAAATGCAATTCAATCCTGAAGAGTCAGGTTAATTACTGTTTAAAACAAGCAAATGACTAGAGGGTAGATTATTTTCATATACAGATAGCCACCACCTCCACCCAGAAGTTGTAGCCACTTTACTTACAGTTTACATCTCACATATCTGAGTGTGACAACAATAATGGAGATTGTAATATATTTCAGCTTTCTTATAAGCAATTGTCAGAAAATGTATTCCACCTTGCTTCACACAAGTGATATTAGTTCACAAAGCCAGACTAATAAGCAGATGACAGCAGTCCTTTTCTTCAACAGACAGCCCCATACTCAGCTATTATAGGCACATTGTTGATCATGCACATCTCAAGTGTCTGACTGTGATAAAATATATAAAATGAAATAAGAGCCACAGTAATTAAATGTAAATATTTAATTCCATTTCACACAAATTCACAGCAAAGTACTCCATTCAAACGTTCAAGATTCACAATATTGCAAAAAAAATATAAAAAAAAAAAAGAACTTGCTTTCACTATCACCAGTTACTGATGCAGTTCTGCACATCATGTCTCATCTCTTCTGTTTACAATTCAATGTTTATAGGTATTCTTTTCCTTGCTGTCCCATGAATCATTAATCAGGTAGATCCTAGTATGGTATAAAGCTGAAAACCTGCAAATTGATTGGTTAAGTATATAGAACATCTACAACAGGGTACCACAGCTATAGCTGCTTTAGGAAGAGTTGACATTGGCTGTTTACTTATTGAGTGCAGGTCTCATTGCCTGATTTTGAAGATTATTATATATGTGACCTTATGCCTTCTTGTCACTCTTCTAAATCTCTTGTTAGTGACATTGACTTACCTGACACGACTACATTTATTGATGTATCTTCAACCACAAGTCACGATTGTAGAACTATCAGATTTGGAAAATAAATTAAAATATTGAGAAAATAGTAAGGTTATACTACTTGTTATTATAGCAAGACTGAAATTTACATCTGCTCCATAATTTCTTATCTGCTAAGCAATGTCATCAAAATGTTGATATGATTCATAGGTGACCTGTACTTCACATGATAAGTACAATATCACATACCCGGTGCTGTTTATGATGCTTTTACATAATATACATAGCTTAAGGAGAGGGTTGCAATTTATAATGCACTCACTCAAGGCACTACTTAAAATGGGGAACATCGGCATCTGTGCAGTGACAGAGACCTGGTTCAAGGCTCCAGACAGCACCCCTGCATTACCAGGCTATAATTCATACCGCACCTTTTGGCCACCTAACCTGGACTGAAAGACTAAAGGTGGAGGCGTATCCATATTCATTATGGATATCCTCAACTTCAGGCTAGTTGCTCAACATAATGCATCCGAAATTATCCAAGTGCAACTAACACTGGGCAAGACTGCAATCCAGGTTGTAGCTTGTTACAGATCCCCCACCATGCCCCAGGATTCCCACTCTTCATTTCTTAAGATACTGGAAAATATTAAGGTACAACCCAATACCTTAATTATGGGTGATTTCAACTACTCCACCATCAACTGGGAAAACTACTCATGTACCAACTCATTCGCTCAATGTTTTCTGGAATTCATAAATTCCAATGCCTTGGATCAGCTTGTCCACACCCCCACCAGGGGCAGCAATATCCTGGACCTGGTCATTACCAATATGGGTAACTGGTGTTCCATGGCAGAGATCAACTCCTCGCTGGTTAGATCCGACCACAAGCTAATCACCATAGACATCCACATCCCACCCCCTCTCCCCATTAAGGAAACCACCATCAAAAACTACTCCAAAGCCAACTTTATGCTTTTTAAGACAGAAGTGGCAAACTTCACGACACCCATGCAGATGGAAAATTACGACTGCTGAATCTTACACAAATGCACTGTATAAGCACATACACGAGTGCATGGATCATGCCATCCCCAACAGAACCAAGATGCTATCCTCCAAAAAAAGGAAGCAGATCTGGTGGTCCCCTGCAATAAACAAACTCTACAACAGAAGGAAGAAGCTGTTGCAAAAAAAAGTTAAATCCCAAGATTGGAGGAACTCCTTGGTCAGTGTCAGCAAGAAGCTGAGATCCCTCATAAAATCCTCCAAAGCCAGTTATGAAAATAAAATCACCACTGATTCCAAAGACAACCACAAAGCATTCTACAGCTATGTCAAGAATCTCAATGGCAACACTCAGATCTGCTCTGAGCTACAGCACAATGGCACTAAATATATAGAACCAACCAATATTGCCAACATCCTGGCATATAGGTGCAGTGCTATCTTTACCCCCCTCTTACCCTCCAAAGGGCCCATCTTAATACTAGAGGAATGCAAAGCCCCTGTAATCATGGATGAACAAGTAAAGACTGCACTTTCCAAAGCCAAGAACACAGCATCTATGGGACCAGACAACATCCCAGGCTGCATATTGCACGAACTACAGAATGAACTAGCACCCCACCTAAGTACCATGTTCAATCATAGCCTCACCTTAGGCTATTTGCCTACTGAATGGTGCACAGCAATGGTTATCCCACTTCTGAAAGGGGGTGCCACCATGGACCCTGGAAACTACCACCCCATTAGCCTGACAAGCCTGGTCCGCAAGGCCATGGAACGTATCATCTTGGAGCTTATAAATAAAGACATAGGTAACCTCCAAACCCGGGCCCCACTCAGTTTGGGTTTATAAAAGGGAGATCATGTCTACTAAACCTGACTGACTTCTTTGAAGCAGTCACTAGAGATGAGGGCAAGGTAGTGCACACAGCCTATCTTGACCTCACCAAGGGTTTGGATACCATCCCCCACTCTAGAATTATAGATAAACTCACTAAACTGGGCATAAATCCCTATGTCACAAGATGGGTGGCCAACTGACTCACTGACAGAATCCACACAGTAAAAGTAGCCATCTCCAAGTCTGACTTCAGACCAGTGATGAGTGGAGTACCACAGAGTTTGGTCCTGTGTCCTTTCCTGTTCAGCATTTACTTTTCTGAAGTGTAGGCCAACACAGAAGGTTTTTGGCAAACAAAGTTCACAGATGACTGCAAACTGGGAGCCATGATAGAATCACCTAATGATGTAGACATTCTACAAAAGGCCCTCACAGAGACAGATGCTTGGTGTCAAAGTCATGACCTCAAGCTCAATGCCAAGAAGTGCATTGCCATCCCCTTTGGGAAAAACACGGTACCCATGAACTACTACATAGGTGGTAGCTCACTAAACACTGAAAGTGTGATGAGACCTCGGGACACAGGTGGACAGTAGTCTCTCCTTTGATAACCACATTGCCACAGTAGTCAGGAAATCCTTCTACATGGCACACCTCATCAAAAAAGCATTCTCCTCTAGGAAAAAGGAGGTCATTGTTCCTCTCTACTCATCTCACATCAGACCCATTATAGAGTACAGTGCCCCATTTGGCATGTATCTCACAAGACACCTACAACAATTGGAAATGCCACAGAAATACCTCACTAAGAGGATTACCAGCCTCAAACAGATGCCATACGCAGACTGTCTCAAAAAACTCCAGCTCTGCTCTGTCACATATCACCTACTCAGAGGCGATCTCTGCCTAATATAGAAAGCTATGTCAAACCCAGAGCTGTTGGACATGCTACACCTAAAGAAGTCCCAGTCTCTCTGAACCACACGCTACAGGTACCTAAACCTTGTCACCACAATAAACAGAACATGCTGGAGGGATTGATTCCTGTCCCAGAGACTTCCCATACTCTGGAACAAACTACCCTTTTATGTCAAGCAAAGCTTCTCATTGGCCCTCTTTAAGAAAAATCTTGACGACTGGATGGGAAATAGAAAATTCACCCCAGGGATCACTACTGTGGCACTGCTTGACAGGGGCACAGGAAAAGAATTTTCTTGGGTGGCGAAAGCCAGGGAACTTTTTTGGCTAGGCTTATATAGGCCCCAGGGCCAATAGCCTAGTACCTACCAATGAACCTATGAACCTATAACGTGGTGAGTACCAATTTAATTATCAGTGTTTGTAAGACTAACATGCATACCTAGTCTCACATTTCATCCTTATTTAGTATTGCTGTCATGACAGTAAACAGTGCAGTCATGTCTAGACTGGCTGTTGTATGTATTTTTATAGAACCTGTTATGAAGGTCTGTGTAGCACTAAAATAATTCACACAAGGAAGCAAGCTGAAGTTTCAGGAATTCCTAAACCCAAAAAGGATCCATCAAACACTATCTCATACCAACCAATATCAGTATTAAACCATGATTATACGTTATTCATGTCCATCTTAGCAAAAAGAGTGGCCTGAATCCTCCCAGAGTTAATACATCCTGGTCAATGTAGGTTCATACAAGATAGGACTTTTGATAACATAATTCAGGCAAGTCTAATATTGCATTAAGCATAGTGTGACCTAAGCCTGCTGGCACTTTTAAGTCTCAGCTCTGAAAAACATTCAATAAGTAGGTTTTTATGTTTTCTACTTTAGCCAGACTGAGATTTTACAAGGGCTTCATTATTCTTATACATAATAATACCACTCATACATAAACTATCTGATCCCTTTTGGCTGAGTAGGGGAACAAGACAGGGCTTGTCTGGTTCTAAGTTGAATGTTGATGCTGGTATGTGGTTTTATAATATTGTTAGTGTTAACTAAATAAAGTTTTCCATGTTTTCTTTAAAAAAATAATAATACAAAAAAGAAAAACATGCATCGCACTCTGCACCACCAAGGCTGACACATTTTGCCTTCTGTACCCAAGTTAATTAGTCTGTCACCTTTGATTTTAGCCATCTGCTAAGAATCATAAGCAGAGAGGATTTGTGCTTCTACCATCCAGGTATGGACTTTGGGAATGTCTCTGGTAAAAATATATCTCTTTATGGATGATGCCTTGTTATGTCTTATGAACCCAGGGAAAGACCTAAAGCAGTTAGAAGAGATTTTGATACATTTTGATAGCCAACTGGATATAATATTAGTATCTCTAAAACCAGTGCAATAATTTAAAATAGTGCTTTTTTTCTCAGTCACTTGAACAGTATATCCCTTATTAGATAAGAGGCATACTCTGAAATACCTAGGAGTGTGGTATGCTCAATCTAGCGAAGAAACTCAAAAAAGAAAGGCACAAGAGCTGTTATTATTTATTTATTTATTTGTTAACTGGGTTAGTCTGACTGGGTAAGGAACCCTTTTTCAGCAGAGATCTGTGTAGAAAATCTCCAAAAACATAGAGTAAAAACAAATCATATAAAAATACAGAATGCATAAAAACAGTAACAATAAAGTACCCCTATGGAGTATAGATTTTGAACAAACATCTAAATTAAGCACTTGCAATAATTGTAAAAAAAACAAGAGAGAGCTGTGCTGTAGTTGTCAGTTTAACAATGATAACAGGATTAACATGTGCAAAGATTTAACATTTGCCATTATGCATTTTTTTTTTATATTAAGGTAGTTTATCTGAAGGAGGAAGATAATGGGGCAGGGTTGCCCTAACATAGTATTAACAGATATAAGGGAGAAAGAGAGAGAGGGGGGGGGTAGTAAGGTCAAGTTGAGTTGAGGCATAGACAAGGCCAAGATATGAGCATATAATCTTTTAGCTTTTTTTTTTAAGAGCAATTGGTTGTAGTAGCTCTTATGTCGGGGGAAGTTTATTCCAGGAGTTAGCCACTGAGTAACTGTACAGCAGTTTGCTAATATCTTTCTTGGGCTTATATACTTGTAGGAGATACTGGTCAGCACTACGAAGGCAATGCTTAGGGGTGTAGGGAGAGATTAGGGTAGAGGTAGCAGGGCAGTGTGATGGATTTAATAAAATAGAGGATGTGAGGTGGGGTTGTGGAAGTAGAAGTTGCTTATGAGCTCCTGGCCAATGAAGATTGTATAGGGCAGTGCAGTGGTGAGAGCGGTAAGGAATATTTGCAGCAAATCTGGCTATTTTATTTTATGCAGAGTCAAGTTTAGCCATGAGTTTGGTTTGTAGATTGATGAGGATAGGTGCAGCATAAAAGAAAGTAGGTAACAGATAAGCTTGGGCTAGTGAGCGTTTTGTATCTTTGGTGATATATTTTTTATTCCTATATAACAGGCCAATCTTTTGGTGAGTTTTTTTGATTGACTGAAGAGTGTGTATGTCAGACTTAAGTTGGTCATCAATAACAGCACCAAAGAGTTTGGTCTGGGATTTGACAGAGATAGTTGTATTGTTGAGAGATGTAACAGAGAATGAGTTTTTGCAATGTTGTAGAGAAGTAAATAGGAAAAGAAGAAGTTTTGTTTTTTAGGGTTAAGTAAGAGTCCATTACTGGTTAGCCATTTTCCAATAGACAGAAGGGAGTCCTGGGTAATGGATAGTAAGTGGGGATTGGGAAGACTGTCAGAACAAGATATTATAGTGGAACTGTCTGCATACTGGATGAGAGAGGAGTGGGGGCAGGCAGTGAGAAGATTATTTGTAAAAATGATAAAGAGGAGAGGACCAAGAATAGAGCCTTGGGGGACACCAGTATGAACTGGAAGAAAAGGAGAGGAGGCTGATAGCTATCTGACAGACTGGAGTCTATCAGACAGATATCTAGTAAACCAGAATAAGGCAGAATGCAATAGATTAAGGTTTGTAAGTTTAGCAAAAAACAGATTGTGAGAGACTGTGTCAAAAGCTTTGGATAGATCGAGGAAGAGACTAGAAACTATATTTCACAAGTATATTCAAAAATGAAAAAAAATGTATTTATGGACTTAACTCAAAAAGTTCAGGCTTGTCAGTTATTTTTGTTGACTCATCCTTTGTATTTGGCTCAATCTAGTTGCCCCCCCCCCCAGCTTTGCTAAATAATCTCATGAAAACTTTTTGAGATAACTTAAGCCAAAAGTTGCTTGGGACAAGCTAACACTTCCAATCAAGGATGGGTGTCTAGGCATCCTAGATCTTACAAGAAATTGGTATGGAGTTTACCTACAGTCCTAAGTTAATAACTATATGGAAAGAAATGATGGCTGAGGGAATTTCTGAACCGGTTTCAGAGAATTGGTTGGGTATGTTTCGAGAGGAAGGTGGCTATTCCATAACTTCACCCCCTTAGAAAAACTTTGGAAGGATAGCAGGAAAATTATGAGTAAGGCAATTAGAACCTGAACTCTGATGGTTTTGTCCCACTAGAGTAGACTATTAAGGATGATATAAATCAAACTTTTTTAGCAGCTGAAAAAACAAGGAAATGGTTTAGTTTAATGGCACCAGATGGTACAAGGAAAAGTAATAATCAAGTGGCAGCAGGTTAGCAGTATATTAGAATTACATCTGAAGCAGTCACCTTTATGAATATATTAAGAAAACTGTCTAGGCCACCAAAGAGAACAAACTTAACACAATTTAGTCACATTGCTAAAGCAAGACAGACAGAACACTTGGCCTGTAAAGGTAGCCATATTTGAATCTTTCAAGGTATTGTGTCTAATTAGAAAGATTATAGTTCAAAAGCACAGACAGTCTTGGGAAAATACTTTTGGTACTCATAAAGATGATGGCATTTGGAACATGACCCTTAAAGATCTGTCATTTTCCACTAAATTAAGAAAATTTTGAATTTTTGCTTGAAAGTGCCTCTGAACTTAGTTTTTGCATGCCTGCAAGACTAAAGAAGATCTATCTTGGTGCCAACAGTGTTTTTTGGAAATGTTAAACAGAGCAGGAGGGGAACTTGGATCATATTTTTAGGGACTGATTAACAAGTGTATTTGGAGATCATGTTATAGTCAATAAGATAAGTTATTTTTTATTATACCATGACCCCCCCAAAACGTGCATGCTGATTGGCCAGTGTGCACATTGTAAATCGATATCGAGTAGGAAAAAAGGTCTGAGTTTTTTCTTTTAGTATAACTCTGATAATTAGTACTAACAAACAAAAAACACGCCATGTTTAAATGGGTTTAACATAAAATGACAACATAAAATAAGGCGTCGGAGATCTCCGTTTTATTTTTACTAGCAAACTAAACCATTTAACAGCAGGTTTGACAGGTTTTAAACACAACAAAGACTAAAAGAAGCCAGGAGTTTCGTCATTTTTTTATGTTTTAAAGGTTTAAGTGGGTTTAAAACATAGTACGACAGGAGTTTAAACTAATTAAAATGTCCTTTTTTTCATTTTAAACAAATTATAAAACCATCATAAAAAAATAAAAAAAAAAAACAGAGAGTAAGCAAGCAGCAGAGATTTTTCCATTACTCTGATGCGCAGCGGCGGTAGCGCAAAATAATCAGGTACGGAGACCGACGCAGACGGAGGATGCCACGTAAACATAGACATATATGCCAAGGGCTATATTAGAAGTTATTAAAGTTTTCTATCTTAAATAATTATAGTTATTATTATATGTCATGGTGTGGGTGTCTGTGTATTTGCTTTAGGTGGGTGCCGGTGTGGTCACCGACCAAAACCACGCCCAACCGTGGGTAATTCAGCATTTTCACACCCCCAGGCATGCTGGTGACCAATATAGGAGTACCCATTGAACAAACCACTTTGATAACTGAAAGGCAATTGTTTTTCCTCTGATTGTGTTGATGGTGAAGAAGATAGTAACCCGAAAATGGAAAAGACAAGAACCACCTCCAATATATGAGATTATTAATATGACTACAAAAAATCTAGAAATGGAAGAGAAGATACTTCTCCCCAAGAAGACAGATGTTTCTTATAAAATGGAGGCTGTGGCTGAGTTTTTTAGACAAAGATATGGTAATCAGCTAAAGGACGAATATGTGCAGAGAACTTAAATTGCTAGGTAGTATGACTTCTTATAAGTAAATGCAGGCATCATGGCATATAATACATATTCCTGTTCATTTCTAATAAATGTCTTAATATAATCTTCAATAACAAACTTAGCTTATCTAGTTCTGTGTTGAATGTTGATAGTATGTGGTTTATAATAATTGCTATGTATTTACCTAAATAAAGTTGCTCACGTTTTCTTTAAAAAAAACTCATGCATTACAGTCTGCATCACTAAGGCAGACACACTGTGCCTTGCATGCCCAAGTTAATTATTCTGACATCTAGCATTCTACTACCTTGGAGGAAAGGAAAATCCTTTGTTTTAGCTATCTCTTCATTTCAAAAATGTGTACAAAATCTCAGCTAGAATTAAGGACATGTCATTTGCTATATTGAATCCAGTCTAATCCTCTTTTAATGTTCTAGTTTCAACATTTTTTTTTTTACTTTCAGTCTTTTTTGACTTTGATGTAGAATGACATATGTGTTAGCTAGCTGATGAGTTTATGGTCCAACACTTTTATTATGGAGTTATGAAGCACCATGCCTTATTGTTAGAAATGTATCATTGCAAACCATAGCCAGGTCCCAAAAAGTTATTCACATTAGTTTAAATGAAGCATATAGCTACAATTCTCTCATGCCCTCGGTGCAAAAAAGAAGCATGCACTATATTGCTGTTTATAAAATGTTTAAGTAGTGACTTTATAATGAGCTGTTTGGAAAATGTAATAGTTCATTCTGGCATAATTCAGTGTTCTAAATGGTGGCAATTAAACTATGGAATTAAATTCACAATATAGTTAAAGAGCTGCATCACAAAGCATTTAGCATGTACAGTATTATGTCAACAGCAATGACTAATATCTTCATTACAACAGCTCGCATTGAAACATTTATCAGTATAAATAAAACTTAAATACTGAGCAGTAAATGTATAAATGGTTTTAATACAGTTTATCAAATACATGGAAAGCTGACAAATACTTTTGGAGTAAAAATGTATTGAATGCAGTTGTTGTCTAGTGCAGGACTAAATGTTGCATTAACAAAGAAGATGTGCATGCTGTTATGGCAAGTGGGAACAGATGATAAAGCCAAAACTTTCAGATATATTAAAAGTTTCAGCAATGAGGGTAAGAGTGCATGAATAGTTGAGAGTTAGGTCTAAGAAAGCGGATAGATTTTAGTGCAAATTCAAGAAAGCTTACATGAAATATTTTTCTGTGTACATGTGCATGAACAATTTTAGATTCAATAAACCCTGTGTAGCAATAAGCAATCACACACATGCACATGCAATTATGGAACATTTGTGGAATGCAAATTTTGGCTTAAGTAGTTGAATTTTATGCAAATTAACCAAGTGGAGTGATCCAACAACCCATAATGCATCAGATAACAAAACAAATCGTTCACAATCGGGCATGAATGTAAAACCATGTACCAAGAAAACAAAAAATGTTCACGTAGTAACAAGTGACTCATAATACTTTAATAATAAAACAATACTGTATGCTTAAGCACTTTCGTCAAATTAATGACATCATCAGAACCCATGGTTCATGCATTTATCACAATGCATCAGTGTAGACTATGTGTCCGTGTTAGTAGTGTACATGGAA